>NW_017728906.1:106882356-106891203 GCF_001723895.1 Crocodylus porosus
GTCAGGCTAGATGATCTGTTCAGGTCCCTCCTGACCCTAACTACTATGAAACAGCAGCTGAGGTATAAACAGGATGCATCAAAATGGGTCATTAGATCAAAAATCTAAAAGTGACAAAATGTATTAACATTAACTATTTAACTGTTAAACATTGTAGCATAGGATCATAAGAAAGCAGGGCAGGAAGGCACCCTCACATGGTGATCTAGTTAAAATCCTGCTGAAGGCAGGACCATACATAACTAAACCATCCCAGCCAAGTGTCTAACCTAATTCTGAAAGTTTTCAAGCATGGAGATTCCACAATTTCTCTAGGTAGCTTGATGACCCTTATAGGCAGAAATTTTCTTATAATCTCCAATTTAAATTTCTTCTGCTGCAGCTTGCTTCTAGTCCTAGAAAAGCCCTCTCCATCCTCTCTGTAACTGCCCTTTAATTACTTGAAGACGTATCAAATCCCACCTTAAGTCTTCTCTTCTCTAGGCCAAATATATCTAGTTCCTAGAGCCTTTTCTCATTTATTTCAAACTTACTTTGTCCCTGGATTGTACGTTATCATTCAATATCCATCACAATCTTTTGGACAGTACAAAACTCCATAATCAAAGTTAACACCAACCTATTGGCAACTGATTCTAGGTAAAAAGTGAAAATAGTGAATTCAACTTTAAAGCAGTTGCATGCATATGAAATAGTATTTGTTTTCATATTTACTTAATTTAAAAAACTTCAGTTTCTTATTTAAATGAAGGTACTGGAGAATGCAAGGATCTTAGTACAATTTCAATTCAGCTTCCTGTGTAACAGAGATTATACTTCTAGTTCCCACTCCTATAAACTAAACTTTACAGTTTGAATAACCTGAAAACAAACTAGGGCTGTTATCACAAGTACACTATTTCTAGATTCCTTTAAGAGCTCAAAACAGAAGCCTAATAGAGTGCCAATCTTCTTTACTTCCAGTCTGCTTCATTTTCAGGAAGACTACTATAAAGAGCTTTATATTAGAACTCAAGCAGTTGCACATCTCTTCCAAAGGGAATCTAATTTAGCCTTAGATGCCAGATAAATTTGTTCTGAACCCTTAAAAGTCTAGCTACATTAATCTAGCAATTCATAGATTAAGATCAAAGACCCCACTATAACATTTGTTCTGACCTGTTGTGTGTCATTGGGATAATCACCAAGCTACCTGTCTTCAAGCCAATAACAGATATAATCAAAATGCATCTTTGCAGGAAAAAAAAAAAAAAAAAAATCTACCACTTGTCTTGTCAGTGTGTTTCAATTATGAAGGACATTGCAGTCTAACCCACATCCAGAATCATAAAAATTGTTTAACATGTGAACAGGCAGTTAATCCTTCTGACCCACCTCAATCACTGTCCCTGCTATACTATTAGAAGCCCTGAAACTTACTAGGTTCTGTCATTTTTTAAGGCTCCTCCTTAAAGGGAAGGGGCTCTGCATAAGTTGTAAGGAACCTAAATGAGGTTCAGCTGAAAACAAGCTGTATAAGTGATATACAGCTGAAAACAAGCTGATCCAAAAAACTAGGCATAATATATCCAATTAGGGAGCACATTTAATGTTAAAACCCATGGATCTGGTAAACAACTGCTTGAAAAAAAATAGCCTTACCTGTGGATGTACTGAGTAGCTTAGGCTTTATTTTTAATTTGAACAGTTTAATTTCAGTTTCCAGCCACTGGTTCATTTAGTTTCAGTTTCCAGCTACCGGTTCTTGTTATGCCCCTCTCCAAAAGGTACTGACACCTGGATAGTTTTTTTTCCAACCCAATTGTGGCACTTTTCTACACCCTCTCCAATGTGTCAACATCTTGTTAACATGGTAACACCAGGACTGGATCCAATACTCCAGCATATGACTCCAAAAAAAACCTTTTGGTACTGGTAAGGCATCAGCTGAAGTATGATGTCCAGTTTTGGGCCTCATACTTCAGGACAGATGTGGATAGATAAGAAAGAACCCAAAGGAGAGCAACAAAGCTAGCTAGAAGCCTGAGAAACATGATTTATGAGGGAAGGCTCAAAGAACTAGGATTACTCAGTTTGAAGAAGACTGAGGGAGGATTTTATAACAATATTCAAATACCTGAAGGATGATTATAAAGCAGATGGAGATAGACTATTCTCTGTGACCATGGGATACAGGAGTAGGCCTCAAACTGCAGCAGAGGAAATATAGGTTGGAGATTCGAAGAAACTTTGACCATGAGGATGGTTAAGCATCAGAACTGGCTAAAGTTGTGGGATCTCCATCCCTAGAAATTTTCAAGAGCAGGTTAGACAGACACTTGGCTGGGATGGTTTAAATCAGGGATGCTCCTGCCTTCAGCAGGCAGCTGGACTAGATAACCTCATGAGGTCCTTTCTAACCCTATTTTCCTATGAACAATGCACCACAGAGAGCTAAAACATCACCTCCTTAATTCCCAACTCATGACTTTTCTGTTTATGCAGCCACGTATGACAAGTCTTTCCTAAAGTGGTATATCAGGAACTGTAGCTTGTACAACTATAACACATTATTCTAGAGCAAAGCTTTTATCCTTGGTCTTTAATTATATTATATTAATAAAGACATTAGACCCAGTCAATTAATCTCTATCATTACCCTGCCAATCTTTGTCATCACCCACAAAGAAGCAGCAGTAAATGTCTTTTTCCAGGTAACAGGTAAGAGTACCAAACAATGCTTCTAGGACAAAACTGTAGAAACACCTCATTTTACAATTCCCTACTGACAGCTGATTTCAGTTCAGCCAATTTTAGTGCACTTAACTCTGGGGTAGGCAACGTTTTTTGGTTGGAGTGCTGAAAACTCCCACAATGCCTACCGTGGAAGGTGCTGGAGTGCTGGCATGCCAGAGAAACAAAGTGAGGGCAGGGGGTACATGGCAGGATGCCCCAAGTGTGCCCCTTGCCCCCCACCCAAAGCCTCTGCCCCGTGTCCCTCAGCCCGGGCTCTGTAGATGGCAGCAGCTACCCAGAGAGTCTGGGCTGGATGCAGCTGAGAGGCTGCAAACAGCTTTGCTGGAGCCCAGGCATCAGCTCCATACCACCCACACTGGAGCAGGCAGTGAGGGAGGGGCCTGAGGCAGCACAAGCCTGGTGTCTCCCCCCGTTCCTGGTGTAGAGCTGGTGACTGGGCTCTGGAGCCCAGCGCAGCTGTTTGTAGCCAGCCTGGGCTCTGGGCAGCTGCAGTAAGCAGGCTGCAAACAGCTGTACCGGGCTCCACAGCCCTGTGCTGGCATTAACTGTGCATGCACCTGGGGGCAGGCTGTGCTGCCCCACAGCCTGCCCCCAGGTGCACGCACAGTTGCCACCAGCATGGAGCTGACGTCAGGAGTTGTGGAGCCCAGCACAGCTGTCCCCCCATTAAGTCGTATCAACTAGCAATACAGTTGCATCTTTTAATTCTTTGTTCACTGAATACCATACTATAATCAGGTTTCTCATGTTATTGCTGAGGACTGATTTCAGACTAGTCAACCTCTAATTATATTTATATTTTCTGACCCTATTTATTCACCAATACATCAATATTAAAAGCCATCCAGCCTTCCGGAATGTCTCTGCTATCTTTTAAATTTATCAGCAGGGTAGATCTCCTCACCAACATCTTTAAATCCTTGTTTCAAGCTATCCAGGCTTCCCAATTTAAGAATGTTGATTCACTAATTTTATCAATCCCTTCCACTAACACAATTAAAAGAACTCTTCTACTCAGACATACCAGGAAAGGCTCTGAAACTTAATTTTCACTAATTTTCCCTTTAGAAAGGTACCATATAATTTAAAACAGTGATTTATACAATGGCACACTTAATGTGGTGTGTATACATTTATATGTTTATTTACACAATTTGTTACATTTATGTAAGTCAATTCAGTCTTGGAACTGATTATTTAAAATCACAGCTGTTTCCAAAAGAAGAGACAGACACAGCTGTATTCGAACAATTTGATAGAACAATTGAACAATCTTGAACAATTTGATAAAACTGGAAGAGATTCAGGAGAAAAAAAAAAAGAGACCTAACCTCCCCAAAACAGTTCTCATAACTACCATAAAGCATGGAAAACATTCAGACTACTAGCGGCATTTACAAATTAATTGCTTATCCAGAACCAACATACAGTATTTCCTCAAATACAACGCAGCCTAATCAACTACATGGTAAATCAGAGGCCTTTTGGCTTTGGACTAATATCACACAGTTTGTACTATAATAACGTACAAAAGTGTGTTTATTAAGTACCTGCACTAAAACTTTCATCAGTTTTAAACAAAAAATGTGAAATGCATCAATTCCAGATGAAACAAGTCTATGGGTACCTGTGGCAATTTCCCTACATACAAATTACTACAGTTATGTCTAGTTCAAGGCTTGTGTTTTTAAATTTATCCCTCACTTCCATGTGCTCAGGGAGAGCTTGGTCTCACAGTAAAGGGGGGTAGCGGGGAGGGAGAGGAGGAGGGGACAGAGGACAACCTGATCCTCCAGATACATCTTCCCTGCTGTAGCAGTGGTTAGGGGACAAATGCAAAAGGCAAACGTGCAATAATTAGATGCTATACCTAGAAAATCATAACAATTTTTCCAGGTACAGAATCTAATTATTAAGGGTACATTTCATAGATTTCATAGACATTCGGTCGGGGTGGAAGGTACCTCGGAGGATCAGAGTCCAGCCCCCTGCCCAGTCAGCAGGGATTGTAGGATCTCAGCAAGATAAACATCCAAAAGTGTCCTGAAGGCATTCAAAGCGGGTGCTTGAACCACCTCTGGCAGCAGCCTATTCCAGACCTTAGAGGCTCGGACAGTAAAGAAGTTCTTCCTTATGTCCAGCCTGAAATGGTCACAGAGGAGTTTGTGACCATTCGATCTCGTCATCCCTTGGGACACTCTGGTGAACAGACGTTCCCCCAGATCCTGGTGAACACCCCTTATAAACTTATAGGTGGCCACCCGATTGCCCCTGAGCCTGCGCTTTTCTAGGCTGCAGTCCCATGGCTCTCAGCCTCTCATCATAAGGTCTGTTATTCTGACCTCTGATCATGCGTGTGGCTCTCCTCTGCACCCTCTCAAGCTTCTCCACATCCTTTTTGAATTGTGGAGCCCAAAACTGAATGCAGTACTCCAGCTGCGGCCTCACCAAGGCCAAGTAAAACGGGAGAACGATGCTTGAGAAGCATCTAGGGACGCAAGCCAGGGTTTTGCTTACTTTACTAGCTGCAGCATCACATTGAAAACTCATGTTCATCTTGTGGTCAATCATGACCCCCAAGTCCCTTTCATCTGTAGTGCTAACCAGCATAGCACTGCTGAGCCTATAAGCATGGTGCAGGTTTTTCCTCCCAAGGTGGAGAACCTTGCATTTTTTGGTGTTAAACACCATCAGGTTCTCGTCCGCCCATTTCATGAGCCTGTCAATATCTGCCTGGATCACCCTCCTATCCTCAGGTGTGGATGCTTTACCCCAGAGTTTGGTGTCATTGGCAAACTTGGCCAGCCCACTTCTGACACCAATGTCCGCATCACTGATGAAGATGTTAAAAAGTAAGGGCCCTAGGACAGAGCCCTGAGTGACCCCACTGGTAACAGGGCACTATGACAATTAACTTCCGTCAACCACCACCCTCGGGGTCCTGCCACAGAGCCAAATTCCCCAGCTAGCGGATCATGGTGAAGTCGAGGCCAGTTAGCCAGTTTTGCCAAGAGGTGATCATGGCATACCAGATCAAAGGCTTTTTTAAAGTCAAGATATATGACGTTAATCTCTTCCCCCCTTGTCCAGGTGATAGGTCACCTGGTTGTGAAAGGAAATGAGATTGGTCAAGCAAGACCTAGCCGCAACAAACCCATACTGGGTATCCTGAGGGATACCTAGCATGGGTACATCTTATATTCAGGGTTTCAGAAAACCTTATATTTGAGTAAATACAGTAAGCAGTGAGGCTATGATGCCCCTTCTGCATTCTCTCTTACCTGCAAGATTCCTGGTAGTAAGTCTGCAAAGTGTTTAAGAAGAGGCAGATTGTGCTCATTAGCAAGCACAAACGCAGCTGCGGCCCGAGCAGACAGCATCCTGATCTAAAAAGAGGGGGAAGAAATTTAAATTTAGAGTAACAAAATAGATATTTGGGCATGTTCATGTTTGACAGTGTTTCTAAACTAGATGAGAATACTTGTCACAGTAGAGCTAAAATAAGAATGACTACGCTTTAGATTTTCTTTGCATGGAAATCAGGAAAAAAGATTAAAGGTAAAGTTTTCACAAACAATCAAAGTAATAAGCCAAGTAACTAGCCAGAGATTGCTAAGGAAGCCTATGACAACAGGGAATTGAACCTACATTTCCAGTCTCCCAGGCTAGCAACCCTAACCACCATACCACCAGTCCTTACACTTATTTTGTCTTTTTAGAGGGAACAAATTACCGTTGGATGGTCCTGATCTTGCATGCACTGAACCAACATTCGTTTAATGACCTCCAAATAATGTTGTTGCTGATTCCCAAAAATCCCAGGAAAGTTCCTAAAGACAGTTAAAAACAAAACAAAAATTTGTAAAACTGATTTTAAGCCATCTGCAGGCCCAGGGGAAGGAGATGGGAGAAAACAGACTACAAATGGAACTTTAGGTAGTACATAAGATATACTGAAGTCAAGATCGAAATGCCATCCTTTTTCTGAAAGCCAGTTAAAATCTCATAATAAAGAGAAAAAAGCACAGAATAGCTAGTTATAGCTAGAGAGTTTCCTTTCTCTTGCACTTCTTAAATACTTGATTTAGCTAAATACTGAAGTACATTAACTGAAATACTGAAGTTTACCAGAAAATATGCAGAGCAGCCTCACGCAGTCCCATATTCTGAGAGCTAACAGAGTCAAATAGGAATTTCAGACCTTCTGGCCACTGATTGTTGCCATCTTCATCTAGGAAAAGAAAAGTTTCCAGTATAAACAAAATTATGCTAGCCTTTCCCCCTCAAATGCAGTTTTGGGAGAAATTACATATGAAGATAACAGCATTGTTATTACTGTAATTGCTTCTAGATGTACACTTTCCAAGTAGTTTCAGCCAGTTACATAGAAGATTTAAGACAACAAAAGAAAATATTACAGAAAAGTAAGAAAAGTAGAACTAAAGCAGCAAAGGAGGCATTTGGACAAATGATTTCTCTATTCACTTTTATATAAAATTATCCACAAATTAAGTTCCAAAGTTGTTCTGCAACACTATTTTCTAGTACACCTAGATCAACTGTACAAGATTTAAGAAAATCCTATTTAACTCCAAATAAGTTAATGGAAGATGAAGTACAACAGATATATATTAGGGGTGCTCCAGCAGAGATTCTGGAGGCCGATATCGATAGCTGATTTTTAAGGACGCATATCAGCTGATACAGATCCAATTTCCGATACAACTGCGTGCAGCTGGTAAGTCTGTTGTGGTGAAAGGGGAGGCAGGAAGGAAGGGGCACGGGAGGGCAGATCAATGCCCCGTGCAGTGAGGGAGGAGTGGGGCTGGGCTTGGGGTAGGCATTGCCCAGTCAGGGTGGGGCAGGATGGAGCCACAGCTTGTCCAGGAGCACAGGAAGGGGGTAGCAGCTCCACTGTTGCATGCCAGTGGCCCTGGTGCAGCTCATCTGGTGACTCCTGCCACTCATCTGGAAGGACATGGGGGCAGGGGGAGGTATGCCCCCAGATCTGCGCAGGATGGAGTAGGCTGAGGCGGGCTGCAGCTGTGGGCTGGGGGTAGCGCTGTGGTTGGAGCAGGCATCAGTACTGTTGGGAGCATGGCCTCCGCCCCAGCCTGTAGCTGCTGCCCCCCTCCCCACACCCCGTGGACAAGCCCCGACTGTCCCGTGCCCTGCTCTGCCCTGGCTGGGCAGCACCTATCCCAGCCCCACTCCTTACAATGGGGGCATTGATCTGCCCCCCATCCCCACCCTCCCCATTCCTCTTTCACCACAAAGGACTGAGCTGGAGGCAGCTCTCCAAGCTGCTGGGCTGTGCTCCTTGCTGTGCTTGAGTGCTGTGTTGCGGCTGTGCACACACATGGGCATTTAAAATTGGCCAAATTAGGTCAATCTGCGATATAGTCAAATTTCTTTATATTGGTGCTGATCTGGTATTGGACCGAGGTATCAGTGTACCTCTAATCTATACCTATTTAACACGCACACTTTTAAAAGCTGCAACGTTATAAGTTGTAAACATTTTTATAGATTTTTTTTTCTTTCCTGACCATTTGGAAAGATACAGCAACAAAATGCTACCGTCTACATTAAAGCAGGAAACAAAATACAAACAGAATCTTGCATAGCAATAGCATGTACATGAAAGTCATATTACACACCTACCTATTAAATTCCTGGCCAGCTCAGCAACGATATCACAGATTTTTTTCCTCATACCAGACTGGGTTTCCATCTGAATAATCAATAGCAATTCACTTTTGATGGCAATCTGGACATCAGGCGGAAGAGCTGGATAGACTTCTTCAAACGCAGAAGACAAGAGACGTCGCAGAAGGACAGCTGCCATTTGTCTAGCCTATTAGAATTGCATACATTTCAATGTTTTATTCAGAAAACACTTGAACAAACAAGACATTACAGTCCTATCCTAACAGATTACTACACTTTCATACATAACTATGCATTTGATTTCAGAAAGGAGACATGAAAGTGACCTAATTAATCTAAAAGAGATACTGTTAGTACCGGAGGACTGGAAGAGGGCCAACGTGGTTCCCATCTTCAAAAAAGGCAGGAAGGAGGACCCGGGAAACTATAGGCCAGTTAGTC
>NW_017728906.1:106892168-106899886 GCF_001723895.1 Crocodylus porosus
GCCAGGAGTGACCAGGAATAACGGTCACAAGCTGGCAGAGGGCAGGTTTAGGTTAGATATCAGCTGGGGTTGTTTGACCCCAGTACTCTTTCCTGCCATGGCAGGGGGTCGGACTAGATGATCTGCTCAGGTCCCTTCCGACCCTAAAAACTATGAAGCTAGGTACTGATGCTTCCCTGAATCCCCCTGTGCACATTTGTAGCTTTTAGTTGCATGATTATTTTTACAGTGCTTGCATTCCATGTTATTGTATGAACAAACTAGGCACAAAAAAGGGTAAGTGACTGATTAGAGTCAAATCTATGCATTTCAAAGTACTTTAAAAAGTCCTTTGTCTTCCTTGCCAGGGAGCCTCCAGTTCCTATGCCCACCAGCCTGGCCAGAACTGCCAGCCACAGGTTTTTGACAATCAACTTGATGGTTGGCTTAGTCCAGACAGCCCTGCTCTCCAGCTGGACCTGGAGCCATCCTAGCCAGGGCTGATAATCAGGTCATCATACCGGGGATTTCATCTGGGGTCTGGACTGGATCAGGACCCGTTTATCCACAGATTGTTGGCTCCATCCCCAGAACCCACCAGAGCCAGTTCAAGGTCCCCACTGTGTTCCTGGAAGTCAGAGCTGATTGCTGGCACCTGCTGAACCTACGGACTATTTTCAAAATACTAGTGCAGGGAAGGCCCATGACTATGATCTCAGGATCTCCCTGCACTGACAAACAGTAATGGCACAACTAGAATTTGATCCCTGATCCCAATCTGGCATGGCACAGGCCTGATCATTGGGATCCTATTATGCCATTAAATAAATGTGCACCAGGAAGACTGAATTAAAATGATCTTCCTTTAATCACTGAATATTTCAGTATCACTGAATATTTTAATTTTAATAATTGGTGTGAAGTCTTAAATACTTTTTGGAGCTGAATCCTCCTCTGTTGCTTTGAGGCAAGACTAAGGACAGACTGTTTTAGAACCATTTTTAAGAACTGTTCCAGGCTTGACCATTTCCATCATTTCTAAAGAGAATGCTATATCATGCCATATATTAATTTGAGGGTACTTTTTCTTCTGCTTTGTTAATATTCTTCATGGGTTTGAGACTTAGTGAACAGGAAAAGGATCCATGTTTCCTCAAAAAGATTCTGCAAGTATGTAAACAAACTGGCATTTGATTTAAGGTTAAACAAACAAACAAAAAGAAAGCCTGTTCTTTTTAATTATTAAATTGTTGCTGAAATAACTATACTCTCTTGAATTAATGCAGGCAAAAAAAAAAAAGACTTCAGATGGAGGAGAACCCCTTCCCACATCAATTGATATATGCCTAGAATGGAGTGCTGTCTTAATGTATCAATATTTTTCATAGCTTTTTTTTTTTTTTTTTTTAAAAGAACTAAAACTTAAGTGTGATCCTCCAAACTGCAAAGCACTGCAAAGCGCCATGGTGAAACACACTATAATCCTCTATACCCCTTGCTTGCATATATATCAAAATATGAATTCAAAATGAGTACTTGAATTTATGTAGTATTGCTTGACCTTTAGAGGTGCAGACAATAGGCCCAAAAATTATGAAGGAGCCAAGATTAATATCCTGAAAAGTAAAAACAATTTGTCTAAGTGTGTTAGAGACATCCCTATCTTTAGGTATGCACTATGACTAGGCTTAGCAGAATTTAATTTTTATTTTTTAAATATTATTGACAGATAACAATGTTTAATTTTTAAGCATTTATTATGATTTTTATCTATTTAAATTTTCAGGATTGCACAAAATTTTCTGCCCCCAAACCTCAACGACGAACGTAACTACTGGAGGATTTATCAGCTGAGCAGCAATCAGTCCTGGCTCTGCTCACCCATAGCTCCCTCATGTGCTTTGGCACATCCTCTTCCTTTGTTCCCAGTCCCCTGGGGTTTCTGGGATTTGCAGTTCAAACTACAGTCAGCATGGCTCTGTACGTCTGCTTCCCCTGCCATTATATACCCCATCAGCCATCATATTTCTTATGTCCCCTTTCTATCATTAATAATCAAAACTTATAGAAATATCTTCTCATTGGTCTGAGGGTGTGAGGCAAAATTGACATTTATCTATGTTTACCAATAACTGAATCTTGCTAAGCTGAACTATGGCTCAAATTTTAGATATGTACACACTTGCACATCAACCTTTATACCTGTGGAAATAAGAAGCAGGAGACAAAACACTACTTAGATGAAAGTGCCTTGAATGCAGAGTAGGAGAAATCTGTAGTAAAAATAGGGTAGAAGTCATCTGTCCACTTTGTGCCTGGGTAAGCCACAGCGACAGAAGATTCCATGTTTCCTAACCTACTGGCAAAATACAGTAAAAGTACCCATTGCAAGCAGCTACTCGAAGATAGCTGTTTGTCTGTTCATTCAGGATCCTGGTATCATTTAAACCGGCGTATAAAACTTGCATCAATTAAACTAGTGTAGATGTGTCAAGTTCTAGCCTTGACATCTATATGAAATTATCAATAATAAAATCAGCTGAAAAGATTTTATAACGTACTAGACAATTTACAACAATATTGTAAAGGAACCTCAAATACCTCTAGAAACGATAGAAAAGTTGTACATTTCTTCACAGGTGGCAGACTTACTCCCAGAAGATCTACAGAACTAAGGGCTCAATGGCTTTGGGATTTGAGGAAGCAGATTTTTTTAGTATGCAATTCCCAATTGTGCTTATCTAATTTTATTAATAAAATGCTAAAATGTATTATGGTGAAAATGGAGTCAGAGATGCTAAAACAAAGACACCTAGATTTTATATGGAGCTATTCATAAAGAACCTTACTTTATAAATAAGCTATTACCCCCACTTTACAGTGAGAAAAACTGAAGCATAAGAAGCAAAATGACTTATTCAAGGTGATCCTGTTGTCAGTAATGAACCAAGAAACCCTGAGGTCTCAAGTGCTAGTTCATGTTTTACCCCATACTAGTTCAGATAAAATAACTATGTACATAGGTGCTATGGGACTCCTGTAATACAATTAGTGAGTTACTATATTACTCACTCATTTGTGCAAAAAGGCAGAATCCACTCCAGATACAGACAGGAACTACATTCATTTCATGAGGGTCTGCTGAGAACCCCAAAAAGGGCATATATTTCATAACTCCATCCATGTTCTGAAAAGGAAAACATCCATAGAATCCGCAACTGGATCTACTGGCTCCATAGGCAGGATTATGCCATGGATCCTGCCTGAAGAGCAAGTTTTCATAGATCATGGTTTCAACAGGTAGGAAACTGCACTCTTAAAGACAGAATGCACAACAAGGAGGATGAGTTATGAAATATTCAGCCCCAACCCCTGCTAACAAGGAGTTAACAACTATCTATAGCAGCATACTCAAACTTTAAACTAAACAAGAAACTGGCACACTCATACATTGGGTGGGGAGGGGCAATGGGGACAGGAGTAGGGTGAACCTGTGTATGGTTTGATAGTGTGCACATTCTAAAGTAGAAGAAAGCCCTTTAAATAAACATCTACTATTAAAAGAAAAATCAGGCCAATTTTTTAAAAGATAAAAAGAAAAATAAATATGGATTTTTATAAGAAACTGAATTTAAAAGGAAGTCTGCAGATAAAAAAAAAAATTCAGATATAGTATGCTTCCAGAATGCTGCAGCACCTTTTCATTATCAGATCAACTTGTAAACACAAATAATGGCTGGAAAATTAAAATTAAACACCAAAAAATTACAATTTAACAGTTATAGAAACGAATGTTTCACTATAAAGTTTGAACAATAAAACTATTGCCTAAAACTTTATTCCTAGATCAGAAATGTTCACCTCTTAATGGTTTCTCTCTTCAAAGCTCTGTACAAATGTTTATTAATCTTCAAAAACCCCTTAGAGCAGCAATTCTTATTCTGCAGGTAGAGAAAAGCTCTATGACTTGTTCAAAGTCAATGAAGCAATTCCACATATCCTACAAGTCAAAGACACCGATATTTTTGCCAAATTACAGTTCATTGCCATCTATTCTAAAAACAACATGGAGAATACAATCAAGTGATTTCTTTGGTGTCAACTCAGAGTATAAGCAACATAATGTTTCTACCAACTCCTGCACATGAGTCCAGGGCCCAAGTCAACATTGAGAATGGGACTGCAAGGTACCACACTGCTTCTAGCTTGTATACATTTACATTAGAGGTACTAATTCTCAGAACTATGGAATCACATCCTGAGTCTACTACCTTAAGCAAACCCAGCTTAAGTACCCACACTCTTACACAACTAACTACTAACATCCCTGAGGGAATTTGTTAAAAGAAGGTGTTTGGCACTTTGAAGAGTATTAATATTATTAAATATTGCTGCTGGACTTCAAAGCAATGCCCCCTCCTCATCCTGTCCCGCTTCTTCAACATTAATGATGTGCATTATAGCCTGACCAGAGGTGAACAGTGCTTTTGTACTTCTCTTCCAGTATTTAGCCTTGTTGGAGGCTAAATTGGATAGTAAGAATTTTCCAACTGAGTGTGGAAGACATTACCTAGAAAGCAGAATCACGTGACATCCTGAAGCCCCTTTTTCATAGCTATGATTAATAAGGGGTTCTAAAACTATAGAACCTCTCATAATTTAATAATATAAAACTTTCCAATTAAAAGTTTTAGGATTTGAAAAATCATTAAAAAAACTCCAAACTTTCCTACTTCTAAAAGGATTCTGAGCTGCTTGATAGTCTGATTGATCCGTAGCTTTCTATCCAACCGAATGTGAAGGAAGAGTACTTCTTTAAACTTTGTAACATTTGAATTGCAAACTAGCTTAGCAACATGCTAGAACTTCCAAATGGGAACACCTAACGAATACATTTTGTAAGCTTTCCATATTTACTATATACAGATCAGTTTCAATAGTGCTGCTCTACAATTTGTGTAATAATGTCAGTGTTTGATTAAGTACAGCAAATGTCTCATTAGGGCACAAAATACATATGAATTAAAAGTTAAATGACCAGTCATAGCTTTATGACACCACAGCAATATATATGTATTATATATTAATGTAATGAATATTATAAATAAAGGTTTAATAGGAAAAGGACATGCAATTTGACAACTTATGTTGGAAACAAAGTTGGTATGAACTGTCACTGTAATACTGACCTAAAACAAGGAGTAACTAGAAAACTCAAAGCTAACATCTAACAAAACATTCAATTATGGGTAAAAACTAGGGGTGCACCAATAAAGATTTTTTGGGTTGATACCAATCTGATATGCAGCATGCCAGCTTGGAGAGCAGCATCTGGCTGGTAGTAAATCTGTTGGGGAGAAGGGGCATGGAGGGGGAAGGGGAGGCAGATGAAGGCTCCCATAGTGAGGTAGCATCCCACAGTGGCAGTGCAGTCAGGGTGGGGCAGGGCACAGGACCAGAGCTAGCAGCTCATCTAGGGTGGGGGGGGCATGGAGGGGTGGCTCTTGTTGCTACATGCACCCCAAGGCAGGCACCCCTCTCTCCCCCTGGAAGAGTCGCCAGCTCCACCCTATGCCCTACTCCACCCCTGCTGTGGAGTACCTGCCTTAGCCCCACTCCCTCCCTCACCGCAGGGGCCTCAATCCTCACGCCCCACACCTCTTTCCTCCCTCCAACAGACTTACTGGCCAGACACTACTCTTCAAGATGCCAGGCTGTACTCCACAAATGGCATTTACCAGTGACATTAATCGGCCACACCAGTCAAAAAGAAGCTGATTGCCAATAATGCCAATTTTTCCTTTTATTGGTGCTGATATGATATGGATGAATGTATTGGTGCACCTCTAATAAAAACTTTCTTACACCAAAACACCTGAGAATAAAAAAAAAAAAAAAATTCATCCCTTCAAGTGTGCTATAAATATAGGACGATTCTGTTCTAAACACCTTGCACGGTCTTCAGACGTTTTTGTAAAATAAAAATATTCTTAAAGCATACCTCCTCAGCAGCAGCAGTATTCCGGATTGCTTGTAAAAGGAATGTGATCTTAGACTGGCCTGGAATATTCTCATATGTTTCCTACATGAGAAAAGAATGGAGATTATTGCAAAGAAGTTACTCCTGGAAAACATATACGAAACATTAATGTTGTTATGAAGCACCTCCAAGCTATTATATTTGCATACCACTGTAAATTGGAAAAAATACACCTTAAGGAATACTATTTTGAAATGTTATATTATTCATTGTAAAATGTTTGTCATGTTTCATAGTTATTTAAGTCTTGGCAATATGAAGCTAGACTTCACGAGCACCGTCAAGAAACTGGTCTTAAAATAGTTTCTTGTAAATGAATTTTATAGGTCTGATTCTGAGCTATGAAAGAAACGTTACTTCAAAGACTTAAGACTTACACCAAATATCAAACTTTTATAGCCAAAGTGACCCAATTATGCATCTGCAATCAGCTTCAAAGGGAAGAACTGCTCATGTATAAAACTATATTGCATATACATAACTTTGTTTTTTTAAAATAAAAGGCTAAAACCCCCTCAAATACTTAGCATATTTTTCTACTCATCAGTACCAAGGTTCATACATCTGAATACCAGACATGCTTAATAATAATAATAATAAAAAAATCCCTTTCTCTCCAAATACAAACATGCCCATATCTTCATCATCAAAAAAGAAATGAGAAGAAAAGAAAAGAAATCTGCCTTTTACTTCACCTGTCCAACTCATTTTGGAGTCCTACGTTTCTCCTTCTATTCACCCGAACTCAAGCAAGTCAACTACAAACATACAGACTTCAAATTCATCTCCCTGTCAGTCTGGCTTCAGATCTCCATATTAACAGATCTTACCAATGACTAACAAGCTAAGCTCCTCACGGTCAAATTTTAGTTCAGTTTTTTTATGTGTTCTCTCTGACTCCGCCAGTGACACTTAGAAAGTTTGTCTTCCCCCATGACTCCTTTAGGCGGTCACTGGCCCAGGTCTTGGAATCCCTCCTCTAACTTCATACCTTTTCTAGATGGCAATACTGTATCCATATATGCAGTTTCAACAACTATTTTTACATCAAGGACTCAAAAAAAAACTTAACTGGCTAGCCACATCTTCCCGCTGGGCAATCCAGACCTCTCACAATAGGTATATAAGCATCTGAACAAGTCCTTTCTCCTATCATCCTATCTGACTTATCACTAGCCCCCTATTATTCAGGTAAGAAAACCTGGGCATTTTAGACTCCTTCTCCTATAATCTTATAAATTCAAACTGCCTTTAGCTCTAACCACTTGATTTATAACCATTTCTAAAATCTCATTTCTTTTTCCGACCCATACTTGCTGGAAGTCTTGTTCCCACCTTGTACATCATCTTATCATTCACCTTCCAACATTCAAATGTTTTCATTCAATACAACACACAGCTAAGATCCTCAGGTTTACCCATTTTAGGCCACTCTTCCATGCAACTAGGATCCCTCCACCAGTTGACTTTCTGCTGCAAATTGAAAAACTTCTTGTCCTTGATCGCCTGGGCCTTGAATTAATGCCCCCCCCCCCACGTCCAATTTTCTTATCCTTTCTGCCTTCCTTATCAATGCCAGTTTTAAACATATTTACACAGTCTCACATAATTTCTAACACACTGAATGTCTTCTCTGAACTGAACTGGAAGGATGCAACAGGCTGCAATCAGACCTCGACAGGTTACAAGGGTGGGCGGA
>NW_017728906.1:106900477-106909858 GCF_001723895.1 Crocodylus porosus
GATTTAGGTTAGATATCAGGAGGCGCTACTTCACAGTCAGGGCGGCTAGGGTCTGGAACCAGCTTCCAAGAGAAGTGGTACAGGCTCCTACCCTGGGGGTGTTTAAGAGGGGAGGTTAGATGAACATCTTGCTGGGGTCATTTGACCCCAGTATTCTTTCCTGCCATGGCAGCAAGGGACTTTTCCAGCCAGCTGCTGCCACTCAGAACACAAGTGAGTAGGGCAGGGTCTGGTTGCTGGTAGATGCACATTATTGGTTAACTGTTTAACTGACAGCATATGCGGAGTTTAAACAGGTACTTAATCAGTATTTACATCCCTACTTCATAGTACTAGTTCTTTTAACATTTCCATATTTAGCCAGTGTCCAATTTAGTACTGATGGTACTAAATATTAGCACATTTAATCATTAACGCATAGAATAATATATACATTTACATGTATGCAATAATTATCATATTATTCTAGCATTTATCTTTGCCACCATTTTAATTAAAACATATTAAATTAAAAATATAAACTAACAAATCAAAGTATGCTATCAGAAAAAGTGCATACACAGTAGTATTAGGTGTAAACTACAATACAAGATGTAAGAAAAGAAACACTATTATGGTTTTCAAGTCCTACACTCCACATTCCAGTAGTCACTGAGAATGGATAAAAGAAGGGAAGGCACTAATTTTAGCTGGTTGTTTTGAGTTAACCATGTAGGTGTCACAGAGGATTATAGTTTTCTCCACAACTTTTGAATACACATTGAAACTGCACCTCTTTGAATGAGTAACTTATCAAAATCCAGCTACAGTGACCTCTTAACGTTTCAGTATTAAGGCCCTTGTTCAATAGCTAATATTTAATGTTCAGTAGGAATACAGTATAATCCCTAATGACTGGGAGAGCCAATGCACAGGTGACCAAATTTTGCATATTGGGGGCAAACATACCATATTAAAATGTGGATAATACATTAAAGTGTTCTTTAAATTTAACATTAGCCATTTAATACTCAGTTTTCCTCTCTGGCCAGTACTCCTGATTTTACAGATAAGGAAATGCAGGTATAGCGAGCCAAGTGACTTCCTCAAAGCAGCACAGCAAATCACTGGCAAAGCTGAGACTAGCACTCGGACATTATAATTAGGTTATAAACTAATAAATTAGCAAGTGAATGATGGTATTAGCAAGTGTATGGACAGCCTTCCATGACTGTCTTATCTGGATGCCCGAAGATGACTGATGAGGTCTATCTGGAATTGACAGATTATACAGTAGCTCTATCAAGTGTTTCCGTATGAGGTGGGTAGTGCTGGATTCTTGATTTGGTCTAGGACACGCTGTTTCTGCCACGCTTGCTTTTCCATCTCCTGCTGTTGTCATGAAGTTTCAAAGTACTCAGCTCTCTACAGCAGACTCTTCCTTGGGGCAACCCTGGGCAATAGACTACTAGGAACTGACATCAACATTGCAGTTTATTAAGTTGGTCTTGAGGATGAACCCTCAAGAGCTTTCTCTGCCCTCTTCTTGAGTGTACACCATGGCTGAGCTGAGAGAATAAAACTTGCTTCAGCAGTTTGGAGTTGGACATCTGGATGACATGGCCAGTAGGGCTGTGTGAAACGGCTATGTTTCAATTCAGTCATTTTGGAGGGACATTGATTTGTTTTGAATCACTGTTCCGGCTTGATTTGGCCAAATCTGTGTTTTGGAGTTTTGACGGCGTTTCAGTGATTTGGCCATAGGCTATAAATCACTAAAATGTCTATAACTTTGTCATTTCTTGCCTAATTCATATGAAAATTACAGGGATGGTAGCCCCTTCTGAGGGCATGAAGCATGCCAAGGTTCAAGTAGATGGGTGCAGCGGTTTCTCTGAAGCTGCATCTCAAACTATTCTAAAGCAAAACTCGTATCACTTGCCAGTAGCAGCAGCATTTCTGTTATCCTGCACGCAGATCTGGGGGCCAGCACCCACCGGGAGGGCTGCAGGACTATGACAGACTCCTCTCGGGGGAAATGGGCCCCTGGATCTGCCTGCCTAGAGTACTGGGATTGGAAGGGATCTCGGGGACAGATCGCAGATACTGGCCAGCTACAGACTGATATCAGAACAGTCCCCTCCCCCCTCTGCTTCTTAGTTTGTTCTCCTGCAAGCCCAGCTCTGAAACTGAAATTTTCCAAAACATTTTGGATGGTTTTGTTTTGGACATGTTCTGGAGCCTTCTGTTTTGTTTTGGATTCAGCGTTTCGGGCACCAAAATGAAACGGCTAATGAAGTTTTGCACAGCTCTAACAAAGTTCATGTCTGATGTTCACTGCCTCAGGACTTCTGGTGTTTGCTTGCAGAAAAGCACTAAAGTTGGTGCATCAGTCTCCCCACTGGATATGGAGGATCTTCTGCAGGTAGCATGGATTGTACTTCTCCAATAACTTTAGATACCTCCTGCATGCTGTCCATGTCTTAACTCCGTAAAGCAAGATGGAAATTACAACTGCTTGATAAACCGTGAGCTTGGTTTCAGACCTGATGTCGTGATCTGAGAACACCTGTTTCTTCAGGCATCCAAAGGAGCTACACTTGCACATTTGAGGCAATGTTGGAGGGGTTGGTCCTGGGGCCGGTTTTGTTCACTATCTTGATTAGTGACCTGGAAGATGGAAAAGAGTGCATCCTTAGTAAGTCTGCAGATGGCACCAAGCTGGAGGTGGAGTAGTAGATATGCTAGATTGTAGGGCTAGGACTCAGAGACCTGGACAAATTGGAGGACTGGATCAAATCTCATGAGGTTCAAAATGGACAAGAGTGAAGTCCTACACCTAGAATGGAACAATCCCGCACACTGCTACAACCTGGGGACCAACTGGTTAAGCAGCAGCTCTGCAGAGAAGGACCTGGGGGTTACAATGGACAATAAGCTGAATGAGCCAACAGCATGCTCTTGTTGCCAGGAAGCCTAATGACATACTGGGCTGCATTAGTAGGAGCATTGCCAGAAGATCAAGGGAAGTAATTATTCCCTTCTAATAGACACTGGTGAGGCCACATCTGGAATACTGTCCAATTTTGGGCCCCCACTATAGAAAGGATGAGGAGAAACTGGAAAGAGTACAGCAGAGGGAAGTAAAAAAAGGTTAGCAGGCTGGAACATTTGACTTCTGAGGAGAGACTGAGGGAACTGGGCTTATTTAGTCTAGAGAAGAGAAGTCTGATTTAACAGCAGCCATCAGCTACCTGAAAGGTGGTCCCAAAGAGGATGGAGTTAGATTATTCTCAGTGGCAGCAGGTGCCAGAACAAGGAGAAATGTCTCAAGTTGCAGCAAGGCCAGTTTAGGTTAGATAGTAGGAAAAATTCTCTCACTAGGAGGGTAGTAAAATACTGGAACAGGCTACCTAAGAGAGATTGTGGAACATCTATCCTTGGAGGTTAAGACCTGGCTAGACAAAGCTTTGGCTGGGATGATCTAGTGGGGCTGGTTCTGTTCCAAACAGGGGGTTGGACAAAATAAGCTCCTGAGGTCCCTTCCAACTCTAATTTTTGATGATTCCATGTCAGCCCTCTGCAAGAGATGGCTTCTGAGGTACAGGAAATACCTGAGGCTCTCCAGAGTTTCACCGTGGATCTGGATTACCAGAAACAGAGACTGTTCATTAGGAGCTGGTTGGTGGAAGACTTTAGTCTTCTGAATATTAAACATCAGTTCCATTTTCTTGTATGCCTTGGTAAAGATGTGGATGATTGCTTGAATATCTGCTTCGAAGTAAGCACACACCACAGCATCATCAGTGTACTGGAGGTCCGTGACTGAGGTTGGGGTTGTCTTCATTTTGGCTCAGCATCATCTGAGGTTAAACAGCTTACCATCCATTTGGCAGTTTAGCTCCACTCTGGCTGGAAGCTTGCTGGTAGTCAAATGTAGCATCATGGCAACAAATACTGGCCTGAGAAGAGTACTGGGGCAATGAGGCAGCCTTACTAAACTCTGGTTTTAACTTCCAACAGATCTGTGATAGATCCATTACTGAGAACCATTGCTTGCATATTTGCACCTTGCACTGGCACAAAAGACTTACAGTTCTATTTCCTTATCAACTCCAAGGACACCTTACTGGCTAAGTTCTGTAGAAATAAATTCCAAGTGATCATAACAGAATTAAACATTGCTTTAATTTGCGTTTTCATTTGAAACTGCTAACTTTTCAGGAGTTCTGGAATTTAAGAGCAAAAGTTACACTGGAGTTTATGATGCCAAAGATTCGTATACTTGTGCACAGGCTATAAATATGCCTCTATTTAAAAAAAGACTCTACAATTTCATGGCTACAAGTACAGGCTGGGGGCTGACTGCCTGGGTATCAGCTCTGTAGAAAAGGATGTGGGGGGTTACAGTGGAAAAGAAGCCAAAGAGCCAACAATGTGCCTTTGTTGCCAAGAAGGCCAACGGCATAGCAGGCTGCATCGGTAGGAGCGCTGCCAGCAGGTCAAGGGAAATGATTATTCTCTTCTATTCAGTACTGGAGAGGCCACATGTGCAGTATTGTGTTTAGTCTGGGGCCCCCCACTACAGAAAGAATGTGGACAAATTGGAGAGTCCAGCAGAGGGCAACAAAAATGGTGAGGGGGCTGGGGCACGTGACCTATAAGGAAAGGCTGAAGGAACTAGACTTATTTAGTCTCAAGAAGAGGATACTGAGAGGGGACTTAGCAGCAGCCTTCAGCTACCTGAACGGGGCTTTGAAAGAGGATAGAGTTTGAAACAGGATGGAGCTACACTGTTCTCAGTGGCTGCAGATGACAGAACAAGGAGCAATAGCTTCAAGTTGCAGTAAGGGAAGTTTAGGTTAGATGTTAGAAAAAAATTCTCACCAGGATGGTAGTAAAACACTGGAGCAGGTTACCTACAGAGATGGTGGAATCTCTATCCTTGCAAGTTTCTAAGACCCGGTTAGGCAAAGCTTTTGCTAGGATGATCTAGCTGGGGAGGGTCCTGCTCCAAGCAGGAGGTTGGACTAGATAACCTCCTGAGGTCCAATTAGATCACCTCCTGAGGTCCCTTCCAACCTTCATTTTCTGTGATTCTAAACATTAATCTTATCAGCTCTAAATGTCATTGCTTTTGGAAATTCAGTATGCCATAGCAGCAGATGAGTTGCTTCACAACAAAGTTACACCCTACCACAAAAATTTGAAGAGATAGGATGTATACAAACATTTGAAAGAACCAAGAAAATTCTCCTTGTTTTGTACTCCTGGTAGAAAAACCTATTGAGAGAGCACTACACAAATGTTACAAGGGCCTGGTGGATGCCACTATGCAGCCAGGGTTCCCCTCCACATTCATCCCAATGTACTTTGTACCTTCCTCGCATGCTAGACAGCTTACAGCAACTAAGCACACAGGTCAGTGCTGACTAGCTACCTACCACAAGGCCCATGCCCCCAAGGAACTTCTGCCCACAATAACCTCCTCCCTCTCTCCATTTCTTTTAGTTGTGTTATGGGTCTCCTGCTTCAAAGCCTTACATCTGCTGTCTTTTAACTAGCAATCCTGTTGATCTTTCTTTCAGCAGCCCAGTGAATCCGCACCTCTCTGGTACCAGCCAATGGAGCCAGTTTCAGTGAAGGTGAGGCAAGTCTGGACAGTCAGGTGCTACCAGGGTAGGTGTTGTTGTGCCAGGTTCAGGTGCTGTTGGATAGATTCCCCTGCCTACTCAGGATGGCAGGGCACACAGCTGCACAGCCTCGGCTGCAAAAAAGGTCTGGCCTTTCCCATTACAGTAAAACCTCTGTCATTTGGCACCCATGGGGAATGGCGGGGTGCCGGATAACTAAATATGCTGCTTACCTGTGAGGTCTGAACAGGCGTCTTTGCTTGTTTGGGCCATCACCACTCCTGCCACCCCTCCCACCATGTGTGTGCTGGGGGACAGGGAGGGGGGCCCTGCACAGGCTGCTACGCCCCAGGCATGGGGGCTCGGCAGCACAGGCTGCTTTGTCCCGGGCCGTGGGGGCTTGGCAAAACCAGAAGTGCCACAGTGGGCATGTCCGGTTTAGCTTTTACCTTACGAGCCAGGATGCTGCTTAATAGAGCATGCTGGTTTGTAAGGTGCCAGATAATGCAGCTTTTACTGTATAAGTAATTGTCATTAAAGGGAGCTCCATATAAGCTACCAGAAGGACACATTTTCTAGGAAAAAAGATAACGTGTCAGTATAAAAATCTAACCAACTAGATTATTTAACCACATTTGGTCAATCACATATAAGCTAACTATAACTCATGCTAACTAGGAAGTATATACATTGGACCCAAGTAAATCGAATGATACTATCCTAGCAAGACTTTGACCATTACCTACAATAACTAGTAACTTTTTTTTTAAAAACAGCAAATTAATTTAACTGTCTGAACTTAACTGAAAAATTGAGAGATTTGAATTAGTTACCCTTTTAGGAAAGAAACAGTATGTTTAAGACATTCTTACAAAATTAAAAAGAAAATAAAAAATAAAAATCGATGAGGAAGTACTTTTGGATATGTTTATTTTTCTCTGAGAAGAAAACTGCGTTTCTTGTACTTAAAACCCAATGCACATTAACCTCTCCACCCATTTCCGTTACCTATGGGTTTTATTAATCAAATCTGTTGTTTGTTATATATAAGACAGCATGAATCTCTCAACAGTATAGCTTAACAATAAGCATTAATCATGCTTATGAATTATGAATACACTAGTTGGTATACTAATACACAGTAACAGAATTTGTTCAACAAGATAGTATTCACTTCAAGTAAATAATTTCAGTGCGACTGCCTGCCATGCGTGAAGAATTCTAACTTCAATTTGCTTTTAATATGGGTGGGGTGGGAAAGGGAAGATACTAGCCCAAGTTCCCACCATGGTACTGAGAAGAGTATTTTCATACAATTATCCCTTAGGAAAGAATGTGCTGAACTCTGCTGACCGCTGAAGGTATGCCAGCCATAAAAGGCCCAGCACCAGCCATCCAATGGGAAAGCACAATACACCAGACACCGGTATTTAATTCAATGGGAGCGAGATTCCCCACTAGGCTCCACAATAGAAACTTAAGCACTATTCAGGGGAGGGGAGGGGGGTGCGAATTAACCCAGCTTATTACAGCTAAAATGCTATGTAATGAGTAACATGTCTGAAAAGTTTTTGCTGATGCCAAAAAAAGCCCTTTAGATGGAAAGCACTTCGTTTCAGAGTATTTCACTGCTGCCGTCTCTGAGCGGATCAGAAATGGAAGGGATGGGAGGAGGCAGGAATTGATCCCATCCTGACAGGGAGGGGATAAGACAAAAAAAAAAGTTGAGACGATCTCAAGTACGCGGCTCCCCCGGGGCGGGGCAGGCGCGCACGTGCACTGCCCCGGGCCCCGCCGCGCGTCACCCGCCCTCTGCCCGCGGGGTCAGCGGCTTCCTGCTCTATGGCGCAGCCCGCCCCGCCATGCCGCGCCGGCGGCCCTCCCGCCGCGGCTCAGTCACGCTGCTTTGTTGGGGGCGGGGAGCAGGGCAGGGCCCCAGAGAAGGGCCGCCCCCGGCCCGGGGGAGCGGCAGCCTGAACCCTCGAACAGTGACCCCCTCCCAGGGGGGGAGCTGCAGTTGGAACGCGAACGCGCCCTGGAGTTAACCGCTGTAACGACTATAACGGCCGCGCCGCTCCCTCCCCCGCCGGCCGCTCGCACGTGGGGCGGCCGCAGCGGGCCCCGAGGAGGCTGACAGGCCGGCGCGGGGGCCCGTTACCTCGGCCTGCTTCCGGACCGCGTTGTCCGGGCTGAGCAGGTTGCCCAGGAGAAGGTAGAATTGCTGCTGTTCCTGCTCTGCCGCCGCCGCCATGGCTGCTTTTGCTGCGTGAGGGAAGGCGCGAGCGAGGCCGGCCCGGCGGGGAGGCCACACAAGAGCCGCCGGCCTTGCACCGCGCGAAAAGAGGCGGAGCTTTCGCCGCCGCGCTCTTGTCCCCGCTCCCCTCACAGCCGGGCTCGGCCGCCCGCCTCGCGCCCGCCCATTGGCTCCCGGGCGGGGCCGGCTGCCTCGCTGATTGGCTGCCGGGCCCAGGCCAGCCGCCGATTGGACAGAGCCAACAAGAGAAGCCGCCTCTGACTGGCCCCTTTCTTGGCTTTCCTCATTGGGCCGCCGGCCGAGGCCTCATTGGCGGGAATCTCTGACAGACCCGCCGGTATTGGCCAGCGGCGCGGTCGTCTGGTGCAAGGGGGCGGGCGCGGCAGGCAGAGCGAAAGGGGCCGGGGCGGGGGAGGGGAGGGAAAGCGCGGGAGATCACAGGGTCCCTCCTACCTCGGCGGACCCCGTGAGGGGTCAGAAGCACCTTGTGACGCTGCTGGTCACGTCACAGAGCGGAACGTGACGGAATGGGGCAGCTGGTGGTTGGCCCGGCCTGGGGGCAGCCCCTGCGTGGCATTGCCTGCAGATTACGGCCCTGCGGTGAGATGCGGGGAACGTTTCTGCTGCAGCTCTGCTATTTTAGGGGGCCTTGAATTGGAGGCAGCCTTAACCACTCATGCTGCAACTGATACTCTCTAATAGGACCTTAATCACTGCGTCGCTGTCATATAGAGGGACCATGAGATAAACGTCCCCAAAAGTCCTGAAATACCTCAGTTAATGGTTGCAAGGGTGTTGATTATAGCTGTGTATACTTACCTGGCAGGGGGGATGCTGTGATCCGGAGTGCGGTGCTCCCTGGCAGGGGAAGCAGCGTGACCATGTAGGCGAGCTCCCCAGGGCAGGTGATTGTCTCTGATATGTCCTCCATAGGAGGTCTATATTGAGCAGATTTTTTTTGGTATTGGGTGGTGGAACCGGAACATGCTCCATCCACTCCATGCATTGACCCGGTATTGCAGTGCTTCCAGGACCGGTGCAAAAAAACAGGAAAAAAAAAAAAAAAAGTTGGTCTTGAACAACACAGGCAGGCAAAGTTCTTAGGGTAAACCCAATACAGGCAGTCCTCAGACTTAGGACACAATTGTTTCCTGAAAACCACCTCCTAAGTTGAAATGTAACTTGGAACCAGTTTTCCCATGGGAACAATGTTATAAATGAGGGATTGGTTCCTTTACCAGGCTTGACAGCTGCCTCCAGCTGGTAAGTCTGTTAGAAATAGAATATTGTTAGAAATGCGCAGCTTGCATCTTGCACCTGATAAGCAAAAAATACTGCCCAAGGCTCCTTTCTCCCCCTTACCCGCCTTAGTCTTTCTCATGCCTTAGTCTTTCTCATGCTGATTGCAGAAGCTGGAATTCAATTGACTGTGGCCTTGGGGTATGAACTTTTGGCGAAGTGTTGTAGTTTCTGAGCATGCTTAATAAGCTGATGCATATTTACCTCTCTGCCCTG
>NW_017728906.1:106981694-107022870 GCF_001723895.1 Crocodylus porosus
AGAAGCTGGGGGAGAGTCTGCGATTTAGTATAAGGAAAACTGTGACAAGGCTGGGCAAGGAAAAAAGTCCTTGGCAGTGTTTCTTTCTTATCAGGTGCTAGATGCAAGCTGTGCATTTCTAACAATACTCCATTTCTAACAAACCCACGCTCTGCCACAGCCTGGGCTGGCTCCAGCTCAGACCAGGGCTTATATAGCTCTGGCCTGTGTGACAGCCCTCAGTCAGCTGACCTGCCTGAAGGGCTACCCTTTACCCCTTGCTCTGCTGGCAGGATGCGCTCTGAATATTCTGGCCTTAAAGGGACTGCTCTGCTTCTTAGTAGCAGGGCTAGGGTTCCCTGTTACAAACATGTGGTTGGTGAGAGACCTTATTTCCACCTCGCTTATAAAGTTTAGTTGATATTCCATCAGGACCACATCCTGTGTTGTTTTTTTTATCTGCTTAATGGCTTTCAAGACCTCTCAATAAGTTGGTGGGTCTGCAAGGTAGTTCTTAATGGGATATTACGGACTGGCTGCCATGGCATTGTCTTCAACATTAGAATCTCATGTCAGCAGCTATTCCACCATGCATTGATGGAGGTGCTGTCTTTAAAGAGTGTTAGTTCATCCTCAGACCTCAGGGAGATAGTTCCTTGTCTTCTTGGCCAATAGATAACTTCAGTTATGCTGAAAAAACTATGAGCAACATGGCTGTTGGCAAAATCTTTTGCTTTGCCCTCCTACTACTTGTTCTTTTGCTCTCACATCTTCCTCTGAGTCTTGGCTTTAATGCAGCAATAAGTGTCTTGCTTCTGTTTGAAACTAAAATCATTCTGTCAAGCTTTGAAGGCTCTCTTTTTTCTGTCAATGACCACTTGAATTTCCCTGTCACTCTCATCAAACCAGTCTTGATGTTTTTATGGAAAAGCCTAGGGATTCTTTTCATGTCTCATGGGTATTTTTTTTGAGGCTGTCCCAGTGATCAGTAGGGTTAAGAGCATCAGGGAGGTCAGAGAATTTCTCACTGAGGCAGTGGTGGAGGTGATTGTTTTAGCTAAGGCTAAAAAATGCTTTGCTAAAAGCTAAAAGAAATGGGTAATTAGGTAGAATAGACAGGGCAGTCCTGAGAACATACCCCAGGACAGCCTGTCTTAGAAGACCCTGGGAATGGTGCTGAAGTGCAGGGAGGTGCACAGGTCTGCTGCACGTTGGGTCTCAGCAATCTGTTCCATTAATTGCTGCTCTCTGGTGCACCCAAGTGGGAGTGAGTGGGCAAAGCTTATTTTATCAATAGCAGTCCCTAGTTCAGAAGGGAACAGACATGGCTTCTGCCTGTTTTCCTGCCATAGAAATGGGACCTTTCAGTTAACTTGCCGTAGCCTCTTAGAACCTCCAGATTAAGCAACCACTTCCCAGAACTCCAGTTTTGTGGGCACTCTAAATTTACAATTTAATTCTCCCAAGGACACATGAGACATGGACTTGGTACATGGGTTGATTTAGCATAGGATTCTAATACAAATTATTTTAATTAGCTAGCGCAGAAGACCTGCAGACCCAGACAAATTATATATAGACACTTTATATATTTTCCTTACATGATTTCCTGACTATGCTGAATTATTCTAAAGGCATACATCATCTGGGTGTCAAGGATTGTTCTGCAGCTCATGGTTGTCTTCCAAAGCTTGGGGTGTCTGTTTGCCTGTTTCTGCCCCTCTCTCTTCTCCAAACCTTGTAAAATGGCTGACAAGACACACTTTCTTTTCTGTTTCCTGTGTCAGGTGACTAAAGTAACATAGCAGATTATTTTTTGTTTAATTGCCATATCAAGTTTAACCCTCCAGATTTAGAAAATTGGTCTGCTTTGGTTGGCAGCCATATATTTGTAACCCACACCAAATGTACAATCCATTTTATATTGCAAAGTGTGTTATTTTGTATATAGTTTTAGTTCAATATCATTGTATATATATTTTTTATGATATGCTGTATGTACTCATGCTTTCTTTATTTAAGTGTCTTGTCCCCTCTCCTCTGCTTGGGTAATCTGAGGAAATTTGTTTTGGGTTTTTAAAAAATTAATATATTTCATGTTTGAGGTCAAATTGGCCAACTCAGTTTCAAATCATATTGATTGTGCAGAACTCAATCATTCCAAAAATGATATCTGTTGAGCAGGCAGAACTCAATCATTCTGAACAACATGTATGGTGCTACAACCGGTGAGCATCCTCCATCCCAGGCTTTCACTCTGGGACTTCCAATACTCCCAAATCCATTGGCAGGCATCCTACATGCAGGCCCAAGCCTGGAGGTCTTGGGATTTGGATGCCCCCATTTGATCTTAGCCCACAAGAGGCCAAGACACTTGATCTGAGCCAAAAGGCCAAGAACATGTCTGAGGAGACGTGCAGCAGTAGGCAGATACCAGAGGCAGGAAAGGCCCTTTTGTTCAGGTCTTTTGTTTTAGAAACTGCCTGTGTTTACTGTAAACAAGAGGGCTTGGCTTCTAGTCATGTAGGCAAGGGGATCAGGCCCCTAGCTTAATTGGCTAACTGGGTAGTGTTCTTTTTTTAAAATGAATTGGTTAAGAGGAAAAATTGTAAACAGGGCAAGTTGAACTCTTCAGTGAGTTTTTTGCTTCTGTATTCCTGAACACGGATCAAGACAAATCTCCCAATTGCATTATAGGTACACACAGGAGGAACACCAGCCCACGAATGGTCAGCACTGACCTAGTAAAGGGAAACTTGGAGGGGCTGAACGTGTTTAATTTGCAGGCCTGGATGATTTTCATCCAAGGGTGCTAAAGGAATTGGACAATGTTATAGCAGAGTCACTGGCACGGCTGTTTGAACACTTGTGGTGCTCAGCTCAGTTCCCAGAGGACTGGAAAAGGGTCAATGTGATCCCTATTTTCAAGAAGGGGAGGAAGGAGGATCTGAGTAATTATAGGCTGGTTAGTCTCACCTCTATCTATGGAAAAACCTTTGAAAAAATTATCAAGGATCACATCTGTGGGAGCCCAGCAAGAAAAATAATGCTGAAGGGCAACCAGCATGGGTTCATAGCAGGTAGATCCTGCCTGACTAACCTTGTTTATTTTTATGACCAGGTCACAAAATATTTAGATGCAGGAGTCCAGGTAGATGTCATCTACTTGGATTTTAAGAAGGCCTTCAATACGGTGTCTCATCCTATTCTCATAAACAAAATGAGCGGCTGTAACATAGATGATTACATGGTCAGGTGGGTGGCAAATTGGCTTAAGGGTCGCACTCAGAGAGTGGTGGTGGATGGCTCAGTATTGACCTAGAAAGATGTGGGCTGTGGGGTCCCCCAAGCCTTGGTCCTTGGACCTGTGCTAGTCAATGTTTTCTTCAGTGACTTGGATGAGGCCTTGGAGAGCACTGTGTCCAAATTTGCAGATGACACAAAATTATGGGGTAAGTAAACACACTAGTAGGAAGGGATTGAATCCAGGTGGACCTGGACAAACTGGAAAAGTGGGGAGAAAACAATAAGATGCAGTTCAACAAAGACAAGTGCAAAGTGCTGCATGTAGAGAGAAGGAATCACCAACACACCTATAGGCTAGAAGATGACCTTCTCAGGGGCACAGTGGCAGAAAGGGATCTTGGAGTCATAGTTGACTCCAAGATGAATATGAGCCATCGATGTGATGAAGCGATCAGTAAAGCTAACTGCACTCTATCATGCATTAGCAGGTGCATCACGAACAGGTCCAGGGAGGTGGTACTTCCCCTCTCTGCAGCATTGTTCAGGCCACAGTTAGAGTACTGCATCCAGTTCTGGACATGGTACTTCAAGAGAGATTTGGATAACCTTGAGAGAGTCCAGAGGAGGGCCACTTATATGGTTAGGGGCCTGCAGGTGGGGCCCTATGAGGAGAGACTAAGGGACCTGGATCTCTTCATCCTCCACAAGAGAAGGCTGAGAGGGGATCTTGTGGCCATTTACAAATTCATTGGAGGGGGGAGGGGCAGTAAGAAATAAGAGTTGCTCTGTTTACCAGGGCACCCCTTGGAATAACCAGGAACAATGGCCACAAATAGACAGCAGATTTAGGTTGGACATCAGGAAGAACTTCTTTATGGTAAGGTTTGCCAGAATCCTGAATGGGCTTCCAAGGGATGTGGTGCTCTCCTCTACCTTGGGGGTCTTTAAGGGGAGACTGGACAAGCACCTGGCTGGGGTTGTATGACCCCAGCACTCTTTCCTGCCCAGGGCAGGGGGTTGGACTCAATGATCTGCTGTGGTGAAAGGGGCCTTCCAGGAGGAGGTTGGCTGAGCCCAACTATCATGTTATGGTCATTAAGTTACTTTCTGTTTCTTTTTAGTTAGTTTGTGCTGCTGTGCCTTGCCTTTACAGGCTGGCAGTGTGCTGAGCCAGGCAGCCAGAAACCAATCCTGACAAATGGAAGGCGGGGGAAATCCTCAGACCGAACAGTATACCCTGGGAGCAAAGGTGGTCAAGGGTTATTTCTTTTTCATTGTTTTGCTTTCTTTGATTTGAGTAGTTTATTTGAGGGCTTAACCTGAGAGTGAGACTTACTGCAGGACTCACCTGAGACTGGAGAAGAAGTCTGGTAGTCCTTGTTGATTCCATTCAGTCTAGGTGGCTGTCAAGATGCATGCGAGCCTGAAACAGAAACAAAAAGTCACCTGTTAAGATTGACGCTGATGAATGATGGTGTAACATCTGGGTGGCACTAGGCCCTGTTGTAGGGGAGGTTGGAGCCCCAGAAGAGAACTGCATTGAGATATTGTCCTGTAACATTTAGAATTACTACTTCCTGATTGAGTTCATCTTTAAACATCAAGACATGGCAGGAGAGAGTCAGGACCATCTCTATGGTATATAGGCAAGTAATCATGATACACAACTTTAAACCAGCCTAAACCTTACAGCTTCTTTCTTTCTTTTCTCCCTTTTGCTTTTTCTTGGATTTTGAGTGGGATAATACCATGGGGATATTAATCCCTATAGCACACTGACCAGGGTTGGAGACTGGCAGTTTTGCTGGTAGTTTCTGGCTCAGATTAAAGGCCTGGCATATTTGGGCCAGGGTGAGACCTGGCCAAGTTTGAACAAAGGGAGAAGCCTGGCACATTTTTTTGCCTAGTTCAGGCTCAGCATAGGTTGGCCTGGCTTTCTTTTGTTCTCTAGTTCAGGCCCAGTGCAGAATTGCCTGGCTTGCTTTTGTTGCTTAGTCCTTGCGCAGTGCTAATAGACCTGCCCCTGCCCCTGCCCCTGGCCCCCCAGCACTTTGTTGTTTTGCACTGTTATGTCTCATTTTAGCTGTGTAGCTGAGGCCAGATGTATGGCAGACAGAAGCCCCAGTAGGTCTGACCACTTCTTTGAGTTTTTTTCTGAGTTGTCTGCCCCACTAGGGCTAGGAATTTGGATTAACAATTTTGAGACGCAGCATACTGACGAAAGCTGCAGTTAACCAACCCATCAAAGCCATCTCATAGAAGTGGAGGTTGGTACCCTACAGCTTTGCAGGGAGTAACGAGGGGGCCTTTGCAATACAGAAGGACCTATGCTCTCTAGTAGTTCCCTGCAGTGCAGATGTAACCCGTGTGGTACGCCAGGAGGTACCCCTTCTCCAACTGAAGGGATCAAAGCAGGTGCAAAAGCACTGTGGGAGTTGTAGGGACTCTCCTCCCCCTATAGAGCAGAACCAGACCACCAATGGGGACTTAACCATATACCTTTTAATGAGGGAACAATACTGAGAATATAACAGGCATAGATCAGAGGGTATAGTGGACACTACAGTGCCCCAAGGGGGCAGGATTCAACAAAGGTTAGACACTTACAATCATTGACAAAAGACAGGGTTAACAAAATATAAAACACAAACAGCAGAGCAAACAATACTGGTTGGTGAAATATAAAAAGGCAAAAAATACAAAATATCAAGGGAAATATAGGGCCTAGGTACCTAGAGAGGGAGCAAACACAATGGCCCCTTTCCACTGCAAGAAGATTTACTTCTTGTTAGCTCACTCACCCCAACTTGGACTTGAATTCAGATTGCCCATGTGATAGGCAGAAATGCTGCCACACAGCCACCAGTACTGGTACTACTCCAAAATGCTAGGGGTCTTGACCTTCCTGGAGCCCCAGCCTTACGTCGAGCTGCCTGGCTTCTGATTGGAGCCGGAAGCAGAGCTGGAAACCTCTCAGGTCGCTGCTCAGATCCTTGCTGGAGTGGGGGAAGCCTCTCCTGTTGGCTGCAGCCTCTCCTAGGGGATCCTGGAACCTAATGGAGAGCCTCTCCTGCCGGCCACACACTGTGCTGCTGAGGGTCCCACTGCTACCTGCAGGTCCTGCTCCTTCAAGCTCTTCTGGGGCAACTGCTCCTGCCAGCTCTTTGAAGCTCCTTTGTTGTGGTCCCTCACTGGTCTCTCCTGAGTCAGCTGTGCTGATCCAGGTGACCCAAGGGGCTAAGCAGGGGACATGGAGGGTAGTATCTGTGGCCTGATTGGTGAGGAAAGGGAATCCCAAGTCCTCCAATCATCTTTTACCCCTTCAAAGCCCCTGGGCTAGGTCACTGCCAGCTAGCCCGTCACACAGCAAATGCAAGAAGCAGCTCATATGACCCTCTGGGGTGGGCCCCTCTCTCCAGCCCATTGCTGAAGGGTAGGTATAAGGGTGTAGACCCCCAGAACTACCTTTTGGGTCAGCCCCAAGTCCTAGACTGCCTGGGAATGGATGAAACCTCCTCAAGAGGGTGCTAATGTTTTTCCTACCAGAAATTAAGTTTCCAGGCATAGATCAGTGATGTGAGGGAAGGCTGCCTTTCAACAATTTTAGATTTTTTTAAAGCTTGGAAACCTAGAAAATGCTGAGGGATGTTTGGACTTCAAACAAGAACTCAGCTACCTGAACACTGCCCCTGTGAAATGTTAGGCTTCCCATTTTATATCGCAAACCTGGACTGCAGAGCATTGCTTTTATAATGACTATGTACCCACCCTGGTGATCTTCAAAAAGCATCTTGATGCCCATCTTGCTGGGGTCATCTGACCCCAGCAGTCTTTCCTGATCTCCAAATGCAAGGGGAGCTGGACCTGATGATATGTACGGTTCCTTCCTGCCCCTAAAAACTATGAAACCTATATACTATGCCTTGTAGTTGGTGGTGTTTTAAATTGCATTTGGTGTTTTCCTTTGTTTTCCTCACTTTTGTTTTCTTTAATAAATCTGTCCTTTGTGTTTACACTGCTTGTGAGGCAGGGTTTTTGTTTATATGGGACAACCCAACCAAAGTAAGTGAACCCAGATTTCTGGGTGAGGGCTCAAGCCACAGTGAAAAGTATTGGGTACCTCAGGTTTGAACCTGACCCTTGTTGCTGCTGACTAGTGCCTGGCAGAAGGGTCACACATAAATCATATCTTTTAAATATTTTAAAATATAAACATTTATAATCTAGCAAGCAAGAAAAGAATTGCTCCTAATATTCTAACCTAAAAATGTAAACGTTAAGAATGTATGAAAACTCATGTTGAGGATATAATTAAATAGATGTGAGTATATAAGAGCATATTCTCTTAAGTAGCAAAGACAAATACCAAAGTATAAAGCCTATATTAATTGCAAATCAACATTTTTAGTGATATCACCAACCGATGTGAACATAATGCTAAGAAAGTATCTAAAACATACAAATTAAAAAAAGGTTTAACCTGTTTATGAATTTAGTGATTTAAACCTCAATTTTCTGCTTCCTGATTTAAGTCACAATTAAAATTAGTGATTTAATATTTTGCTTTAAAACAAAACCCCCTGAATTGGGTGTGAGTCTGCTCTCAGTTACCAAGGATCAGACCAAGAGCAAGATAACTTACTTCAGTGTAAAACCATTATGTAGGAGTAATTAAGGCTCCTATGTCCTCTTTGCTCTTAGTAAATCCAGACTGGAGCTGTCATAATGTAGCCATTTGGTTTTTGATAGGCTCATCTGATGAGCTTCTACCACTCATCTGTCTCTCCGAATACCTTTTTGAAACAATATGATACCATAGCATGAACTGATAGAAAAATGCAGGTATTGGTTGTTGGCCCCTGGCAGTTCAAGCAGCTTTTTTCAGGCTGGAATTATGTTTTGCTATATGAGAATTTCCATTCTAAATCTAACTGCAAACCATTTAGCACGGTATCCTGTCACAAGGCATGTTGAATAGCTAATATTTCAGATAAATCCATAAATATATCCATAAATCACTTCAATAAAGGATGTACTATTAGAATAGTGCCTTTACCAGCTTGCAGCGGTTTTACCTCAATAAAAGGTGAATTCCTCATTTACTATAGAAAAACTTCCATTTTAATGGTGCCCTTTGTACTAATTGGTACCTCTACATGAGACAGTTACTGCTGTGTTATTTAATTAGGTCTACAGTAAAATGTCATTGTCTACACATGTGGCCCTAGTAGGCTGCAGTAAACTAATAAATGCCACTGTAGGGTAGTACTTCCCAATACAAGTACTATCCTATAGCAGTGTTATTGAGTGCACTGCAACACATGTGTAGATGTTGACAGGGCTGGCTGGGGCACGAGAGTGCTACAGTGTGGGGCTATCTGCCAGCTAGCCCAGCACTGAAGCACCCTAACATCTCAGCCAGCCCCTATACAGCATGCTAAGATGGGTTGGACTACCCCTGGACTGGTAGGCAGGGCCAGCCCGTCCTATCCTGCGGAACCTGCAGCTGCAGGGGGCTCCGTAGCCAAGGGGCTGTGCCCCGCTCCCCTCCCCCGCTGCTTGTGCCATGTTTAAACGGCTTGATGCAGGCAGGGAGCCCCTTCCTGGCCAAGTGGGGGAGGAGTTCTTAGCCCTGTTCCCACTCCCACCCCAGCCCTGGCCTCAGGGAGGGAATCTAGGTGTCCCCAGCATGTGCAGCCCAGTCCCAAACATTTTATTTCAGTGAGTTAATACTGCAATTAACTGCAATTTTGATTGTTTGATGGATAAGGGTGGCCCAAAACTATAAGGAGGCCCCAAAAAACTGGGCCAGCCCTGCTGGCAGGCTAACCCTTGGGGCTTTCTGTCAGCTGGGGTTGCTCTGCCCCAGCTCAATGTGTTGTGGTCCTGGGTACATGTGTAAACACTGTGCCCATGAGCAATAAACTCTGGCATCAACTGCACTGGAGTTTATTCAGTTGAATGAATGTCATGTGTAGATGCACCCATTAGGACTAAACTAACAAATGAAAGGGAGAGGGAAAAAAATTGAGGACTCACTTTTCAGAGGGTCAAGATGCTGAGAGAAAAAATAATCAAGGTACCAGGGGACTTAAAGAGATTATTAAACACAAAAGTATGTGTGTAATAAAGACGCATTTTAAAATTTCTACTTCATAAGCATAAACTTTATATACTTGATATCACTGGAACCTGATGGGAAGATTCACATGACTGAAATGTTTTAAAGAAAATCAAACACAGTGTTAAGAACCTGTTTTGGAAACACTGAATGAGTCGAAGATGAGATGGAAAGGTACTCTGTGTAAAAAATGCCATTACCTGTTTCCAAGACACAGACAACTCAATCACAATTAATTTTGAATGTTTATAGATCAATGTTCTACAAATAACACAAAAGATGAGATGACTGATTTGGGACCATATAACAGGGTCTATAAATGATCTATAAACAATCAAGCCCATTAAGGCTAGGGACAGACATTACACACAGACCAGTTTAAGTGATCAGAAACTGATTTAAACTTGTAACAGAACATAAGTTCAGTGCACATAAACCAGTTTAAAAATGGCTGAAACTGGTTTAAGATAAACCTGAATGAATGTAACATCAGACTTAACTGATTTGGGTCAAAATGGTTTATGGAACTTCTGTCCCAGACCCCTTGCTGATTTAAGTTAAATCAGAGTCCCCCAGCATTCCAGATTCTTTGCAGCCCTGGGGTGGGCTGTCTGTTCCAGAGAGCAGGGCTGGCATCATCCCTCTCCTCCATAGCTACAAAGAGTTGGGAGACTGCAGGCAAAGCAACATCTGCCTGGCTTTCCCCTGCCCCCAGCCTCACTACTCACTCAAACAGGGTTTCCCCTCTCTTCCCTCCTCTGTCTCACAGCATAGACACTAGCAGCATGGGCCCTAGTCAGCATGTGGTATGCTAGCTAATGTTCAGAGGTGTCTGTGTGTGTGCATCTCCAATTTCACTAGCACGAGACAAAGGCAGTCAGGACAGTGTCTGCTTAGGGCTTTATGGAGCAAATCAGCAGGCAATATACCTCCATTTCTTCCTTGAAAAAAGCTGTTTAAGAAGAGCTTGCACTAATAGGGGAGGCTTTTGTTTTCTTAATGGGCTGATAAATGTTGTATTATCAGCTCCCTGTGGGATCCCTTGTCTGTCAGATTTTCTGCAGACAGTATGAAGAAGCAGGGAGAGCAAAATTGAAAAGGTCAGTATCATCAACAGATGCATGCACTGCACCATGCCTCCCCTTTGCCTCAGAGTGTTAGTCGGGGGCTGAGGTCTGGCAACACTCCTGGCCCTTGAGCAGTGAGCTAGGAAAGGCCTGGGACAGTGCAGGCAGAGTGGGGGTTTACACCGGTCCCTAATCAGTGTCCTGGCAGGGCCTGGGCATGTCCCTCCTCAGCTCAGTACTGTGGAAGGGAAGGGAGGGCTCATTGTAGTGATCCCCCGCCTCACCCCAGCTTTTAGCCTGAGCCACTGCAGGCATGTGCCTGCATTTCTTGATTTAAAAGTGAATGTCTATCCACCTCCAAATCAGTTCAAGCTCTGCAGCTTAGACTAACCTGCAAAGATTGAATCAATTCAGGCTCAGGCTTTTTGAATGTCTGTTCCTAGTGTAAGAGAGAGCAGGCAGTCCTGTTGAAGAGACCATCTGTAGGCATTTAGATAATGAAAGAATGTCCCACTAGAAGCTTGGCAGGCAAGTTTCTTTGGGTAGATGTGATATGTTTTATTAGACCAACTAAATAGTTGGAAAAAATGTTCACTGCAAGCTTTCGGGCACAAGCTCCCTTCTTCAGGTATAGGGAGACTCTGCTGGTGTTATGTGCTCTTCAAGTTAAAAAAGAAGCTAATTAACAACATGCAGGTCTGTGAAAATGCAGATGAGTGGAAGTTAGGAAGACAATATTTAGAGATAGGGATGGGGGAGAAGGGAGGGAAATGTGTGAAGGAATATAACTGGTCAGCTACAGGCAAGTTACCTGGAGTTATCAGATGGCAAGCAAGTTGTAATGTGTCATAAATTCAATGTCTGTGTTTAGTCCATGATTTTTTGTACCCAGTAGATTATTGAAGTGAAGTTTTTAGGCTCATCTATAAAAGGTGCTTTCTAAATTCCCTTTGAGGATTAGAACCTAGAGCTCAGAGAGGGAGTGATTGTCTTGTGAGAAGTGAGCACCCACAGGTAACTGGATATTTTTGTCTTTGCTGGATTTTTGGTATGCATTCATTCTGGTACACAGTTGTTGTTTGGCTTCTACATATTTTCCATCAGGGCATTTGGTGCCCTTGATGAGAGATGTTACATTTCTGGAGGTGCAGGTGTAAGATCCAGGAATGGTGATGATTCTGTTGTGAGGTATGGTTATTGTGGGACTGGTGGAGATGTGTTGGCAGGTTTTAGGATTATGGGGATTTTATTTGTTGGTTTATTTGTTTGTTTGTTGTGCAAAGACTGTGTTTTTTATTTAGAGGACTGGCTGAGAAGCTCTTCAGGGAATAAAGCCAGCTGGCAGAAGCCAGCAGGCTAAGCAACCCACTTGCAAACCCAGTTAATAAACATGGTAGTTTATGGAAACATATATTAAAATTGTCTGGTAGGTCTCAAGTTATAACTGTAAATAGAGAATTACTATAAAGTAGGTATGTTTAAACAAGTGTTTTACAGTGATTAGATCATGGTCTATGCTCTTTAACAATTTTATTAACAATCTGGAAGAAAGCAAGAAACCTTGGTAAGCTTTACTTAAACAAATACTATGCATTTCAGTAACAGTCAAATATAACATCACATGTCTTGGAACAAAGAATACAGACTGTACTTACAGGGTGGGAGGCTATCCTGGGAAACTAACTGAAAAACAGTTGGGGGTAATAGTGAATAGTCATCAGAACCTGAGGAATTCCATAGCCAAAAAGACTCATGTGATTCTTGGGTACAGGAGGATATTGAGTGGAAGTGGATAGGTTGTATACCTCTGTTCTTGGCATTACTCTGACAGCTGCTGGAATATTGTGCCCAATTTTGGTGTCCTTGTTTAAAAAAAAAAAAAGTGTGTTCAAAGAGGAGCCAAGAGAATGATTAAATGATCATGTAGATCATGTACTGGAATGTTTATGGTGGAACTCAGTCTATTTAAATTATCAAATAGAAAGTTAAGTTAAGATGATTAGATCAGTTTACATGACCTAGAGCAGTGGTTCCCAAACTCTGACAGATTTTCTACCACCAGTTTAAAATGATACAGCCTTAAATACCACCAGTACATTTTTCGTGTACATAGGTAACAGGCTATGTATTAAAACAACATCAGAAACTTTAGTAATCATAAAACATTGTTTTATCAGCTACAGTAGCCATATAAAACAGTTAAAATTTTAACATTTGATCATGATTAGTTGCACACTTAAAAAAATGAGTTGCAATTGCAATTTTAATCGCACAGCTAAAAACTCAAAATTATGTGCAGAAAAACTCATAATGATGCAGGTACTTTGTATGGTTGGGATGAGGGTAGGTTTTATGTTTGTGTGGGGAATTTGTGAAGGTATGGGCAGGCTGTGGGAGTGTGTGTGGGTTTTGGAGCGTGGGGAGGGAGGGTTCCTACACAACCTAGCAGGATGCAACGTACTGTGGGTCACAAGTGAGGGGCAGCAGCAGGGCTGGGGGGCTGTGGCTTGAGAGTGACAGATACACACAGACAAACACCCACAGAGACGCACACTACCCAGCAGCTTAGTCTGTGGAGGGGGAGGGGAAGGGCAGGGGGAGAGAGGCAGATTAAGGACCCCACAGTGAGGAAGGAAGTGGAGCAGGGGCAGGGACAGAGGCAGGGGCAGGGGTGAATGGGACAGATTGTTGGACAGAGCCACAGCTCATCCAGGGGCACTGGAGGAGACATGGCTCCCCACTATTGTGCATATCCCAGGGGAGGCATGGGGGGGGCACATGCCCCCTGATCTGCACATGGGGTGAAGCCAAGCTGGCTGCTGCACTCTGGGCTCTGCATCGCAGGGCTCTGCCTCTGGACCTGTCTGCCACTGCTGGGTGGGCAGAGGCACTCAGCCAGCACATGTTAGGCAGATGGTGTCCCATACAGGTCAGGAGGCAGCAGCAGCAGCAGCAGCAGCAGCAGCAGCAGCACAGTGCAGACCCCAGCGTGCAGCGGGCAGCTTGCCTCTGTCCCATACAGATCCGGGAGGACACATGCCCCCCATGTCTGTCCTGGGATGTGTACAGTGGCAGGACCCCTCCCATGCGCAGCTGCCTCTGGACCTGCATGGGATGCCATGTGTATACTGCACGCTGACCAAGTGCCTCTGCCCACCCGGTGGTGGCAGGCAGATGGCATCCTTCACAGATCCAGAGGCAGCGCCCCATGATGCAGAGCCCAGTGCACATCTCACCTCTGCCCCATGCACAGATCAGGGGCCATGTGCCTCCCATGCCTGCCCAGGGGTGCACCCAGTTGCAGGAGCCCCCCGCATCCCTGGAAAATCCCAGGTTGCCTTTGTACTGGCCCTGCCGTGGGGTAGGTTGAGCCAGACCGCAGAGAGAAAACCCCTGGGGAGCAGCCCACTGCTGCTGTGCTCTACACTGTGCTACAGCTGACTCTGGAGCCACATAGAATGCCACATGCCTGCCGCTGCTGGGTTGGCAGAGAACACAGTGCAGCCAGTGCGTGGCAGACATATGGCATTGTGCAAGGCTCCTGGGCCAGCATCAGCGTGGTGCAGAGCCCAGTGTGCAATGGCAGCCTGCTTCTGCCTCACACACAGAGCTTCAGGAAATGTGCCTCACATGACTCCCCCAGGGTGCTTGTAATCGCAGGAGGCCCTCCCCTCCATGCCTCTGGATGAGCTGCTATGGCTCTGACCATCCGACCACCCACCCTGGGGACTCATTCACCCCAGCCCCTGCCTCTGCCCCTGCCCCCCTACCTCCCTCGCTGTGGCGGCCTTGATTTGCCCTCCCCCCCTCCTCAAACACACATGCTGGGTGCTGCTCAACATGCGGTGCTGTGTTCCTGGCCATGTGCAGCAGGCTGTGTGCAGTAGGTTGCTGCTGGGCTCTGGGTGTGTGCGGCCGCTCCCCCTGGGCCTTCTGCATATCACTTCCAGGTTGTCTCCTTACCACTGTTGGTGTGTGTACCACACTTTGGGAACCACTGACCTAGGGGGAGAACAGAAATTTAATAAGGGGGCTCTTTAACCTAGCAGACCAAGGTACTATAAAATCCAATAGGTAGATGTTTAAACTATACAAATTTAGATTAGGAATAAGGTACAAATTTTAACAGTGAGCACAAGTAGAACAATTTACCAATGTTTGTGATGGATTCTGCCATTTTAGAAATGTTTAAAATAAGGATCAACGTTTTGTAAAAGTTATGTTCTAGATAGTGTCTTTATATCTACCAGAGTGGCTTCATGCTGCATGAATCTCTGTTTACAATTCATTGATGTACTGCTGTACCAGTGGCAGGGAGAAGGGGCAGAAATTTCTATTTTCCTGACTACTTGCTTTATAAGGCAGCTTATGTTTCAAAGTAAGTGATGTTTGCCCTTAGTTTCACAAAAGCAAATATAATTTATATGCTGAAAATTGGTCTATTATTTTTAGAAGTCTTGTTAAACTATTTGTATGACTAGTGGGCCTCATGTAGCAATAATTTTTATGCATGTTTCTCTGTCAATAAAAGATGATTGTTCATGCCCATAATTTTAGAAATGTTTTTCTTTGGCTATTGCAAGCAGCTGGAAAGCTCTTGGCAATCAATATCTGCACAAACTCTTGAGTCCTGTATCAACACAGTAACATTTCTTCAGTTTTCCTGTTCAAAAACATCCATTTACTTTATAGTTTATGTTTTTCAAAATTCTGTCTGAGGTACAGTACTACGTGTGACAAATGATAATCAGACCTGGGATGATTGAATTGCCATAAACAGAATCTTACCTTTCATTTTTCTTGCACTTATGTCTGCAAAAAAACCTGTAAAGCACAGACTAACAGTAACCAAAGAAGCAGTTTTCTGGAGTCTAAAAAGAGCCTGGAATAATTACTCTGAGACCAGGATTGTCTAGATCAGGCCTTGTGCATAGGTATTTCTCTTTTAAACCGATGACTATAAAAAACCCTGGTGGAAGCAGGGACCAAAACTCGTTTCCCCAGTTCCAGGGGAGAGCCTGTATTACTGAACCTGTGGAGTAATGCACCCTCTCACTTTGTCTTTTTCTCCCCATGACCCTTGCCATCTTTGCTGTACACTGAGCTAGCTTCAACAGGAGAGGTGGAGGGGGCACCCACCTAAGACAGAGGTTCCTAAACTTTTTCTTATTGCGTACTCCCTTCCAAATTTACCAGCTGCCTGTGTACTGCTAACAGCATATGTTTTATATTTTAGCCCTTCAAATACCAATTATTATTATTATAATGAAAATTAAATCTGCCTTTACAGAATTTCTCCTGTGTACCCCCCAGAAATGTCTTGTGTACCTTCAGAGGTATGCATACCACAATTTGGGAAATCCTGCAGTCTGTGGCTAGGGACAGACATTACAGATAAACCAGCTTAAGTGATCAGAAACTGGTTTAAATCTGTAACAGAACAGAAGTTCCGTGCATATAAACTGCTTTCAAAATAGCCCAAACTGGTTTAAGATAAACCTGATTGAATGTAGTATCAGACTTAACTGATTGAGATCAAACAGGTTTATGCAAATCTGTCCCAGATCCCTTCCTGGTTTAAGTTAAACCAGAGTCCTCCAGCATCCCAGCATGCTCTTTGGGTGGGGCTGTGCTCTCTGCTCCAAAGTGGGGATGAGACATGGCCAGACACCAGCCAGCATGGCCCTGTTAAGGCAAAGTGGGCAGGGATGGGGTTAATTTTTCTCTCCTTCCCCTCTTCCCGAACTGCAGCTGGGATCTGCCTGTTTGCCAGGGAGCAGAGGGGAGTGGGCTGTGGTGGCCCCTGGGGCTGGCAGACCCCAGCTTTAGGGGAGAAGGGACAGAGGGAGGAATTAACCCTTCTCCCTGCCACTGTCATCTTAATGAGGCTATGCCAAGGCTCTGTTCTGTGCTGGGGAGGACTCTTCTCCCTCTTTCCCTCCTCCCAGGGAGGCTGGGGGCTCTGTGCAGCACTAGAGGAGGACTCCTGCTCCTCCTCCCCCTCCCTCTGCTGCTGTGGGGTAGGGAGGGGAGGATCTCTGAGGCTGCCCAGCCATGGATGGGGACTCTTTCCCCTGCTCCTCCCCCACCACTGCGGGGTGGGGAGGGGGGCTCTATGCCAGGCTGATCAGCCCCAGAGGGGGGCTCGTTCCCCCACTCCAGCCACTGGATGTACACACTGGGCCAGGTCAGGCTGCAGTGCTGACAGGGCTCAGCATCCTTGTCACTGAGCTGTAGCTACCGGGGTGGCCCCACTCCCAGGGCGTGGCTGGGCTCCACTGCATGGCTGACTTGGTCGGGGCTGAGTGAGGCCAGCCTGGACCACAGAGGTGGGGCCATCCCTGGCAGCTGCAGTTCAGTTACAGCTGGCTCCTCACACTCCAGGCAGCGCTGCACAGAGTACCCCCTCCCTGCCCCGTGGCAGCAGGGTAGGTGGGTGGAGGAGGAGGTGGGGGAAGAGCCCCCCAGCATTGAACAGAGCCCCCCTCCCCACTCTGTGGTGGTGGAAGCAGGGGGAGGAGCAGGGGGAAGCGTCCCCCTCTGGGACTGGGTAGGCCTGCAGAGTCCCCCTCCCCACCCCACGGCAGCAGGTGAGGAAGGGGGAAGAGCCCTCTTCAAACTGAACAGAGCCCCCCTCCCGGCCCTGAAGAAGTGGGGGATAGGGAGGAGGGGGAAGAATTCCTCTCTGAGGCCCAGCAGCCCTGTATGCCAGGATTGCTTCCGGCTGTCAGGGAGCCACTGGGGCAGGCAGAGCTCTCCCCTTCTCCCCTTCTCCTCCTTCTCCTCCTTCCCTGCTACAGTGGTCTGGCCACACTCCCTCTTCCCCAACCCTCTGAACCCTGCAGGCCAAGTTGGGGTTTAAACCCCTCCTCACCTTCCCTGTAGCACCCCTGGGCCTCTGGACTGAGCCACTCAGGAATTTGGTGGGATCCTATGACCCCAGCTGACTTCCTGGCCTTTGGGCAGGGGGCTGGACTCGATGATCTCCCGAGGTCCCTTCCAGCCCTAATGTCTATGAAATCTATGTGCCTGTGTTTCAGGAATGAAAGGGGAACATCTATCCATGTGCAAACCTGTTCAATCTCTGCACGTTAAACTAACCTGCAAAGATTGAATCAATTCAGGCTCAGACTTTTTGAATATCTGTCCCTAGCCTGCGTGTTACTGCAACCTCCTGAAAAGTGGAAGGTGTAAGTTTTAGTTTCCTTATGCAGAAGAGAGCCTAGAACCCAGGACTAACACTTCTGTGTGTTCTTTAACTAGTAGACTAGTATGCAAAAGGTGGGCTATTGTTACACCTCTTCAGCTATGTTTTATAATGAACTTCAAAGAGTCCATAGGTGTGTGCTGCGATTGTCTAAGGCCATGGAGGCCAACCTTTTTGACAGATGTGCTACAAATTAGCCCTGCATCCTCCTTGAGGACTACTCCCATCTCCTTCCTGCTCTGCTTTCTCCTCCCTGCCCTATGTGTTACTGTGCTGCCTGTCACCCTCCCAGTCTACCTCGTGTCACACACAGATGCTCCCTATGGCACTTGTGGTATGCATGCTGTAGGTTGGCCACTCATGGTTTAAGAAATTAGGGACTTAGGTGCCATTTAGGCACTTCCTAGCATTGGTCTGGATTACAAAGGAATTTATGCAGGAGTTAGATACTTGAACACATGCAATATCTCAAGACAAGGTGTCTAGGGATCTTTTCAGGCCAAAATGGAGATGCCATTCAACACATTCTAAAAGTCTGGCTTAGACATGGCACACTGCTTTTAACTTGCATTGATCTTGTAAAGTTAAAGCTAAAGACAGACTTGGCTTTCACTCAATCTGTGCTAAAATATAACTTGCCTTGTCTTATCTAAAGCTTTTTCCATAAAGTACCCCTCATATAAAGCTACAGACTACTTGACATCATGCTTATTTTTATGATAAATAATAACAATCTTTAACAAAGGATTATAAGGCATTGCATTCAGAGAGGAACAATAGAAGCTGATGAACTTCTAAGCCTTAAACATTCTGTTGTCTTTAGCTATGCTAAAATGACACACAGGGAGAGCGTGAGAGATTAGGCAGGTCCACAAAATAAAATTATACTCTCTCCCTTTTTTGGACTAGTTAATCTCCTTTGTTTCTCACCTGCCATGACTTTGATGAAAAGGAAGTACGAAGAAAAATACAGTTCTGAGTGATGAGGTTCGTATTGTATGTGTGGTCCAGAAGACTGACTCCTCTTCATAAGGCTCTACCATCCCCATACTCTGCCCTTACCACACCTGATGTTACAACTTCATATTTATTATATCTGTCCTAGGGAATTACGAATTAGTACTCTTGAAACACTTTGTTCCGTTTCTCCCTAGGAACACTCTGGCTCCTGGCTTTAGACCTTTCTGGGGAAAAAAAGTATGTCCTAACTTACAGGAGGTAAACTCCTATTTAAGACTAACCAGTTGTAATTTTTACATATTAAGTGAGGCTCAGGAAACTGACAATCTTCCTCTTAATGTTTCTTCCCCTTGAACTGATGAACATGTTCAAAAAATGCAAACACCTCAGTCTTTACTAGAATTTTACCATATGCTGGGTATTGTGTGTCAAAAGATATGTGGTAAGAGAATATAATTTTCCTCCTGTGGATGAACTCTTATATAATGTAAATTAAGAGTTCAAGTTAGTTAATGCAATCCAACACTACACCTTTAAATCCTAGGCTAGACGCAGCCTAAATGCTGTAATCTACCTCATTCTTAGGCTTCCTAATTTTGCAGCCTATTGGTGACAGCATTATTAACTGTTTCAGTACTTATTTATTTTTAAACAGAAATAGTTTACAAGTGCGCTTATCCTACAACGCTAAGTCCCGATCACCACGCAGATATTATACTTAAATACAACATTGTACTATTGCATTAGTATTTCACTTAAACATGTGATTTCTTTTTAGCAAAATAACCACACTGAAACAACACACACACACTGTGGATGCAATTATACAGAACAGATGCCTTAAATTGGTATAATTTGTCTTCTTCTCTCCTAGGAATACACTATACAAGATCAAATTTTTATACTGGTACTATTGAAAGCTTACTAAAGGGTCTGTATCACTCTAATTGTAAGGCTATAATAAAAGCAATACAACTTTTGTGCACGAACCAAACCTATACTTTTTCCACATCTCCTTAAGTGCCAAAGGTTCAATTGATTCTTAATGAATTCCCAAATTTTGAGCTTCCCTCCTGACAAATTCTGTGATTTTTCACTACATCATGATTAGGAAGTTAAGGACAGCATAAAATTAATTAAATGTAACTAATTTAAATGTAAGTGAGGAGTACCATAGTGACTACATTAATCATTTTTACATTTTTTCTTTGAAAACATCACTGATGCTCTGTAGCATCTCAAGTCTACTGCACCAGATTGCTCAGAATCCAGGAACCTTGCTGTACAAACTCAGCTGAATTTGCCACACAGTACATTGGACCTTGAATATAATCTCCTTTTCTAGGATAAGTTTCAACTGTATATATTAGCAAATTGTCTTGAAAAACACTTCAGTGTGAATGGGACCATTCAAATGAGCAGTACACTGAAAGATTGCTCACCTTTTAAATGATGTTCAAAATCTTATTTACGTGCTACATGGTGGTAGCATCATGACTGGTTAGGGAAATGAGTTGGAAATATTTTGTTGTTAGATGTATAGCTGTTTTTAGTCTTTTTAGAATTTGTGTCTTGGCAGATTCCATTTGTTGTTTGTAAGAACATTAGAAACTTAAATTCAATTCAGATATGAGTCACCAAGACTGTAATGCCTGAGCAGTAGGGCTGTGCAAAGCTTTGGTCCCTGATTCGATTCAGTGGAGATTTGGCCTGATTTGGTGATGGAATCTCTGAATCCTAATTGAATCAGAGAACCCCTTAATCTCTCTGAATCGAATTGGAACTGTCCGAAATGATTTGGAGAGATTTGGAAAGATTTGGTGATTCAGACATAGACACAGCTTTAAATGTTTTTTCTACATGCCTGTAGGTAGCAGATGGCTTGTGAACACTACGATGCTGGGGCTCACAGAGTGTCCCACAGGAGTGTGGGGGGCTCCCAGCATGCTCAGCAGCAGACCCGGCAATGGATCAGAAGCACTTCTGGTCCACTTCTGGGTTTGCTGGGGAGCAAGCGAGGGGGGCTTCCCTGATCCCCCCCTCTTGGCTACTGGTGCCTCCTGGGTCTGGGGGGCACACTCAAGGTCCCCCTGCGGCCAATTGCTGAGCTGGGGGGGAGCAGGGGGCCTGTGTGTGCTCCCCAGTGGACCTGAAAGTGGACCGGAAATACTTCCGGTCCACTTCCGGGTTTGCTGCCAAGCACGTGGAGATGCCCCTGCAGTCCTGTGGGATGCTCTATCTGCCCCAGCACTGCAGCATTCACAAGCAGCGCTGGTATCTTGAGGTATGTGGAAAAATTGAATCGGGGACAGTGATCCGAATCAACAAATTGAGTCACTGTCCCTGATTCAGGCTGAATCTGAATCCGAATCGAATAGGGCCTGCTTCGCACACCTCTACTGAGCAGGCCTTTCAGGTGTGCAGAATAGACACTTAGTAGAACAGAGATATATGCAGAAGACATTTAAACAGGATTTGGGAGACTAGTTTTCTACTGCTTTGCTGGTAAACCTACTAATCATTAATCAAAATGGAAGTCTATAATTCTTTAAGAAATCTTTAATGTCTCCTTGGAGAGTTTTAAATTCTGTATATTTTGATAAAAAAAAAATTGTTGTAGATGTTCATGTAGACAGTCAGTATTTTTCGTCCTGTTTTAATTACTGATTTGGTAATTGAAATGTCACATTTTTCCACAAAGCATCCCTCACATGAAGTTACAGACTACTTGACATTATGCTTACTTTTATGATAAATAATGATGTCTTTAATGAAGGATTATAAGGCATTGCATTCAGAGAGGAACAATAGAAGCTGATGAACTTCTAAGCCTCAAACATTCTGTTGTCTTTAGCTACGATATAATGACACACAGGGAGAGCGTGAGAGATTAGGCAGGTCCACAAAATAAAATTATACTCTCTCCCTTTTTTGGACTAGTTAATCTCCTTTATTTCTCACCTGCCACGACTGATGAAAAAAAAGTACGAACATAAATACAGTCCTAAGTGATGAGGTTCATATTGTATGTGGTTCAGAAGACTGACTGCTCTTCACAGGGCTCTACCATCGCCATCCCCTGCCCTTACCACACTTGATGTTACAATTTCATATTTATTATATCTCTCCTAGGGAATTATGAATTAGCACTCTTGAAATACTTTGTTCCGTTTCTCCCTAGAACACTTTCGCTCCTGGTCACTTGTTCTGTTCTTCTCACGGGTCCCAAGCAAACCATTGATCTGTTCACCCCTGTCCTTATCTACCAGTATCTGAATATGAGAGGTCACTTCTCCTGGCTCACCTCCTCAGTTGTTTTTGTCTTTCTTTTTCTAGATTCCCTCAAATGAACCTGATGTCCACTGAAATCAGACTCACTGACAAAGCTGTCTCCGTTGTCTCATCTCTCTGGCTTTGTAGGTAAGTCTCTTTTCAGGACTCTTCTTTCGGTCCTCTCTGTTGGCTGTATGTCATTGCCCTCCCATGTTCCCATAGATCTTCTTCAGGGCATTTTTATTCTCTTTCCTGGAACCGACCACATGTCCAGTTCCCCTCTAATTCTTCTCAGCTCTCTGCTGTGTCCCCCACAGCTCCTTTCTTTCTGCTCTCCCTGCCTCCACAGCTCTTTGTTTTTGTTTTAATCCGGGACTCTCCGTCCCTGATCTGGGTCTTTCTCTCCTCCCAGCTCCGCTCTAGGTCTGTCATGTCATCCTTCTCCTGTGCTTGTTGCTGAGGTAAGTTCCTTTTTCCCTTTTGCTCCCTCGGAGCTTTTTGATGGGGCAAGCTTGCTGTCCTGTCACAGAGAGGAATATAGGGACTATGTATGCAAAATTGTTTCCATACACAACATTTTCTGAAGCTGTCAGTTGGAATCAGCAGGTCTTTGAGAGTGAGGCTGTGGACAGACATCTCCTTTGAAACACTTCAAAAGGTAGTGTGTCATCCTCTGTGTGGTCATCATAGCTTTCTGTGCACTTGATCTGCTGTAATGCGCTGCTGCTGCTGCTGCAGTCAGTGTATGTGTATGTTTACCCTGAAGACCTTGATGTCATAAAAGGAATGGCCATAGGCTCAGTTTGGTGATGAAGTCATGGCAAGGCAAAGGAGTGGCTTAACTCAGTGCTATAGCAATGAAGTTTGTTGCCTGGGGCAAAGCCTACAGCAGCAGCCTGCCCTTGCATGCAGTGGTGGGAGCCACCCTTCCCCTGTCCCCACACACCCCACTCGCAGCTCTGTCCCACATCCTGCCCCGGTTGGGCAGTGCCTGTTGGTGCCCCTTCACTTTGGTGAACTGGGGCAGTTGCCCTGCTCAACCCCCCTCTTGCTATGGCACTGGCTTAACTGCAGCGCACCTACTCAATAACACACAGAGGTGTGACTGATAAGATTTGTACTCCAGGCCCTCAGGGGAAGTGGTGTTGCAGCAACACTAGCAGTCAGGGGTTTAACGCTCCCTACAGCTTCTGCCATGTCCCAGAAGCTGAATCCTATCACCAATGGACCATGGCAACACTGAATTTGGGCAGTGCCTGCCCTGAAGCTGGCCTCAACTCCTGACCCATTTCCACTTGTTGCTCTGCCCCATTTCTCTTGTCCTCTGCTCCTACTCCACACTTAATGCTCTGACTCTTTTTGTCAGGTTTTTCATTTAATTCAGCCCTCAGGATTCATGACTCAGTCACCCACCATTAGTTACACTATTGTCAACTCACATTGCCAGTGGGTTACAAGGTGTTAGCCCTGGATGTTTGTGGCAAAATATTAACACAACCTGCATATCACACCTCCTAGGCCAATACAAAGTTCCAAAGTTTTCTTTTTATACATTGATAAAAACAACCTTTTTTATATTATATACACCCTGTACCTTGTATTTCATAAAACCCTCTCTGTGGACCGAGACCTTGTAGTGTTGAAGAAGCTTGTGTGTTGCAATGATCTTCAGAGCTATGTTGCCTGGACTTTCATGCTCCTTGCTGGGTCACCCATGGTGAACAGGCCTCATGGGAGTTTCCAGACAAACTATGATCCAACCCCAAGTCCTCAATGGTGGATCAAATTCTGGAAGGCTGCAGCTAGGTGGGGGTTTCCTGTCTTCTAGGGTTCTTCCTTGTTACTGGGCTCAGATCTCTACCTTGGCAAGATCATGTGGTTGCAGTTTCCATACACCAAGTTCCTCATGGTAAACTAAGTCACATGCAGGTTTCTACCTCTTTTGGACGTTGGTACACTCTCCTGTACCAACCTCCAAAAGTCCTCCAGCAATGGACCTGTGGTGACAGAGATAGGAATAGTGAATCCAGCAGTCCCCAGCCACAAATCTGCATGCAGGTGGTGGTAGCATGATGATCATTTTGCACCTGAGTTAAGACAGGGGTGCAATTTGGCAGCTGCTACCATGACTAAGCAGTCCTATTCAGAATCCCCTCTGCTCATCCCACATGGGGAAAGGGCTAGAAAAGATGACCTAAATGTAGGCTGTCTTGGCTGCTCCTGGCTGGATAATAACATCCAGTGGAATCACTCATTCTGCAGTTGAGAACATTGTAAGAATACAATGGGTTTTGCAACATGAAATGTTTGCACCTTGATGTATAAGCAAGACAAAGAATGACCAGAAAAAAAGAACTGCCATAATCTCCAGGGAACTAGTGAGAAACAACATTGATACTGCAGCTCTGAATGAGACAAGATGACTGGATGAGGGTCAGCTAAGGAAAGAGGATGGAGGCTACACCTTCCTCTGGAAAGGGAAATCAGCCCAGGATAGACATGTTCACAGTGTTGGCTCTGCCATGAAGAAACAGCTTGTCAATTAATTTACAGAGCTCCCTGTGGGCATTAATGAACATCTTATGACCCTTTGTCTTAAGCTCAGCAACAACCAGTATGCCACTGTCATGGCTTCATATGTCCCAACGTTTGATGGTGACAATAATATCAAAGAACAATTCTACTCAAACTTTGACCACATACTAATATTTGCAAGAAGGAGAATTCCATTCTCTTTGGTGGCTTCAACGCGAGAGTTGGTTGTGACCTGGAACTCTGTTGTGGCACCACTGGGAAGGAAGGAGTAGGAAAAGCCAACTCCAATGGCATCCTTCTGAGCAAATTCACAGAGCACAGTCTTGTCATGATGAACACCATCTTCAGATAGACAAATATGAGACCACCTGGAGACAGCCTCACTCTAAGCACTGGCACCTCCTCAACTATGTTATTGTTAGAGCCCGTGATCAAATGGATGTTTGTAGCAGGCAAGCCATGCAAGGAACTAATGACTACTGCACAGATCACTACCTTGTCAGATCCATTATGAACATCCAGCTTGCTGTGGAACACCAAAAACAGCCAAAATCAACATGAAGGACTCTCAACACCAAATCTCTTCAAGACCTGAATGTCTGTAAGGCTCTCCAACAGTGTTTCTATGAAAATCTCTCTGCCCTGTCCACAAATGTAGGCAACACTGAGGAACTCTGGAAGAGGTTTAAAACTGCCATCCTCCTGGCCTGTGCTGAATCTATTGGCTATACCACCTGTTGACGCTAAGACTGATTTGATGATAGCAATGCTGAGATCCAAGCCCTCTTTGACCAGAAGAGAAAATCTCATTCTGCTTGGCAAAATGATGCTTTACCTCAGCAGAAGAAGGTGAAGTATCCACTCCTTAAAGGGTAGCTCAAAGGAGGATTCAGGAAATCAAAAAATCAGTAGCGGCAAGAAAAAGCCAGGGAGATCCAGATCTATGTTAACACACATGACATGCATAGCTTTTTCCTGGCAACAGAAAACCATCTATGGGCCAACTTCCCTTGGTCCTACTTTCCTGTGATTGCAGGATGGCTTGATGCTTGTCAAAGATAATGAATCTATCCAAGGTGGATGGAAAGAAGGGTTTGAGCCACTCCTGAACTATGAGTCAGCCATGACAGATACTACTATCAAGTCTATCCCCCAGTAGCCTGAAATGAGATTCCCCACTGACCCCACTCCTCTGCTTCCTAGCTGGAGCAGTGAGGGCTGGCTGACAAGAGGAGGAGGCAAGTCTGGCTAGGGATTCAGTCCAGTCTACAGGGGGGGACTACCCCCACCCCAGGCAAACCACAGCTGAGGCCTGGGGCATAGGAGAGGGGTTAAACACTCCTTACTCCACTCAAAATTACTGCTGGCTGCACTGTGAGCTACAAATCCCAGAGGCACCTGGAAGCAGGAAGAGGAAGAAATGAACAACTCTGCAGAATCCTGCTGCTGTAATTCTGGACTGCAAATCCCAGAGACCTCGTAGGCAGCAGGAAAAGGAAGTGAACACACATCCAGAGCTACATGCTCGAACTTTTGGCCTGAGCCACTTCAGGCATGTGGCTGCATTTCCTGAATCAAAGGCAAATGTCTGTTCACTTCTGTGTCAATGTAATCTGTGCAGTTTAGACTAACCTGTGAAGACTGAATCAATTCAGCCTTGGGCTTAAGACAGCCTTGGGACTGTATGTACTTAGTCTTGCTGAGAAAATCCTGCCAGAATCTCAGTTTGGTTTCAGACCATCCTGAACTTCAGTTGACCTGAACTTCATTGTCCTCCATATACAAGAAAAGTGTTGGGAACAGCATCAGGACCTGTATACAGCCCTCATTGATCTTACTTGACAGTCTTGTGCCATCATTCGCAGTTTGTGGAAGGTACTGGCTAGGGTTGGACTCCTGAAATGTATATCAAGGTCCTAAGATTTCTCCATGACCAGATGACTGCAACCATTCTATGTAGTAGATCGGAGACAGATCCATTTGTCATGTGAACTGGGGTAAAGCAAAGATATGTCATTGCCCCAACTCTGTTCTCCATTTATTTGATAGTTATTCTGGTTCTCATTAATGACTGCCTACCTTCCAGAACTGAGGGCTCTTCAACCCGGTACATTTCTGCTCAAGGACCAAAGTAGTCAGGAGTATCCCTGACATTCAATATGTCAACAACTTTGCCATTCTTATGCACACTGAAGAAAACCTCCAGACCTTGCTGGATTTCTTTGAAGTAGCCTACATAACTTTGGGCCTCTCTCTCAACATCAAGAAAACAAAAGTGCTCTATCAGCCTATCTGGTCCATGAATATGACCCCCCCCTCCTCAAATTATCATTGAGGAAAGATCCTGGAGGTAGTCAAGTACTACCCCTACCTCAGTAGCTGCCTCTTTCAGAGAGTGTACATTGATGAGGAGATCCAGTACAGGATCCCTAGTGCAAGTACCTCCCTTGAGAAATTGCCTCAGTATGTCTTTATTCATCACAATCTCTGGAAAGACACCAAAATCCAGGTCAACTATTTTGTCATCATCCCCGCTGTCCTCAATGGATGTAAAATGTGGGTGACCTACAGTCATCTCAAGAGCCTGGAAAATCCTCCAGATCAAATGAAAATATTGCCACACAAACACCACCATTCTTTCTGAAGCCACTGTTACCATTGCATTGAGTCAATGATCTTCAAGCACCAACTTTGCTGGACTGACCACTGTGTGGATGCCCAACTTGACTCCTAAGACAAGTGCTCTACTCCCAGCTTAGTAATGTCCTGAAATCTTGTGGTGGTTATAGGTGACACTACAAGGACACTTTGAAAGCATACCTCAAGAAAACAGCTGCCAACATCAAGAGTTGGCAGGAGCTGGTTGCTAACCAACTCCAATGATACTGCAACCTCAACCAAGCAGCAGTCTGTTTTGAGATGAAGTGTCTTGCCCTTGAAGCAGAGAAGAGAGAGCAAGCAGAGGAACGAAGTGTAGAGGAATCCTAGCCTGCAGTGTAGTTCCTCTGGCAGAAAGACCTGCAACTTCTGGAGATGGATGTGTGATTCAACAATTGGACTCTTAATTCACCTCAGGACCCATCAATGAGCCATAGTCAAGATCATCCTCAACTTGAGGGACTGATGCCAGTGCTGCCACCGCCTTAACAAAACATATTACAAGATCAGTCTCCTTCCTGTATAAATCCCCCTCCCCCTTCTACACTACGTCATTATCGTATATTTTAGACCATCTAGTACCAGGCTTATTAGTCAACCTTGTGATGAACTGACACAACTGAATTGTGGATACACATTTCACCTTAAGCTTGTGTAAGCAGTTCATGTATCAGCCCAAGTTTAGTGAGACCTACTTTGGATAGTGTTTCAGTAGAGCTATTACGTAACTGGTATATACACTGATCAGTTCTCCAGCTAAGCCTACAGAGTGCACATATGCACTCGCTGCATAGAAGGCTCTAAAAATGGCCTTGGAGGGAGTGTGTACCATTCTGTACCATTTCCATTCCATGTACATGCTCTATGGAGTGTGACTAGGTGCTAGTCAATCCTCCAGGAATCTCAGAATGCAGTGTTCTCTTTTCTTTCCAATTCATATCTACTGTTTTGGAGTGCCCCACCTCAACAGAACTGGGAGACCCAAAGTGCAGCTGGTTTCTGGAACACTTAAAAGGTTATGTCTAACTCCACTCTGGAGTACCTAATATGAGGTATGTATACAGCCACTGCTTCAACAGTAATTAATTCCATGCAATGCAACACTTGGGGCCAAATCTTATCTTCAGAGCTTTTCCTAACACTGAGCAACTTAAACTTGGTGCTTATACCATTTAAAGTGCGTGGGAAGGAAATCTACCTTGGCATTAGTTACAGAGTCTCACAGCTGCCAGAGGAATTTCAGTATTTGTAACTTCCTGTGGCGAGTACACCACCACAAGCCAAAGCTTACCTCTATACCTTATTAGGTTTATTAGGTGATGCTAGAGTGGAGGGAAAAGTGGCAGCTGTAGAATGCTGCTGAAGATCAAAGGTGTGGTGGCAGAGATGCCACTACCAGAAGACAAGCTGCACCGGTGCAGAAGCAGAGAGAAAAGCATCAGCAGCAAAATGCTGTTGGAGATCAGGCACACTCCCCTACACCAGTGTGAGCATGCTTTGTAGATGCATGCTGACATCAGTTCATCAGTCAGCCCTTGGAGAGAGGGATAAAATCCCCACCGACTCAGATTTGAGGAGGACCAGAAGTGAGGCCTTCTGACAGCCCAGAGCAGTGGAAAATGAATGACTGCCCTGGCAGGGGTGAGTGGTGGCAACCCTGAGAGTTGGGATGCCTAGCTAAGGCTGGCTTGGAGGAGCCAGGATATGTACTTCTCTCAAAGCCATAGATCCAGATGGAGCTGAAAGAGACTGGGACAACAGTGAGCCTGTGGAGAGAGAAAAGAGAAAGGATACTGAGTAGACTGCGGAGAGAGAGTGTCCCAGGGAAGACACCCTGGGGTCAAAACAATAATGAGTCAGGCTGATGTGAGGCCTGAATAAGGATGGTACACCATCTGGACCAGGACTGAGATTAGATAAGTGATAAGGCCTGGCTGTAGCTGATTGACTTTGCTTTAGCCTTGGCCAAGGACTGACATCATCACTGGCTGGCATAAGGCGAGGTATAGGGGAGGCGGAGCACTGAAACAAAGACCTAAGCAAGAGACTGAAGAGGAAACAAGGAGAGGCAGGATTAGAGAACTTCCTCCCAGCAATAATCCTTAACAACAAGATGTAGCAGGAGAGAACCCTGGGGACCTTTTTGGGAATCTCACTAGAGGGCAAACTGCCGACTCGGAAGGAGGCAGCTGCATCTGACTGGCCCAAAAAAACAAACTGTTCAAGTGAATACCACGGGAAATAACACTTCCTTTCAAGTGTCAGTGAGTCTTCAGAAAAATCCACTGCATCCACGCTTACTTTTGTCTTAGAACCAATCTCCACTGAGTACTGGTATCCACATCTACCAGGAAGCCTTGGATCTCACGATGATGCATAACTTCAAATGTTTGGCATTGGAAACCCTAGATCTTCCTTATATCATCCTGTGCAGTGGGACTGCATCAGTTTACTTCCATCTGAAACCTTCCATATCAACAAATATGGGGGAAGAATTTGGACCTAAATGAGGAGGCAGCACAATATATCCTAAAATGTGAACCTGCTTAGTATGCATGGGTTCTTAACAGCTTAATGTGTTTGCTTAGAATCATGTTATTTTTAAATAACAGTGTATAATAAAGTACACTTCGATTTTGCATTCCTTGCAGTACATTTTGCATTCCTTGCAGTACATAAAAGAATATTAAATGGCAAGAAGGAGGTGTGAAGTATGTTCCATGAATACTTTGGAGATATCTCTCCCTGGTCTGAAAACAGATTGGAGAGTCTATCAACACCACTGGGGAAAAAAATCCTCCTTAGTCTCCTAATAAAATCAAATTATCTTGTCTGTTTCAAAATTCCACTCATGGCATCAACTATGATAAGCATTTTAAACAATCAGTGTTTTACACAGAGATAATACTGAGATTGTTCTCTTTGATGTATATATCTAATGCAGAACAGTATTACTATCATAAGACACATAGGGCCAGATTCAATTCTGTTTATTAGGTGTCTCAGTTGTTCTTAAGCATCTAAGTGTCTAAGGGTATTGTTATAAATTAAACTTACCAAGTGTTCTATTTAGATCATATGAAGTATTAATAAGACTTAGAACTTAGAAAGTTTTAGCAGTCGTACGCTAGTGATCTAAATCTGGATTTTAGTGCCCACCAGCATCTGGAACCAGCTTCGGTGCAATCCCAGGGCTGAGAAAGAAATTTTTTGCTGATTTTTGGCCTTAATCCTAGGATCACACTGGAGCCAAACATGTAGTCAAACTGGAGCCCCCACATCCCACCCACTCCTACAATACAGGAGCCAATTCAAGGCTCTGGTATGGGTTGGGGCCAGGAGGGACCCCATCACTGCATGGGAAACAGTATCATCTCCCCCCTGCACAGGAGGTGCTTCAAAGCTCCCATGTTGTGCGAGGGCTGGGAGCAACACTGGCACCATGCAGGAATTACATGAGGAACAGAATCATAAAGTATGAGCATTATTCAGCTCTAGTAAGTGAAATCATGGAAGGTCACAGGGGTCTGTGAAATAGAGCCTGATCTAAGAGTGGGAAAATACTCTGAGTTTACTCACAAGAGATAGGTGATGGAAAGAGGCTTGAGATCTAGAGAAGAGAAACCAGTCAGGGTCTGAGTTGCAGTGAGTCTGGTAAATGTGGCAATGCCCATTATTTCTGTGTAAGTGGATCCCAGAATATGGCTTTATGACAATAAGTTGTTCTGAAAGAGTAATACCATATTTACCTGAATTCAAGACAACTCTGAATTTAAGATGAATCCGCAATAATTAGATTCTCTATATGAAAAAACATAAAATTGTTATAATGTCCTAAGCATAGAATACAGTTATCAGAACATTGTAAAAAAATTGTCCCCCCAAAGCAGCAGTGGTGGGTAAAGGGCCACATTCCTAACCCTTGCCCCCCTGCCTGCTCTCTTGCCCCGTACCCCCACCTGTGACTGCCACCCTGACACTTGCCTCTTCTCCCCTTCCTTACCCCCTGTGCCCATGACTTTCTCCCCTGCCACCTGCCTCCTGCCTCCTGCTATCCCACCTGCCTGCTGCTGCCTGGTTCCCCTCCCTCTTGCCCTGCACACCATTTGCCCCTCCCCTCCCCTATTCTTTGCTCCTCTTATGCCTGTGCCTGCCCCCCAAGCCCTGGGTCAAAGCCAGAGCTGAGCCTCTGCCTGCCCTGGGCTGGTACAGAAATCATAGAAAATCATAGTTGGAAGGGACCTCAGGAAGTCATCTAGTCCAACCTCTTGCTCAAAGCAGGACCATCTCCAACTACATCATCCCAGCCAAAGCTTTGTCTAGCTGGGTCTTGAAAACCTCCAAGGACACAGATTTGTACCACCCATCTGGGTTAATCTGTTCCAGTGTTTTATTATACTCCTAGTGAGAAAATTCTTCCTAATATGTAACCTAAACTTCCCTTGCTGCAATTTGAGACCATTGATCCTTGTTCTGTTGTCTGCCAGCACTGAGAGCAATTTAGCTCCATCCTCTTTCAAACCCCACTTCAGGTAGTTGAAAGCTGCTATTAAATCCCCTCTCAGTCTTCTTTTCTCTAGACTAAATAAGCCCAGTTCCCTCAGCCTTGTGGCGGGCCAGTAAGGGGTACTCCTGCGTTGAGCCACTCACCTCACTATGCTCAACCACCTTCCAGGCTCTGAGTGCCTCCCAGGGGGTGCCTCATATCTGGCCGACCCCCTTCCTGGAGCATACCTGCTAGCCTGGGGGTAACACCACCCTGGGATGGGCTTGATTTTGGCTCCATCCACCCTGGAAAACACAGGCCTAGTAGCCCTCGAGGGTACTTGATTCACTTTATGAACTTGGGATGCTTCCCTCAGTCATAAGCACAAGTAGTGGTCTCCCTTGGTCAGCCGAACCAAGGGGACCCCAAGGCATAATCTAGACCCTCTCCCAATAAGTCTCCCACACTAGGTACAAAGGAGAACTTTATTGGTTACACAGGGTAGGGTTGGAATAGGGTACAGGGTAGAGCAATATCAGAGAAATCCCATAGAGCAAACTGGCATGGCTGGGTAGCCTTTGATCACGCATCTGAGTTACTGCAAGCTATATATCTAGTTAGATCTCAGCTAGCTTACTCACAAGGGTCATCCACAGGCAGGTGGAGATTCCCTCTGGAGGCAGGCAGTTCCTTGATCATGAGTTATGAAAGAGAGAGCAAGGTTCAGATGGTCCAGCTCTTCTCTCTGTTTGAGTCTTCCTCATGGCTGCTTCCCCCTCCTCCTGAGCAGTCCTTAACTTATATAGCCCTTATGACTTCATTTACCTGGTCCAATGGAGGCCAGCACCTGTTGACTGTCAGCCAACCAATTTGAAATGAATCACTAGTTGCTGGGCAGACTGGCAGTCTCTAGCTCCCCAGGGAGCCCAAACCCCTCACCCAGGTATGTGATGCCAGTCATGTAGGCAGAGGGAGCTGGTTTCCCCCCTCTCTCAGGAATGTATCCAGCTAAGGTTACCTAAAGAGATAGGGTAAGGTGTGTGTCCTCTTCAGGGCCCATCTTAACCAAATTGTCACAGAGCAGAGTTTTTGGGGAGAAACAGAGGTGGCCTTCTGCCACACCCTCAGCCTCTCCTCATAAGTCATGTGCCCTAGCCCCCTCACCATTGTTGTTGCCCTCCACTGGACTCTGCAATTTGTCCAAACCTTTATTGTAGTGGAGACCCCAAAATTAAACACAGTACTCCAGATCTGGCCTCACCAGTGCTGAAGAGAGGGGAATAATGAATTCCCTTGACCTACTGGCAATATGCCTACCAATGCAGCCCAGTATGCTGTTAGTGTTCTTGGCAACAAGGACACACTGCTGACTCATTTTCAGCTTATTGTCCACTGTAACCTCGAGGTCCTTTTCTGCAGAGCTGCTGTCCAGCCAGTCAGCCCCCAGCCTGTACTGATGCATGGGATTGTTCTGTTCTAAGTTCAGGACTTTGCACTTGTCTTGTTGAACCTCATGCAACTTTGTTTGGCCCAATCCTCCAATTTGTCTAGATCACTCTGAATCTTAGCCCTACCCTCCAGTGTATCTACTACTCCCCGAGCTTGGTATCATCTGCAAACTTGCTGAAAGTGCACTCTATGCCATCTTCTAGCTCACTGATAGAGACATTGAAAAAAAACAGCCCCAGGACCAACACCTGCAGCACCCCACTTCATACTGGCTGCCAGCTGGACATCGAGCCCTTGATTTACTACTTTCCAAGTCTAATGCTCCAGCTAGTTTTTCTGTCCACCTTACAGTCCATTCATCCAGACCATACTTCTTTAGCTTGCCTGTGAGAATATTGTGGGCGACCATATGAAAAGCCTTGCTAAAATCAAGGTACACCACATCTACCGCTCTCTCTGAATCCGCAGAGGGTGTCATCTCATCATAAGAGGCAATCAGCTTGATCAGGCATGACTTGCCCCTGGTGAATCCATGCTGATTGTCCCTAATTGCCTGTTCGTCACAGGCCAGCTAGGTGCTGTGAGTGTATCAACTGTTAGGCTGCTGGGTTCCGGATTGAGGAGAAGAGTCGGGAGTGAAGTAAAGGCAAATTTACTTATAGCTTAGCATACAACAGTTAACAGAAAGGTTCATGCGACAAACAAATAGTACAATAATAAAGAGCTAATAGTAAATAATAACAACAGATAGGCAAAATGACAGAGTTCCCACATGGGGTTGGCAACTTACCGGCACTCCCTCTATGCCAGGTCCATGCCAAGTTGTTCCAGCAAAGTCAGGCATCCCCGATTAATGCTGTCCGAGGGGTCACCGGGAAGGTCCCTTGGTCAGGATCCGGTCCTTGCTCACACTGGGAGTCCAGGGTCCAGGCTTCATACAGTGATGGTTCTTCTGTCCCATCCTTCAAACTGGTTACTTGATATGCGCGTTCCTTTATGCCTTATCTTATGCTAATCTGTTGGCTTTAGAGCCATGCACAATCTTGCTTTATAGCTGTTATCCTATTGGATTAAAAGGTGTTAGAAATTATCATGAAAGGTTACCGCCCAAACTCAGGTTCACCCAATAAGCAAATTACACCACATTACTTTAAGGTTTGAAATTAGCATTACTCTGCCCAAGCTCAACCCCTTGTTTTCTTATTCCTTGGATTCTTTGGAGTGTGCTAATTATATTAGGTGGTCAGCTCTTGTTATGGCTGACCTTTTAAAAACCTGTTAGATCAGCTAGCCTTGTAGTTTTGCTTATTTTTGAGGCCCAGTCAGTCCCATGATCAGTGCAAACAGTTAGATTCAACACTTTGGTTAAATTGTGACAGACAAATTCCACTTGTGGGTTGCAAACTTGCAAGCTTTGCATTAGCTAGTCTTAACTGCTAGACAATTGCCTGGATGTCTCCAAAAGCATATATTTATTGCTCATGATAGTAACTCCTCTGGTTCTGCCACCACACCCGTTCTCCTCCAAGTGTTTATAAATTGACTCCTGGAGGATCTGCTCCATGATTTTTTGAGGGACTGAGGTGAATCTGACTGGTCTGTAGTTCCATGGATACTCTTTGTTTCTTTTTTTAAATATGGGCACTATATGATATAATATGAGCTTCTATTTTCCAAACTCTCCTGATTGCAGTGAGTTTTCAAAGATGATGGCCTCTGGCTCTGCAATCACATCAGCCAACTCCCTCAGCACCCTTGGGTGCATCCCATCTGGCCCCATGGAGCTGTACATGTCCAGCTTTTCTAAATAGTTTCAACCTGTTCTTTCACCACTGAGGACTGCTCACCTCCTCCCCAAACTGTGCTACCTGGTGCAGTAGTCTGGGAGTTGACCTTGACTGTGAAGACTGAGGCAAAAGAGGCATTGAGCACTTCGGCCTTTTCTGCATCTTCTGTCACAAGGTTGCTCCCCCCATTCAGTAAGGGACCCATACTTACTCTGATCCTCCTCTGCCTACTAACATACTTGTAGAAACCCTTTTTGTTACCCTTCACATCTCTTGCTAGCTGCAACTCCAATTGCACTTTGGCCTTCCTGACTTCATCCTTGCATGCCCGAGCAATGCTCTTATACTCTTCCCTAGTTATTTGCTTAACTTTCCACTTCTTATTAGCTTCCCTTTTACTGACAAATTCCCTGGTAAGCCAAGATGGTCTTCTGCCATATTTGCTAGTCTTCCTGTGCATTGGGATGGTTTGTTCCTGCACTCTCAGTAAGGCTTTTTGAAACTACAGCCACCTCTCTTGGACTCCTCTCCCTCTCAGACTGGCTTCCCAGGGGGTCCTTCCAATGAGCTCCCTGAAGCAGTCAAAGTCTGCTTTTTTGAAGTCCAGGGTCCTTATTCTGCTGTTCTCCATCCTTGCTTCCCTTAGGACCCTAAACTCAATCATCCCATGGTTGCTGCTGCCCAAGTTGCCATCCACTACTACATTCCCTAACAATTCTTCCCTGTCTGTGAGCACATATCAAGAAGAGCATGGCCCCTAGTTGGCCGTTCCAGGGCTTGCACCAGGAAGTTTTCCTCAACATTCTCCAAAAACTTCCTGTGCACTGCCTGTGCACTGCTGTATTACCCTCTCAGCTGATGCCAGGTTGATTGAGAACCCACCCCCCCGACATGAGAAGCAGGGCCTGTGATCAGGAATCTTTCACTAGCTGTTTGAAGAAAGCCTCATCCATAGCAGACCCCCACCATGACATCACCCTTGTTACTCTCCCCTCTGTTCCTAACCCAGAGACTCTCAAAAGGCCTATCTCCAGTTTCATACTAGAACCCTGAGCAATCATATGGCTCTTTTACATAAAGTGAAACTCCTCCTCCTCTTCTCCCCTACCTGTCCTTCCTAAATACTTTATATCCATCCATGACAGTGCTTCAGTCACATGAGCTATCCCACCATGTCTCTGTTATTCCAATATTCTTCCAATTCTTCCTGCTAAGACTCTAAGATGAGTCTTTTTCTGTCCCGCTCCATGGTGACTGGGGAAAAAAAATCTCATCTTGGATTCTAGTAAATATGATAAGTGGGCTAGGGGAATGTACCAATGGAGTATTTAAAGATTTGTCTCGGAAGGATCTTATTTTTTTGTTAATGATCCTGGACAATACATATGAGCATGCTGATGAAAATCTACTCTGGGGCATCAGCAGAGAGGCATCATGGATTTAGTAGAGGGAGAATTTCATATGCTTCCTGCATGCCACTGGGGACTAGAATAGTGAGATGAATAGTGAAAAGGCCATGCACTTAGCATAACAAGGATTTTCCCTAAAAGTGTGGAGCTTATCAGTTGTAAAGCTTACCAGAGGAGAAACACCAGGTGTGTTAGCCCAGTGCCACTGTAACACTTTGGGGTCCTAGGGGTGGCTGTGACATCCCCTGGTGGCTCTGCAACCATTCCCTGCTCCACCCCTAGGGTACCCGCCTGTCTGTCCTGCCACACCTTGATGTCCTAGCTGCCTGGAACCTGCCTTCCAGCCATGTGGAGATTGGGACCCAATCTTCACGGGGAAGGGAGAAGCTGGGACAGGTCTCCCAGCCACATGGAGATTGGGACAGGGCCTGGGAAGGTCTTAGGCCCAGATAAGAGTGAGACAGGGGCCCAGTGCCAGTGAGACAACTGAAGCCAGGAACAGCCAGGGGGCCCAGGCAACAGTGAGAAGGTGGAGAGAAAGAAAGATCCCAACTGGTCCAGATCTCCACATGGCTGGGAGGCAATGTCTCACTGAGCCAGGACAGCTCTCACTGCCCTCTGTTGCCCCCTGCTGCCCCCTGCTGCCTAAGATGACTGAGAGAAATTTGCTTCTAGTCAGCATCTACATGGGCTCCTGGTCAGTATTTACATATCTGCTTTGGCACATTAGTTTAATGTGCTGATTTCTAGTACCTGTATCTACAGATACTAGAAAATGGCTCATTAGACCTAATCTACTACACAACAATTGCTATGCACGTGTAGACAGTGATGCTTTACTGCCCAGTAAATTAGTCTAATGTGCAATAAAGCATCTTGTGTAGACACACCCACTGTGATGACAGTGAAACATCAGAAACTCTGGGTGGTGATATTACATAATTAATCAATTATGCAAAATGGGTGGCTTCTATTTACAGATAGACATTCAAGTAATCTTCAATTCTTCAAAGATTTGAAAAATAAAGTGCATAGTAAAATATATGTCATTTACTTTTGGCAAAACTGTTCTAAGAACTACAAAACCTTTCCCAGTAGCTAATATTTAGTCTTAGTAAAATAACGAATGATTCTGAAAAAAAATTATGTATAATTTACACTATTTGTTCTTACATAAAAATGCTTGATTGATTAGGTTTCCCCTCATAACAAAGACAGTGCTACATGAGAGTTACTGCCAGCAGAGAAGAAAGATAGCAATGCACTGACTGTCATCTTGTTTTGGTTTCATTTCCTTTTGTTTGGTCACTGCTTTTTTTTACTTGTGGGCATCACTTAAGTTCTATAAGGATGTGTACTCATATAGGTGAAGATCTGAAAAGATGGGTACCCTGAACTCCTTAAGTGCATTGTAAAATAGCAGGAAGAAAGATACATACAGGTGACAGATACTAGGAAAGAGCAGGTAATATAACTGTTCTTCTTGAAGCGTGTTATTTATGCCATAAAATCTTGTTACCTTTTTGTGATAAAGCAAACATGGGGAATTAGTGGTAGGCATATGCAGTTAGAACTGCCAACAGCTGATTGATTTGTTTTCTGGATTTCTTTTTGAAATGTTTATTTAGAACATTTGGGAGGGGATTTTCAAAGCTGCAGGTAGGCACCTAGTGGGATTTTCAAAAATGTCCAAGTGCAAGCAAGTTATATGAAGCCAGGGAGGATAGGGCCAGAGGCACAACAGGTCAGCCGTGACTCCCAGCTCCTGGCAGCAGCAGTGCAACCAGCCAGCAATAGCAGCAGCTTTTATTTTTGTGTCCCCTACCCAAGTCAGCGCCCAGGGCTGCTGCTTTATTTGGTCCTCCTTTGTTATGCTACTGGGTAGGACTTTACCACTAATCATCTGCTTTGCAGTAGATGCCCCCACAGCTGCATATTCCTATCCCATGGTAAATGAAATTCAAGATGCAGTAGCTCAGACTTCAGTGGAAGAGGGGTAAGCTATAGGGCAATGCGAAATTTCGCTGGCTGTTTTGTTTTGATGCTGTTTTGACTTGTTTTGAGCTCAAGACAGCAAAATTGAAATGAAATGAAAGGCTTTGAAACAGCTTTGAAACGAAATGAGGGCAGTCTAAACACTTTGAAAATTTCAAAGTGTTTCATGTTTTGAAGCTGAAGCTGGGCTTGCTTGCAGGGAAACAGAAAGTAGAGAGGGAGGAGGAAGAGGGGGAAAGGACTGCTCTGATACTCGCTGTGTAACTGGCCAGTGACAAGGATCCTTCCCTGAGGTCCCTTCCAGTCCCAGTGCTCTGGGGGAGGGATGGAACAACAGCATAAAAAGCAGCAGCATTTGAACTGAGCTGCTTTCTGCCTTGGGGTCTGTTAATGAGCTGTGTCTTCCAGCAGCTCAGCTGCATCAGACAACAAAGGCTATCATTTCCTACTGGCTAGCTGTTCCTAGCAAGTGGGATTCATCAACACATTTTGCTTCCTATACCCTTTTATTTTATTATTCTATTAACTGATTCATTTAAATTTATTCCTCCTCCAAAATCCTCTTTTTGTTTTTGTTAGTCTATTTTGATTCTTTTCCCTCAGAAAATAAATCTGTGCTTTCTCTCACAGTATGCATTCCATTCACTGTGCAGGGAAGCACAGCATATATTGCATATTATAATATAGAATTTATTCAGGAACACATACTACATACATTTATATGTTTTATTAAATAAATACATACATATGTTTCATAAATACACATACATACAATTATCTTATCTCTATATATTACATAAATCAGATTACATTACAGAAGAACACACAGATTTTCCAGCACATCAAGGCAAAGACACCACAAAACACACCATGAAGCATGCTGGAAAGGCAGCTGGCAAGCCTTCAGGGAGGGGCAGAAGAGAGGGTAGAGGGAAAGCTGTAAGTTCCAGCCCCCAACCTGAGATGCAGCCTCTTTCCTACAACAAGCAGGCATGAGGCTTCCAGTTCTACAGGAAGCAAGGATAGCGGAGCAGTATCACTGTCTGTGCCTGAGTCTGCATCCCCTCCAAAAGTACTAGCCATAACTGCACCCCGCAAAGACAACAAGCAGCAGCACCAGCATAACAATCTCCTCCACCCCCATTTCACTTCCCATGCTGAGCTTTCCAGTGCCAGAGGAAGAGCTGGAGCTAGATCTGGAGCTGAGTGCCATAGCAAGAGAAATTCTGGTGAAGGAGGGGGAATCATGAATTTGTGCTCCACACCCATCAAATTTCCCCTATATTCAGGTCTCCTTCCCCAGAAGGCACTTCAGAGGAGGTTGAGGTAGAGGGTGCAGAGGCAAGTGGCTCAGCTGAGTCCACTCCTGTTGCTGTGCATCTGCCTGCTGAGGAGGCGGAAAAGACAGAATGCGCACATGCACCTGCACCCCAGAAGCAAGTGAGCAGTGTGGTTTGGGATCATTTTGAGCTGGCAGATGATCCCACATACGCTATCTGCCTGCACTGCCAAGCCAAAACCAGCAGGGGCAAGGGAACAAAACACATGAGCACCATGGGGATGCTGATGCATCTCTGCAGGCACCACCCCCTTGCTCCTCCTCAGCCTAGCACCAGTGAGAGCATGCTCAAAAAGAAGTCCCTCTCTCACTCGAAAGCCCCTGTCCCCCCAAAGCAGAGAAAGGCCACCCTGGAACAGTGGGAGAAAGGCAGACAGAAAGGGGGGCATGTTGCAAGGGTGAGCAAGATCTCCCAGACCACTGGGGAGATGCTTGCTGTGGATAGCCAGCCCTTCCTTAGTTGAATGGCCAGGGTTCAGGTGGCTCATGGCACTCATGGCCCCATCATACCAAGTGCCCACATGTACCACCTTTAGCAGAATGGTAGTGCACTTCCTATATGAGGCATGCAGGGAGTACTTGAGGGAGGAACTGTGAAAGGCAGGTCGGAAGGTGGCCTTACACTTCACCATGGACATCTGGAGCAGCCACGGTGGAGATCATTTGTATCTCACAGGGCATTGGTGCGACAGTCAGGTTGTTGGTGGCCTCTCCTTCAAGCCAAGGTGATAGATGAGTCCCACACAGCAACAGAAATCATGGGGCCCATGAATTGCATGATGCAGGGGTGGCTCACTGGGCAGGGTGAGCTCACCCGTGGGTTTATGGTTATCTACAATGGGGCCAATATGGTCAAGTTGGCATCCTCTGTGTGGCACACAAATTCCACCTCATTGTTAGGGAGCCCTTGGAGGGGGACAGAGCTCCCAGTGATGGCATCAGCACCACCAGCAAGCTCATTTCCAAATACTTCCACCAGAGCAGAAAGGGGGACAAGATGCTGCAGGACAAATAGGCATCCCTCAGCACAGAAGGCCTATCTCCAGTTTGGATGTAGCAGGTAAAAGTGCAGAGGTACCTGGTGAGTCAGATGTCCAGCAGGTTGTAGTGTGTCAGAATTCCAGTGTCTATATTGAGCTCATGGGGGGGAGGAAGGGGTGGGAAGGGGCATGGCCTGTCCCTAGTCTGGCTGTACAGGGAGGAAGGGGGCATGGGTTGGCCCCTCCCAGTTGCCCTAGGAGAGGGAATTTGGCAGTGGGAAGGAGTAGCAGTACTCATTGCCACTGCTATCTGCTGACAAATTTACTGACCTGTGAGGACCCCTGGAGGCCAGATGCCATGGCTCTGGGGGCTGGATTTGGCCCATGAGCAGGGGATTGAATACCCTGGTTTATATTAAAATATTCATACTATATTTATATTCCTGTTCTGAAATGGGGTGCCACTAAATTCTGAAATCTTGCCAGAGGAGTGCCCTGAGTCTCAGATGGTTGAGAACCACTACTGTAGGGTAAAAAAATGCACTTGGGTGATTACTGCAAAGCAGACAACATGCAATAGAGCCCTGCCCCTGTTTGTCTCAGTATTTGCCTGTGTGCCCATGCCCTTAGGCAAAGCAACAGTGGATACTGTAACTAAGCCAAATTCAGGCATACAAAAGCAACG
>NW_017728906.1:107023467-107075956 GCF_001723895.1 Crocodylus porosus
CTGGTTGGGAGGTCTGTAGTAGACTCCCACCGTTAAGTCCCTTTCCCCTCGACTGCCTTGTACTCTAACCCTAAGCACTTTAGAGTGCCCCTCCCCTGACTCTTTGCTTATTAACGAGGATGTGTATTCCTCCTTAATATAGAGTGCCATGCCCCCACCTCTCTTTCCTATCCTGTCCCTTCTGTACAGCCTATAGCCCTTGACATAGTGTACCAGTGCAGTTGTGATCAATTAGCCGCCTATTTTCAATTTTGGCAAAGTTGTTAAAGTTTAATACCCCAATCATGCATGCATGTGTGTACCTGTGAACAACATGAGATTACTTATGCACTTACTTATGCGCTTACCATTAACTATGTAAATTTTTGATAGGTCACAGTGCAAACAGGCATAAAAACTGAACTTCACTTTCTTCCTCAGAAGTAGTCACTGAAGAGCAAGTTTCAGGTATCTTGTGAAAGGAGAGTAAAGAAGCTTATTTGTCTGTTCTCTAACTTGGGGTCAATATATGGAAGATTTTACTTTCCAGGGCTTTCCTTTTGTTGCTGGAATTAGATTCATACACTGGGCAAAAATCACATACTGCTGTTTTCAAATGAGTCTCATGGTAACTGTAACAGGGTCCTGACTGAGACCCTGTCACTAAAGGATCGGGATAACTGAGAATAATTACGAGGTGGGGGAGGGGCCCAGCCCCTAGAGAACCAATGAAGACTGGACTCTCCAGATAGGAGGGGGAGAAGGTGGAGAAGAGATTGCCTTTGGGCACCTTGGAGAGAGAGAGCAAGAGAGAGAGGAGTGGCTAAAGGGAGACGTTCTGAAGAGAAGGATCTGGGAAAGGGAGAGCCTGGAACACAGACCTCACCGTGACATACCTGTAGTCGATAGGAACGGCGGTGAGGATCGGGATAAGCAGAACTGAGCCACAGAGCTTACCTGCCGGTTCTGTCAGAGAGAGACTCAGGCCGTGGATGACCCTGCTCCAACCCCAAAGCATCTGGGTGAGTCCAAGACTCCCTATTTTTTCTTGAAACTCCAAGTCATGGCAGGAGAGAAACTCGAGGATGAGGGGGTACCAGGTAGACATGCTGACAGTAACATCCGCAGGATTTCAGGATTTTTCAAGCCAAATTTCTAACATTCATAAAACAGCCAGATGAGACAGTTATATATACTACACTGATTTAGGGCTTTGTTACAAGGTAATTTTGGGTGGCTGCTGGAGCTCTTAACCCCTGGATTGTCCATCCATTACAACTTAAATTGGTTTTAAGCACTTGTCATGTGACTCAGTATCCTCCAGGGCAGAATTATCTCTAATCTGCACTACCCAGCTCCTGTTCCATTACATAAAAGTGTGGCCACTCCCTACAGATGTGCTGTCCAAATTGAAGTCTTCCAGTATCCCAGGATCTCTCATACCTCCTGCCCCTAAAGCAGGGATAGATGCCTGGCCTGGCTCACCAGCTGTTTAGTAGCAACTCACAGGTACAGCTTCTAGTGTTCCTACTTGCCAGCCCTCAAGGAGCAAGTCACAGCTGTGCAGGTTAGGGACAGTCAGAGAAAGTTTCCAGACTAAGGGTGTGACTGCTCCAAACTCTAAGGTAGCACTAACACTGATCAACTTTTATGGAGCTCATAATGTAAGGTGTAACGAGGCCCTTATTGAAGCAGGAATCTGGATGTACTTTATTGCAGATAGGTTTTTCGCTATAAATGTCAAAGCTGTGCCTATATGCAGACTCATAGGAAGTAAGAGTGACTTAAGACAAGGATCATAGGCAGAAGGAGAAAATATTATTGGGAGGAGGGTGCTGAAAACACACACACCCACACACACACTGCCCAGCAGGTAAGTCTCTGGAGGGGAAGGGGTGGGGGGGAGCAGTGACAGAGGGAGTGGGGCAGAGGCAGGGGCTGGGGTGAATGTGGTCCCTCTGTCCAGGGGCACAGAGGGGCTCCTGCCACGGTGCGTACCCTGGGGGAGAGACATGGGGGGCACTTGCCCCCCGAATTTGTGTGCAGGTGGGAGGAAGACTGCTGCTGCAAGCTGCACCCTGCTGCACTGCACCCTGCTGCTACAGCTCTGGGAGCCTCATGACACCATGTGCCTGCTGCTGCTGGGCTGCGCTGCATCCCTTGCCTGCCTGGAAGCAGTAGGCCTATGGCATTGTGCAGCTCTTGAGGCAACAAGAGTGGGGTGCAGAGCCCAGCCCACCTTCACCCTGCACACAAATCATGGGGGCACACCCCCTGCACCTTCCCTGGGGTGTGTGCAGCAGCTGGAGTTCACCTGTGCCCCTGAATGAACCGACAAAATGACTTATCTGTGTTTCTAAAATAGGGAGTATGTATGTAAAATTATACATTTGTCCTAGTACAGAGGGCCTAAAATATACATGGGGATGCACAAGGTCTGCCTAGCATACAGTTCAGTTGGGCAATCACTCTATACAGAGCACTCTGAGGGGAGGAGGATGTTATTAGGCCATCTCCAATGTTGCGTATTCATACTAATGAATATGGAGTCAGCAGAACCCTGAAAAGATAATTGGACTAAAGAATTGTGGCTGCTGAAGCCACCACCATATAAATCTTAAATAAAAATAAATGATTTGCTCTGGGAAGTAGTTGTGTTCTTGATGGCTTATGTAAGACTGAAATGGTACACAGGACAGGGGCAGGATACCTGCCCTGGTATCAATGTGTGATGTAAAATAGCGACTGGTTCCTTCATCTGAGGGGGAAAAAAGGACACGTTGATATAAGGTCTAGGTAATTTTGGTGGCAAAAGTTTGATATTTAGAGGACATACTGATGTGCTGGTTCTCTCATATACAGAGTACTTACTTTCATCACTCTTTATTATTTTACTTCATTTAGAAACTGTCTCTGGTAATGTCCTGGTGGTAGTTTTTGAAAGATTAGCTAGGACTCGGTATTTGATCAGTCAAATAAAGCTAGGCCAATTGACTGGACAAATACTGTAAAAAATTGCCAATAAGTTCAAATAATACACAAAAGGCACACATTTTTCATTAAGAAATGTGTCAAACAACAATAAAAATCATATTTCTATCAAGAAAACTACAAAAAATGTAGCTTTTGGAAAATTGCTATAAACTTTGACCCATCAAGAAATATGTAGTCAATTGATCGGTCAGTTGACTGTCTTGCCAATCCTATGATTAGGTTCTTTCTTGTCCATTGATGTCAGATACTCAAATACAAGGGAAAATGCACTTAAGAGGGGACATGATAACAGATTTCAAATACTTGAAGGATTGCCATAACGAAGAGGGAAAGCACCTTTTCTTTCATTCTGCAGAGAGGAGGACATGAATCAATGGCTTGAAGTTGCAGCAAAGTGGGTTTAGATTGGATATCCAGAAAAAACTTCTTCACTGTTAGAAGAGTGAGGCAGTGAAATAGACTGCTTAGGAAGATCATGGACTCTTCATCACTGGAGGTGTTCAAGAAGAAGTTGGGCAGCCACTGGTCAGGGAAGATCTAGGCATAGCTATGTGCTCTATTAAGTGTATTTCCCAAGCTTCTGGGCCTTGCTAGATGCCCCCCTCTCAACACTGCCTTTTTGGCTACACGTGTCTGAGGGTTTTTAAGCCTTCCTCAGGAACACTGGATGTTGGCTACAGCCAAGCCTGGGGACTTTGATTGGGCTGTGCCAATGCTTTTGCTGGAACCAAATATGGAGGTTCATGGCTAGAGAGTGTTGCCCTTCTGCTCAGTCAGACCAGTTGCTGTGTCTGGGGTCAGGAATGAATGTTATTCCCTGGTCAGACTGGTATGGACTGTGGATTTATTTTGCCTTCCTCTGTAGCAGGGGATATGGCTCTCTACCTGGCATCTCTTGAGCATTTCTTGACAACATTTCATGAAAGCAGGATGTTGGCTGCCATGGTGCCCCTGCTTTACCCATGGCAGGTTACAGTTTTAGGTCTTTGTTATGTCAGAGTTCATGGTAGTTTTATGTAGAGTTTAGAGTATGGATTGTATAGGATGGTTTGGATAGAGATGCTTCTGCCCCTGGTTGGGGCGGGGGGTGGACTAGATGACCTCTGGAGGTCCCTTCCAGCCCTACTTCTCTTTGATTCTATGAAATCAGACAAAATATGTTTGATCTTTAATAAAATCTGATTAAGACTGTTTCTTGCAAATAGGAAAAAGAACAATAGCTCTGTGGCATGTGGCACAATACTAGTTAATAATTTCACATGGAAACTCCTTGATTTCTTTGCTCTTATAAGGAGTAGCACAGAACCGAACGTGTTCCATTAAGTTGAAATGGTGATTCTGTATTAATGCTGGGTATATTGTGCTAAAGAGAAAAAAAAGCCACAATATATTATTATTTCTTTCATACTAAGACTTCAGATAGCAATAATCCTTTGCCACAAAACCCATGCACCAGAATGCTTTCTCTACAGATGCATTGTCAGTTAATGTTTGGTTTATCTGTTTATTTAACTCCAGTAATTCAAATTTAGCTCAACAGGCATTTTCTCTTCATTAAATGAATATGTCTGTACAGCAAATTGAATAATTTATTGCATTTTCAGAACCTCACCAGTCATGAATATTTAGTGGAAATTGTACTATTGACTGTTTGTGAACAGGAAGCTGACAGAATGACTACTCTGGTCTGCTCTAACAATAACTCCAATAAATGGGTACTATATACATCAGAGGCAGTTGCCCAGGGCCACCACTGTGACAGCAGCTGTTTTTGCACCTCCCTCAAAAGGTGGCACCCAAGGCTGTTATCCTGGTCACTCCACTTCTCTGCCTGAATCATGCTGCTGATACACACTGAAGGATAAATTCAAAGACATTAAGTTGAGATACTATTAAGCTGTACAGGTTGTTGTGCTTCAGTACTGAAGTGAGAAAAGGATTAACAATAAAGGATAAGCTGTAGGACCCAGAATCTTAAAAGGATTTAAGTGACTTAGTTAGGCATTTAGGGTACCTCTACATGAGCACGGAGGCTGCTCCAATGTGCTGGTATACCAGCGCATTGGAGCAATCTCGATGAATTAATCATGTCTGCTGGGGTGTGGCAATTACTACACTTCAGCAGCCTCCTGTGTCTCATGTATAAGCATCCCTGCACTTAAAAATGGCAGTGGGGGCACTTGAACTAAAGCTTGTTGACTGAGGGCACGTGTAGATGAAACAGGGGCCCTAAATTGAAGCAGTGGGTTTAAAAATCACTGATTCCATTTAGGGCTGATTAAACCCCCTTGTTGTGTACACACCCTGCTGACTTACCTGCCTCTCTGGTGGGGAGGGGAGGGTGAGCTGCTGGGGGGAGGAGAGGTCCCTGGGCTGCGGGGCGGGGGGAGGGGGGCAGAAGGGGTGTTCTGCAAAAGATGCAGACAGAGACAAACACAGGGCAGCCAGGCAGTACTGAGAGGACTGGAGACAGAGAGGCAGTGTGGAGAACTGTTTCGGCATGCATGGGGAGACAGGAACAACAGTATTTTCTTCTTGCTTTGTTTATTATTAACTATCTTAACTAAAGAGTGGCCAGGACCAGCTACTTCCAAACTCAGAGCAGAGGGGCAGACTTCAGCATCTGAGTAGTTGCCTGTCTACTGAAATTCATGAATTGACAAACTTTTGATTACTTGATTTATAGAAGTAGATTCATACCAGATCCTGTTTCTGTAGGTTTGCATTCATAGACTGACAGACTGTGATTAGCAAGGATCCTGGTTTTCTCTGATAAAAAAATCCCCAATATACTGGATTTCAAAAAGTAACCCAAAATCCACATTGTTCTGTGATTAAAATGAAACACCACTAATATATAGTGGTACTTCATTTTAATCATGGAAAAATGTGGATTTGCGGTTACTTTTTTTAATCCAAAAATTGGGGATTTTTTTTTATCAGAGAAAACCAGGAACTCTGGTGATTAGTAATTGATTTCCCTTGGATCATGTTTCTTATTTCTATGATGTTAAGAATTAGTGGATCTTTGAGTATTAATTGACTGGGTGACAAACTGTGGGAGAATATACCCAGCAGAAGATTAATGGACCCTACTGAGTTGCCTTGATTTCTTATGTGAAGGTGTGAGGTAATGGAGGCTCTGTTATAGGTAGGCTGACATTTGAGCTGAACGTAATGAATGGAAGAGTGAATTGTGGGCCTTTGTGGGTGACAAGATAAAGATAAGGATAATTGATCAATTGATGAATGTTGTGGTCCTATTGTTAGACTAAAGTACTGATTTAAGTTGATTTTGTTAAGGACTGAAGGGACATCAGAAACTGGACTAAAAGATCCAGAACCAAGAAATAAACTGGTAACTGTGTATTACTTAATGCGACTGGCCATTGGTGCCTCGACAGGAAAGGGGCAGCGTGTAGGGCAGTAGGGGCCCTGCATAAAAAGCACTATTGGAACATAAATATTCACCCTCCCTTTTTCTATATTTACAATAAGTTATGGTAGGCAAGACTGGAGTAGAGAATGGAAATTAGACCTTAGCATTGGAGAAAGGAATATGATCAATGACATCCTCTCACAGTGTGTAATACTAGTTAACTCAGTTCAAAGATACTGGATACTGAAGAAATGAACAGGGGTTTAACAATGGATGGAAAGAATCATTACTAACTTATAATAATGCAAGTAAAAAGGTGTGAGTATAGATTTGTGTTTGATGAGGAATACAGTAAGTCCTCTGTTCTGCTCTCTCTGACCTTATTCCTTACTCAAGGCAGTACTAATTTTTAACTCAGTCTTCACAGGCAAGGTCAGCTCCCAGACTATTGCACCTGGCAGCACAGTTTGGGAAGGAGGTGAGCAGCTGACAGTGGTAAAAGGAACCTGTAACAGGCTGCAGGCTGGCAGCCTGGAGCAATTAGCCAGCTGGTAACAGGCCACCCACCTAAGGCACCTTGGAAAGCTGAAGAGCCCAGGGCAATAGAGCCTGTGTTTCTGAGCCCATATTAAAGGGTTCAAGGACTGAGATGAGCCCAGATCAAAGGGCTCAAGGACTGATTTGAGCTGGGTTAGCTGGCAACCTGCTACTGGACCATTTAGAAAAGCTGTATATGTACAAATCCATGGGGCCAGATGTGATGAATCCAAGGGTGCTGAGGCAGTTGGCAGATGTGATTACAGGGCCAATGGCTTTAATCCTTGAAAACTTGGGATGATCAAAAGAGGTCCCAGACCATTGGGAAAGGGCAAATATAGTGCCCATCTTTAAAAAGGCAAGAAGGAAGATTGGGGAACTACAGACCAGTCACTGTCACTTCAGTCCCAGGAAAAATCATGGAGTAGGTCCTCAAGGAATCCATTTCTAAGCACTTGGAGGAAAAGATGATTAGTGTGGTGGTGGGAGCTACCCTCAGGGACTGGAAGTGGCAGGGAAAAACCCCAATGCTCTGGGAGAACAGACCTGGGGACCCCAGCCCAGAAAACTTACCTGAAATGCAGGCCAGGTCGTCAGGCGGATTGCACGAGCTGGTGCTAGTCTGGCTTTTCAAGCAGCTTTCACTCAAGCTCAGCGGCAGCCAGCTGACGATGTCAGCTGCAGCCACTGCTGCCGGGCATTTAAAAACACTAGCAGAAGCCAGCAAGGAGGATGGAGGCAGGAGGCAAGAAGAAGAGCTTGCTGGGGTACAACCTGGCCAAGCAGTAATTACAAAGGGCCCTGCCTCACAGAAAGGAGGCGTGGGCAATGTCTGGGAGCCAGGCAAGGCTCATTGACTCCATGCTCCCCAAGAGTGAGCCTGGGGTCGCTTACCATCTTTGATGCTTAGGCAGGGTTTGGTTGACCCTGAGCCTGTGGAGGGCACTGCAGGTACAAGCCCTGCATTGGGGTCTAATAGGATTGAACAACTGGAGCAGAGAGCAGGCTGCAGCTGCAAGCCTGCACTGTGAACAAGGGCTGGGGAGGCTTGGGTCCCTCAGCTAAAGAAGAAAAGCCAGGGCCACAGGCTGACACAGTGGCATGACAACTCAGATGGTTGGCAAGTAGACAGGGTGTAGGGGAGGTGGAGCCCCATGACTAGCTGCGACAAGGCAGTGAGTACCCCCCACATGTGGGTCTGGGTTTTGAACACCACTGAACCCCTCCTTTTCAGTTAAAATTCCATCAAGTTGTGGCAGGTGAGTTGGGTGGGAGAGCACGCCCCAGTGAATGGTGCCTGAGTTCACGACAGTTAGGAAGAGTGAGCATGGATTGATCAGGGGCAAGTCATTCCTGACCAACCTGATTACCTTCTCTGACAAGATGACTAGGTCTGTGGATGCAGGGAGAGTAGTGGATGTGATATGCCTTGACTTTAGCAAGGCTTTTGATACCATCTCCCACAACATTGTCACAAGCAAGGTAAGGACATATGGATTGGGTGACTGGACTGTTAGGTGGATAGAAAACTAACTGGATCATTGGGCTCAAAGGGTAGAAATCCATGTCTTGGTATCTAGTTGGCAGCTGGTCTCAAGTAGAGTGCCCCAGGGGATGGCCCTAGGGCCATTTTTGTTCAGTATTTTCATAAACAATCTGGAAGATAGGATGGAGTGCACCCTCAGCAGGTTTGTGGATGACAACAGGCTGGGTAGAGTAGTAGATACGCTGGAGGATTGAGCTGAGATACAGGGAGACCTTGACAAATTGAAGGACTGGATCAAAAAAAGTCTCAGGAACTTCAATAGGGACAAGTGCCAAGTCCTCCACTTAGGATGGAGCAATCCCATCCACCAATATAGACTAAGGACAGTGTGACAGGGGTTAATCTCAGGGGCCTTTCTAAAACATAAGCCCGCCTACCTGTCCAGGGCAGTCCACCCACCTGACTCACCTGCCACACCTTTGATCTAATTAATGAGTTGTTTCTAAGGTGGGAGGCTGCTTATTTAATGCCCGATGTCAAGGGTGTAATACATGGCTCTGAATCTCCCTTTATACCATGTCCCAGACCTTGCAGATGGCATCCAAATTACTCTTAACTCCCCCAGCCCCATTGCTGGGCCACACTTGGCCTCCAGCCCAAACTTGGCCTTATGTATCTGGAGACTTACCTAGGCTACATTCACTTGGCCTCAGGGGTAGGGTTTGCTAATGGTTTGGGAACTCAAGTGCACCAGAGACAGCTCCTACCACTGGTTGTGTGGCCCAGAGCCGTGTGTCATGCACTATGGTTTGTGTACTATGTTGGGGGGGCTGAGCATGAGTCTAGCCATTAAAAAGGGAGTTTCATAGATTCATAGATTCATAGATGTTAGGGTTGGAAGGGACCTCACTAGATCACCAAATCTGACCCCCGGCATAGAAAGGAAAGAGTGCTGTGTTCAGATGACCCCAGCCAGATGCCCATCCAACCTCCTCTTGAAGACCCCCAGGGTAGAGGAGAGCACCACCTCCCTTGGGAGCCCATTCCAGACCTTGGCCACTCTAACTGGGAAGAAGTTCCTCTTAATGTCCAGTCTAAATCTGCTCTCTGCTAGCTTATGTCCATTATTTCTTGTGACCCCCAGGGGTGCCTTGGTGAGTAGAGCCTCACCAATTCCCTTCTGCGCCCCCATGATGAATTTATAGGCAGCCACAAGGTCGCCTCTCAACCTTCTCTTGCGGAGGCTGAAGAGGTCCAGGTGCCTTAGGTGGCAGCCTGTGATGATTCCAGCTGGGTATTGGGGACAGGGCACTTTTTTCTTTCTTGCAGTGGAAGAGAATGTTTTTCAAGCTTTCCTCAACTGCCGCCAGCTATGGCCGCTCTTTGCCTTCCTCGGGGTGCTGCTTCGGGCACTGGGCTGGGACTTTTCAGAGGGCACATTCATTTGCTCTTTCCTGTACCGAGTGGCTGAGTGGGGTGCAGTCAGCCTGGCCAACTTCCTGGTGGGCCAGGCCAAGATAGCCACCCTGAAGAGCCGGTGAAACTGGCTCTCTGGGACCCAGATGGACAATGCCCTGCAGCTTTTCTACCTGCTGGTGTGGTTCCGCCTCTCACTTGAGTTTGACCATGCAGTTGTCCAGCAGACAGTGCCCACCTTTGAGGAATGCTGGGCCATTGAGGGGGCACTTTGCTGAGTCGAGGCGGGATGCATGCTTGCGCTGTGATGCTGCCACCTGCTCAGGGTGTGGGGGTGCATCCAGTGAGCTGAGACCTCGGGCTTTGTCTGTGCAGGCTGACCCCTGATGTCCTGAGGCCCCACTGGGCATCCCTGCAGGCAGAACTGCATATATGTATATATTTCTTTGTCCCCTGTTTTTTTATTTTTGACTAGAGTGTGTGGGCAGGCCTTGAAGGCCATGAGCCCAGGCCATGTCCTTGAGGCCCAGACCTTCGGGCCAACCTGTATATGGTTCTTACTGCCCCCCACTTGTTACCCTCCCCAGAATAAATGTTTCTAAAAGTCAAAAGTCTTTCTTTCTTTCTTTCTTGCCTTCCTCGACTGCCCCCAGCTGTGGCCACTCTTCGCCGCCCTTGAGGTGCTGTTTCAGGCACTGGGCCGAGATTTTTCAGAGCACACATACATCTGCTCCTTCCTGTACTGGGTGGCCGAGTGGGGTGCAGTTGGCTTGGCCAGCTTCCTAGTGGGCCAGGCCAAGACGGCCACCCTGAAGAGCCACTGAAGCCGGCTCGCTGGGACTGGGATGGATGATGCACTGCAGCTTTTCCACCTGCTGGTGAGGGCCCACCTCTCACTTGAATTTGAGTCCTCTGGTGGGTGGTGCCCACCTTTAAGCAGTGCTGGGCCATCAGGGGGGCACTGTGCCAGGTTGAGGGGAGACACCTGCTCCTTGCGTTCTGATGCTGCAACCTGCTCGGAGTCTGGGGATGGGTCTGGCAGGCCAAGGCCTTGGGCTTTGCCCATGCGGGCCAACCCCTGATGTCCTGAGGCCCCCCTGGGTGTCCCCACTGTAGAACTGTATATATGTATATATTTCTTTGTTCCTTTTTGTTTGTCTAGAGTGTGCAGGTAGGCCTTGCAGGTCATGAGCCCAGGCTTTGTCCTGGAGGCCCAGATCTTCAGGCCAAACTGTTGGGTCTTTACTGACCCTGATTTGTCACCCTCCTTGGAATAAACATTTCTAAAAGTCAAAGTTCTTTCTTTCTTTCTTAAGCCACATGACCCAATTCTTAGGCCACATGACACTGGGGTCTCAATTCATACCCTCTCACTGGGGCCTCAGTATCACCTTGCTGGGGTAACTACTTTGCTCCCTCACTGGGGCTCGCTCCATTAAACTACCAGGTCCGGCCTATGTGCAGTCCTTCAGGCACCTCTCACAGTCTGTACTCTACACAGCCCCTGCATAGCCTTTCAGGCCCACCTGATTGGACCCGACTCTATGCCATCTATACCACAGTCCTTCAGGCCCCCAGATGAACCCTACTTTACGTGGCCTACTGCTCAGTTGTGTATATGTGCAGACCTACAGACTCCTCTCACACACCATACTCTATGCAGCCTACTGCTCAGCTGTTCCCTCACATATCCCCTACTGGGACCACTACACTGTCCCCTTACTGGGTCTTCTAGGCCTTACATCCCTTTGGGCTTCAGGAGTCTGTCGACCTCTCTGGCCCCCAAATCAGGTTATGATCCACTCAGGCCCCAGGTGTCTATTGACGTGCCTGACCCTGCCTGTTCCTTCTACAGGGTTACCCACCAGGTTGTGAGGACTAGGGCTACAAGACCATACTCATCTTTCTCTAGGGAGGCAACTGGTGTGGAATTTCCTGGGGACTACCCTACCATAGGCAGCCCCACCACACCCATCCACGCCCAGCAGGGTGTAGTTTAGGCTATTCCCCAGGACCAGGAACCTCCTCCATCCCCCTAGTTCCTACTCTTGACCTCCAGGTGTTCCTGGGAGCAGAGGAGCTCTGGCTGGGTGACATTAACTCGGCAGCATCCCTATAGCAACTGCCAGCTCTACTGCTCAGGGCCTGCTCTTATCCTGCAATTGCGTACCCCTGCTCCAACCAGGCAGTCTCCTGATGGCCATGTGACCCTCCTGATTGGCACTGCAGTCACCTTCAGGCTGCCCTGATGACTGCCCAAGCCTCTTAAAGGGACAGGCACCAAAGGTTTCCGGCCACAGACTGACTGGCTAAGCAGCAGCTCTGCAGAAACATACCTGGGGGGCATAGGGGACAATAAGTTGAAAATAAGCCAGCAATATGCCTTTGTTGCAAAGAAGACTAATGACATACTGGGCTGCATTAGCAGGATTTCCAGCAGATTGAGGGAAATGTTATGCAGAATCAGGCCCTAAAAATGCTGTGCAATGTGCAGCAGAAATTGTTTGAATTGCATTACATTGCCCATCATGCACTCTATGTTAAGGAGCATTATACATTGACCCTTATCAAAATGGAATTGGAGGAGGAGAAAGTAGGATTGTGGGTTAGGATACATGGAGGTCAAGGGGAAAGGGATTTGGTGGTAGGGGTCTGCTACAGACGCCCACACCAAGGGGAAGAACTAGATTTGGAACTCCTGAGGCAGCTCTTGGAGACCATAAAGACTAGGGAAGCAGTAGTCATGGGGACCTAAACTACCCTGACATTGGCTGGGAGATGCAGACAGCAAATTCCCACCATTCACACAGATTCCTACCCTGTGCGCAGGACCTCCACCTGACGCAGGAAGTACATGGTCCCACTAGGGGGAATGCTTTACTGGACCTGATACTGGCAATGGGGGATGACATATTAGGGGACCTACAGATCAGTGGTCACCTGGGGGACAGTGACCACCAAATAATAGAATTCACCATAAAGCATACAGTGGGAAAGGTAACTAGTAGGGTGGAAGTTCTGGACTTTAGGAAGGCTGACTTCAGCGAGCTAAGGCGTTTAGTCAATGACGCACTGCAGGGTAAGAGATTTGCAAGATGGGAGCCCAGGAAGGGTGGCTGTGCCTTAAGGAAGTGATCCTTCGGGTACAGAGGGAGATAATCCCGATGCAGGGGAAAAGAGGGAAAGGGCCCAAGAGGCTTCCTTGGCTAACCAGAGAAATCCAGAGCAGCCTAAGGGCAAAAAGGGAGGCATATAAGCAGTGGAAACAGGGAAAAATTACTAAAGAGGAGAATACCTCCTCAGTTCACAGTTGTATGGAGGCAGTTAGAAAGGTCAAAGCTACCAAGTCGCTGAGGATGGCATCCCAAGTTAAGGATAACAAAAAATTGTTTCTCAGATATATAGGGAGTAAAAGGAAGGCCCAGGGCACTATAGGGCCACTAGTGAATGGCCAAAAGCAATTGGTGACAGATAAAGGGGACAAGGCTGAACTCCTCAGTTCTTTGTCTCAGTGTTCCTAAATGAGGGGCAAGACAAGTCTCACAATGGGATCGTAGAGAGACAACTGCAGGGTGCCAGACCATCAAGCATTGACCCTGAGATGGTGCAGAGTCACTTGGAAGGACTGGATGCGTTTAAGTCAGCAGGCCTGGATGAGCTCCATCTGAGGGTACTGAAGGCACTGGCTAATGTCATTGCACAGCCACTGGTAAGAATATTTGAGCACTCGTGGCACATGGGCCAGGTCCCGGAGGACTGGAAAAGGGCCCATGTGGTCCCTATTTTCAAGAATCGGAGGAAGGAGGATCCAAGCAGCTACAGGCCAGTCAGTCTCACCTCCATCCTTGGTAAAGTCTTTGAAAAGATTATTATGGCTCATATATGTGAGAGCCCAGCAGGAAAAATTATGCTGAGGGGAAACCAGCATGGGTTTGTAGCAGGTAGATCATGCCTGACTAATCTAGTCTCTTTTTATGACCAGGTTACAAAACACGTTGACACAGGAGTAGGGGTAGATATTTTTTACTTAGACTTCAGGAAGGCCTTTGATACAGTATCCCACCCCATACTGGTAAACAAATTAAGAGGCTGTTACTTGGATGATTACACAGTCCGGTGGGTGGCAAATTGGCTAGAGGGTCGTACCCAGAGAGTGGTGGTGGATGAGTCAGTATCGACCTGGAAGGATGTGGGCAGTGGGGTCCTGCAGGGCTCGGTCCTTGGACCAATACTTTTCAATGTCTTCATCAGTGACTTGGACGAGGAGTGAACCGTACTCTGTCCAAGTTTGTGGATGATACAAAACTGTGGGGAGAAGTGGACACACTGGAAGGCAGGGAACAACTACAGGTAGACCTGGACAGGTTGGACAAATGGGAAGAAATCAATAGAATGCAATTGAACAAGGAGAAATGCAAAGTGCTGCACCTAGGGAGGAAAAATGTCCAGCACACCTACTGCCTAGGAAATGACCTGCTCTGCATCATGGAAGTGGAAAGGGATCTCGGAGTCCTAGTGGACTCCAAGATGAACATGAATCGTCAGTGTGATGAAGTCATCAGCAAAGCTAACTGCACTTTATCATGGATCACCAGATGCATGACAAACAGAACCAAGGAGGTGATACTTCTACTCTATTGGGCACTGGTCAGATCGCAGTTGGAATACTGCATCTAGTTTTGGGCGCCACACTTCAAGAGGAATGTGGATAACCTGGAGAGGGTCCAGAGAAGGGCCACTCGTATGGTTAAGGGCTTGCAGGCCAAGACGGCACCTGGACCTCTTCAGCCTCCACAAGAGAAGGTTGAGAGGCAACCTTGTGGCTGCTTATAAATTCATCATGGGGGCGCAGAAGGTAATTGGTGAGGCTCTACTCACCAAGGCGCCCCTGGGAGTTACAAGAAATAATGGACATAAGCTAGCAGAGAGTAGATTTAGACTTGACGTTAGGAAGAACTTCTTCCCAGTTAGAGTGGCCAAAATCTGGAATGGGCTCCCAAGGGAGGTGGTGCTCTCCCCTACCCTGGGGGTCTTCAAGAGCAGGTTAGCTAGGCATCTGGCTGAGGTCATCTGAACCCAGAACACTTTCCTGCCTATGCAGGGGTTGAACTTGATGATCTATGGAGGTCCTTTCCGACCCTAACATCTATGAATCTATGAATCACTTCTTCAGTGCACAGCTTACTACCAGATTAAAGAAAGAAATATTGGTATAGAAGACTTCATATGACACACAAAGTCCCAGGAAGTTAAAACCATAAAGGCTTCCTCTGCTGTTCTGCATTTCACTGAAGCCAGTGAAGTTGAACTGGCCATAAGTAAGCACAGAATCTGACTGCATGTATTTAAATTTTTAGAATACTCTATTAATCAATCTGTAGAATATGTAGGTGAACCCAGTACAGAAGGCCAAAGTAACATCAATGCAAGATATCAAGGACTGGCCTTGAAACTGCTTTTGTTTTTCTAATTCTTCTGGAGATCTACCATTGCAAATTACAACTTATATCAGCATGTACAGTACCTCCAGGAAGGGGAGAAACTGAGGAGAAACCAGTCTAATAGAAGTAATAAATATATTTAAGTTATGTTCTTATTATTTTATACATAGAAAAGTTTTTATTATGGCAATGAGCCTCATTAATCTATTAGAATTTTTTGAACCTTTTAGAATAGCAGTATATAAGGGAAAACTACATGTCATAATGCATTTAGCTTTTTCAAGAAGCCTTTGACAATAATCTTCACAAGAGGCTACTAGAGCAACAGAGTGAAAGACAAAGGACTGTCCTGGATGAAACACTAAGAAAGAAAGACTAGGATATAACCATTTTCATCATAGCCAAAGATTAAGAGCTAAGTACCTAAAGACTTTGTAAGAGTTCCAGTATTGTTGTATGTATTTGACAATGATCTGGAAAGATAATGGGGGTTAGCAATGAGGCATCAAGATTTGCCAGTAGGAAAGTTATTTATGTCAGTTATATCCAGAGAAGATTGTTAGGAACTTCAGAGAGACTCAACTAAAGTAGGTGAATGGATAACATGATGAAGGCCAATGTTGATGAAAATGCAAAATAATATTCGCTGGAGGAAAATTTCAAACTACTTATACAGAATTCTATGTTAACCATATCTGACCAGGACAGGGATGTACGCAGTATTGCAGACTGCTGTATGAAAATGTCTCTGAATGTGCACCTATAGTTAGAAGTAAAAAAGAAAGAGTATGTCAGAATACTAGAGAATAATAAAGAAAAAAATACTGCTTCTGCTAGTCAATGGCATGACCCCATCTATGTGTTCAGTACAGGTCACCCTAGCTCCAAAAGATATTTAACAACTAGACAGGGGGTTAACAAAGGAAAATAAGAATGATTAAGAACAGGTAAAAACTCATATAGAAATACAATTTGAAAAGCTTAAGATAGCCTCTTTCTTAGGAAGAGGATGATTAAGAGGGGTCATGATTATGAATGACTGAGAGATGGTGGATTAGGAACTTTTGTTCTCCTTGTCATTGGGTTCTTACTCAAGGCTGTGATGTTCTGGAGCCCCCTTGCCAACCTGGCTCTCTTTGGGCAAACAGTTTGGCTCTCTCTGGGCAATCTCAGGCACCTGAGCTCAGATGTTTCCACTCTTGGTCTTAAGGGCTAATTACGTGGCTCCAACCATCCCTTACACCACACCCATACTTCACAGATGTCACTGTAAGGGCCTTGGCCTTCTCAGCCATCACCCTGTTTCTCTAGCTGGGCCTTCTAGCCTGGCCCATTGTACTGGCTTCCGGGCACCAGCTCTGTTAATCCAGGCTTTTGGGGTCTCTGCCTCTTGCCTCGCGCTCTGGGTCCCTGGCCCCAGAGTTCACCCATCATGGGCTACTGATCTCTAACCCTCTCTTTGCCTATCACACGTGCCTCTGTCAGCATAGTCTTTCGGGGGCTCCACCCCTTGCCTCTCACTCTGGGTGCCTGGCCCCAAAGTTGACATGCACAGGCTATGGGTTCTTGACCTTTGCTTCATCCCTCACAGGGGTCTCTGCCACTCGTGGGCTTCGGGAATCCAAGCTGTCCACATCAAGAAAGCATGTGTCTCAGATGTCAGTTACTAAAGAAAGGACATGTGAATTTCAGGTGATATGAATTTAGGTGATATGAATTGGGCATCATTCCATGGTGCACATAAGAGAAAGATTTATATATATATTGCATTATCAACAGGGACCCTGGCTTTCTCTGATAAAAAAAAAATCCCCCAATTATCAGATTAAAAAAGTAACCCCAAATCCACGTTTTTCCATAATTAAAATGAAACACCACTACACACACACACACACACACACACACACACACACACACACGTATATACATATTAGTGGCATTTCATTTGAATCATGGAAAAATGTGGATTTGGGGTTATTTTTTTAATCCAAATATTGGAGATTTTTTAATCACAGAAAACCAGGATCCCTGATTATCAGATAGAGATGCTGAGATCTTGTTAAATCCTAAGCTGTAGTTTACAACAGCCTGCACTACAGTTTGTGCCATTGTAGAAAAATTGACAAATGTGAGGTGAACCAGCTCTGTTTAAAAAATAGGCAGGTCATGGTTTCTCCAACTCCCAGGTACAAATAAAATGTGCAAAACATAGTTATCTTGAGCATCTGTTGCTTTGTCTGCTATAATCAAGATTGATTCATATTCTGCCAATGCAGATTTTGTAGACTGAACACAGGAAGCAATTACTCCTGGGAGATAATCTTGGTGAAGTTTGTTTGCACATGGGAAACTGCCAGCATTTGGTATGTGTTTGTTCAAGTAGTCCCTTAATTTAGGGTTATCAAATGCCTCCACTACTGCAACTGTAGCCTCTCTTCTTGTCAGACTGGTTTCAGTGGTTCTTTTAAATATTGAGGATATAGTTGCTTGTTTCTTGCTCTGCCCTTCAGCCTCTGAAGAACCTTTTGCTTGATATGCGATTTGGACTCTAAATTCTGATCACTGCTGTTTTTCCTCAGTATATCCAGGATCACCTTGCACAATGAACAAAACAATTTACTACCATCTGCATGCAAGTTTCCTACAGGGAACTGCCTTACATGAACCTGAGCTAAAATGTATTTAGCTTTTTTGGATTTCTTTTCACCTGTCATCTTCAGACTGCAGCATTGCTTCAGCATTGCATTTGGCTTCTTAAAAGATGGCACAAAAACCTTTTCATGTTCCTGATTGGAGCCTTCACTGAGTCTATGTCACTAACTCAGTCTCTCAGTAGCTCTCTTTCAAATGACATGCCCTATGACTGCAGGGATTGCCACACTTTCTTTGTATTCTTGTAATTTTTTCTTTTTTTGGGTGATTCCATGCAAAATTGAGGGAAACGCCATTTTTGCAGTGATTGTGGAAACCACTGTTTTTCATGGTTTCCATGAAAATTGCGAAACTGTGATTTAAATAGGTCCACACCAATGAATATGAAAGGAAGTATCATATTTACTCAAATACAAGAGGAAGGTTTTTCCCTAATCTGAATACGGAAAGGTCCCTTGTCTTATATTCACATACAAGGAACCCTCATTAAATACACTGTCAAACATTATACTGCTGCAAGAAGTAGCATGTGCTCAGTGTTGGCACTGCATTTATGACCCTTGAATACCTTGTTGGTCCTTGGATATTTTGTTCCAGGCAGATAAAACGTTTCTTTAGGACTGAACACAACTTCTTCCATTTGCTAATAAGCAAATTTTGTTGATACAGAGAGAGAAAATAAGAGTAATGCAGAAAAAGCAAACAAAATGATTACAGAATACAATACCAATTATCTCCCAGTTCCAGGGTTTTCATGAAGAGATGATATGTCTGGACAGTACATGAGTGCCACCTTGTAGTTCTTTGCTTGAATGTCAGATGTCAGCACTCTTGGAGGATAAGGGCCAATGTCCACTCCCCACCACTCTGCACATGGTAGACTTGGGATCCCCTATGCTGCTCTGAAAATACCTCCTTTTGTATCCTTTTTCTCCTGATGACTCTTCATTTCTGGGTACTGTTGAATGGTTTCTCTGTGATCATCATATTGTCCACTTTTTATTTGGTCAACATAGTTCTTTGTTCCCACAAAAGTTACTTGTCTGTGTTAATTTGGTCATTCCACCCAAAACCAGAAATCCCAGGGGCTTTGCAGTTGGTCATTGTGACCTGATGCCAATTCTTCAGGTCCTTATCTTCAGGGATCCTGGTTTTCTCTGATTAAAAATAAGCTCCAATTTTCAGATTTAAAAAAGTAACACAAAATCCACATTTTTCCATGATGAAAATTAAACACCTCTCTCTCTCTCTAAATAGATAGATAAATAGATATATCTATCTATCTATCTATCTATCTATCTATCTATCTATCTATCTCAAGATGTGTGTGTGTGTGTGTGTGTGTATTAGTGGCATTTCACTTTAATCATGGAAAAATGTGGATTTTGGGTTATCTTTTTAAATGAAAAAATTGGAAATTTTTTAAAAGACCAGGATCCCTGATAACGACTGAATTGTAGACCTGAATCGTAGTGTTTTTTCTGGAGGTCATGATGAATAAAAACACACTGAGGCAATTTCCCAAAGTAAGCACTTGTGCACTGGATCCTGTGCTATATCTTCTCATCAATGTTCACTCTGAGACAGGCAGCTACTGAGATAGGGGAAGTACTTGAGTACCTCCATGGTCTTTCTCTTTATGGTAATTTGGGGGGGAAGGTCACATTCATGGCCTGGGGCAGGCTGACAGAGCACTTTAGGCTTCTTGGGTGCCTGTAGATGTGTGGGGATGCCATCTTGAAGTGTGGTATGTTGAATACATGAGATGTGGAGGCTGCTGAACATGCTAATTAACATGCTCCAGTAGATTCAATTAATTGAGTCTCCTCTGACATGCTGTAATTACAATGTGCTGGAGCAGCATCCCCACATGTTTACAGGTGCTTTAATTAGAATGACTCTCAGAACTGCTCTAATTAAAGCACCTCCCCCATGTAAAAACACACCTTTAGCACATGTAAAAGCATTTCTTGATGCTGAGAGAGAGGCCCAAAGTTTGGTAGGCTTCTCCAAAAAAGATTCAGCACAGTCTGGACCTTTTCCTTAGTGTGCACAAGGATGGCACAGTCATTGGCATATTGAAGGTCAAGGATGGTTGTTTTCAGTACTTTGGACTTTGATTGAAAGCATCCCAGATTGTAGAGCCCTTCATCTGCTTGCTATTCAATGTCAATTCCAGAAGGAAGGCAGTTCTTATTGAGAACCAAGTTGACTGTCAGAAAAATGGAGAACAGGGTTGGGACAATAATGCATCTTTGCTTGACCCTAGTTTGGATGACCAATGGATCTGTCTCTGATCCACTACATAGAACTGTTGCAGTCATCTGGTCATGGATAAGTCTTAGGACCTTGATATACTTTTCCAGACATCCAGATCTGGGCAGTCCTTTCCATAGGGCTTTGTGATTTATGGCATCAACGATGTTAGTGAGGTCAATGAAGGTCCTGGTGTTGTTCCCAACACTGTCTTGGATCTGGCAAGTAATAAAGATCATGTCAATTGTCCCACAGGATGGTCTGAAACCACCTGAGATTCCAGTAAGTATTCTTCAGCAAGAAGAAGAATGTGGGCAAGGATTTTCCCTACTATGGAAAGCATGGTGATAGTTCCCACACACAGACTTACCTCCCTCCTTGAAGACAGTCATCATGTTGGCATTCTGAGGTCCCCAGGGACGCATTGCTATTCCAAATGCTTAAAATAAATTTGTGGAGTCTCAATACCAGTTCCTCACCACCAGCCTTGTGGACTTCAGCAGGTGTGCCATCTGGTCCTTGTTGTTCCTGGTTGTATGCCAAACTTCTTCAAATGTAGGAGGGTTGGCCTTCTACCAAGATATATAGCAGTGTGCAGTCCCCTTCAGCGTTGACTCCTTTTCAAGTCATGATCCACTGCGTTGGACACATATCTACTTCCTCTTCAGTTCCACAGTTGAGTTGTGCCTTTTTTTTCATTTCCAGTTATTCCTGCTTCTTCACTAGCCTTAAGTGTCTGGCAAACATCACCAAATGGAGCCTCAAACAGTTCATCCAGAATCATGCTGCCAATCCCTTTCTCAGCCTGTCACATATAATTAGTTTGGCCTCACCCTCCATGAAGTGGAACCAGACCAGGTTGCCCTGTGCCTTATTTGCACATAAATTTTTAGAGGATCCTAGAACTTATGACAAGAACACCCAGTTCCAGTCATGAGTGGAGGTGCACTAATTAGCACGTGGATCTTTTGAAGGGGGTATCTGGAGTACATATACATACTGGGAAAGTTGAGCCATGGGGTCACCATTGGCTTGAAAAGCTATTGACTCTGCTGAGATCCAGCTCAGTGAACTATATGGTAAATCATAAGAGCCTTTTGGCTTTGGGTTAATATCATACATAGTATAAGTATGTACAAAAGTGCTGCTGAAAATAATGCTTTTGAAGTACCTGTGCAAAGCCTTGCACTAGTTTCAAAAAAGGTAAAATGCATCAATTCTGGATGCACAAGTCTGTGGGTACCTGTCACGATTTGCCTATTTGAAAATGACTACAAGTATGTTTATTTCAAAGTCAGTGTTTTTCAAATTTGCCCCTCACTTTCATGTGCTCAGGAAGAGGAGGGTCTGACAGTAAGAAGGGGGGAAGGGGCTACAAAGGGAAGAAACTGGGGGGGAAAAGAGGGCAAGGGGGCTGCCTGACCCCCCCCAGATTTATTTTCCCAGCTATAGCAGTGGGAGGGGAACAAATTCAAGGCAAACATCCACTTATTACATTCTATTCTTGGAAAATTATAACAAATTTATAATTTTTCCATGTATATAATCTAATTATTGGGGGGGTCGTCTTACATTAAAATAACCCTATAAAATGCTGATAAAAGGAATGCATTTTCACAGGGTGTGTCTACACGTGCCCCCCAAGGTGCAGTTGTTACTGTGTTGTCATTTAGTATTTGCTTTAGGAAGTACTAAATGATGGAGCAGTAACAGCTGTTACTGCGCCGTGTTGGTGCAGTTATTTTTAGCAGCTACCTTGCCATAGTGACACATTATAGCAAGGTAGCTCATCTCTATCGCAATATAGTGTCAGCGGCACAGTTTGTGCTCGCCCATGCTATGTCTCTGTAGTGTGCTGCTACAGCTACATAGCATCTTGTGTAGATGCACCCACTTAGTGCATAATTAGGTCAGGAAATTTACTGTCATTGGATGTTACTGAGGCCAAGATCTTACCTAGATTAAAAACAGACTGAACATTTATGTGGGTAACAAGCATTGTAATAGGCTTAAACCAGTCTGTAACTACTGGGGATTAGGATGACCCCTTTCTGAAGGTAGTTTATCTCAGACCTGCCTACTGCAGAATTCCATGCGTCTTGCTTTGAAGCAGCTAGTGTTGGCCAATGCTAGAGACAGAATACTTGAGTGGACAGATAAAGGGTCTGATCCACCGTGTTCCTATGTTAGTAGTTTCTTATATATTATAGAGAAAAATGCAAAACTATGTTGAGAACCATTATGTCAAAATATGTCCTCTATTACACAATATTACCAGAACATAGCACCAGCACAGCATTACGAGGTCATTCCATTGCCTTGGCAAATTTGTATGCACATAATTCATACAAGCAAACTCTATATGAATATATCAAGCAACAATAAAATGAATTCAGTTCTGCTTAGCACATGTACATATTATCCTAGAGAGGTGCAAAAGCGTTTGACAAGCGATTAAACAAGCAATCTTGCATGTGCATAAAACACTGGGTAGGCAGAGAAGCTGTTACACTTTGATTTGTATGAATGTATTGCCAAGTAAAAAAGCAAAAGGATGAACTAACTACCAGTAATATGAAAAATTTCCTCATTGCTGTTAAAAACAACATTAGGTACTTAAAAAAGGTTTTAGTGACACCTTCTTCTTTACAACTTGTGAAGCAGAAGAGAAGTTAAGTGATTTTCTTAAATTATTGGATGCAAACACTAAAAAATTATCACCTATTATAAAATTTGTATGAAAAGAAGTATTCCAATGACTTGGAGATTGTTTGTGCAAACTGAATTTGAACACATCTTAATATTCTTTGGGAACAATAGCATTTATTCGTGTATGAGCATGCCTGCTGAGTACCATTGGCCTGAAATATCTGCTTGCTTTTATCCAATAATCCTCATTTAACTTTCTCCTTTGTTGTCATAGTAATAAGATTGTTTCTGGCATGGCCATTAATGAACTGTGAGAGTGAGAAAGGCCTTTCTCCAACTGAGAGTGAAAACATGCAAAACAAATTAAATTGCCCTGACAGCATATTTACTGAGAGTGAGTTTGCAAGTCAGTGGAGCTTTTAGGATCTTATTGATGTCAAAAGTCATAAAGTACTGTTGCTGTTGCAACATTTTTCTATTTATGGACTATATTTGTTTGCACTGTTTGACCACTTTACTGTTCATGTCATTTGACATTTTATAATGACAGAGTTGTATTTACCATTATTATTCTATTAATATAATAACAAAAGCATAATATTATTGTGGGTGTGGGTGTGTGGGGGGGTGTGTGTGGAGGCACAGGTGCACATGTGCATGTGTGGGGCTGCCCATGGGCCAGGTCCTGGGAGCTGACTGGGGGTGGAAGGAAGGAGGAAGGGATGGGCAGGGCCTGCCACAGAGCTCAGTTGAGTGGTGTAGTGCAGGTGTGCATGCAGTCTGCCCCCTCCAATACAGCCTGCAGCTACCCCTGCAGTTTTCCACATGGGGCTGAATCCTGCCTGCTCCCACACAGGGCAGCCTATGCCATGCTCCTACTGGCACCTGCCTTGAGCCCACTGATGGCTTTGCTCTAGGTCTGGCCCTGGCCTTGGCCCTGACCCTGGCCCCGGCCAGCATGCATAGCTTCCTGGCGGGGCTGTTCCCACTGCTGCTGCAGCTGCCCAGATACTGCTCAGCTCCCCCTGCCTCCAGCAGCTCCTCCTCCTTCTCCTGCCTCTGTTGTGCCATTCCAGGCAGCAGGTAACATAAGGAAGCTGTGGGGACCACACATCCAGCCAGATGGCGGGCAGGGAGGAGAAGCTGCAACAAGGAGGCTCCTGCTGCAACACACGGGTCTCCAGCTTCAGCTCCAGCTCATGGCCACCTCCTATCCACTTTGGTAACCCTGTGCAATGAGCAGCCACTTGTGGACAGCCAAGTGGGTGGAAGGTGGCTGGGAGCTGAAGCCCCGTGTACTTTGGCAGGCATCACCCAGCTGCAGCTTCCTCCCCACCTGACTGGGCAGGTGGTACTTGGCATGCATCCCCATAGTTGCTGCAACTTCCCTGCAATACCTGCTGCCTGGAGCAGCACAGCAGGGGCAGGAGGAGGAGGAGCCACTGGAGGTATGGGGAGCTGAACAGTACCTAGGTGGCTGCAGCAGCTGGAGTAGCCTCACTGGGAAACTATGTGATGACTGGGACAGGGGCTGGAGCTGTCGGTGGACACAGGGCAGGTACAGGTGCAGCATCTGATGAAGTGAGCTCTTGCTCACAAAAGTTTATAAGGTGCATCTCTACCCTGTCTCCTTTCAGAGTAAGCTGACTAAATACCTCTCTCTGCTCATATCTAGGGAAAAAGACCCAGAACCTGTCTGTGTATGGAGTCTTTTTATGTTTATGCTGTGGTACCAATATACACTATGGGCATTTTTATATATGCAAGTGCCACAGTGTTGGGTGCTTTGAAAAATGCCTGGCACTGCATCACTTACAGTTGTATAAGAGTGGGAAAGGCATGTCAGCATGGAGAAAATGTCAATGGCACACTTTTGAACTAACACACATAGAAAGTGTTTTAGTTCAAAAGCATGCTGCTGCCATTTTCTGTGCATGGATGTGGCACAGAGCAGTTTGCATCATCTTGTGTGCGGAGCAAACTTGATTAATTGAATCTGCTCCAGAGTGTTAGATCTCCAGTGTGTTGTACAGCAAAAAGGTATGTGTATAAATACCCTGAAAGACTGACCATAGAATCATAGAAAATTAGGGTTGGAAGGGACTTCAGAAGGTCATCTAGTCCACTCCCCTGCTTCAAAGCAGGATCATACCCAACTAGATCACCCCAGCCAAAGCTTTATCTAGCTTGGTTTTGAAAACTTCCAAGAATGGAGCTTCCACCACCTCTCTGGGTAACCTGTTCCGGTGTTCCAGTACACATGCACTCTTGATGACTCCTGACCACACTGGAGCACAGCGAAGTAGAGCAGAGTGGAGCAGCCTGATCGAAGGATGAGGAGCAACAATCAGGTAAGCTGGAGAGAGTGAGGGGGAGGGGTGAGGAACTGGGTCAAATGTAGGAGATTGGAAAGGGTTTTTTCACCCTCCTGTCCCCATATAGCCAAGCTGGGTGGGAGCCATGCTCCTGAGCCGCACAAACAGGCCAGGCAAACAGAGGTGCACTGGAGTTTGCACAGGAGTTCGCGCAGGAGGGGCCTGAACTCCAAGAGTCAGCAGCTTGAGACATAGACTTCAGGTGAGTGAACAAGGAGGGGGGTTACTATTGGGGTGGTGACACGGAGCGCAGCCAGGGATCCTGCCTTGCTGCTGCCTCTTCCCCACAGCTTCTGTGAGGCCTCCTCCCAGACAGGGCCCTTGGCTGGGTTGGCAGTGCCCCTGATCTGCAGGGGTTACCTGGTGGGACCTCTGGGGCCTGGGGGCAGCATGGGAGCTGGGGGTCTTCTCACCTGTCCCACATGTGCCCAGATTGGGGCTCTGGAGGGGCAGGTGAAGGCTGAGGTAAGGAGGCTGTGGGGGATCAGGGCTGCAGAGGATGAAATTGATGGGTACTTTCATTCTTTGCAGGACCAGACCCCTAAGACAGAGACACCATGGGAGGGTCCCAAGGCAGCCGAGTGGAAGATGTTCACCTCCAGAGCTGGACAGTGCGCGGCTGTGACTGCTTCCCCAACACAACTGGGGAACACATACGAAGCTCTGGCAGCTGAAGGATGATGCAGCAGAGGAAATTTCAGGGGAAGACACATCCGCAACAACTATGCAGGCTGAGCAACAACCGGGCAGCTGGAAGAAGAGACGCTGGGTCATCATGGCGGGTGACTCCTTCCTGAGAGGCATGAAGGGGCCTATTTGTTGACTGGATCCCACTGTGTGGGAAGTTTGCTGTCTGCCCAGTGCCAGGATCTGAGACATCACTGTGAAGATTCCTGACCTCATCCAGCCCTCTGATTGCTATCCCATGGTCCTCATCTATGTTGGCATGAATGATGTGACCAGGAGTAGTTACATCATAAGTGACTACAAGGCGCTGGGAGCCAGGCTTAGGAAGTTGGGGGCACAGGTGGTCTTATCATTGATCCTCCCGGTCGGTGGTCACTGTCAACACCCAGATGCCTGCATCAGAGAAGTTCACCTGCAGCTTCGGAGTTGTTGCCATTGTGCAGGTTTTGGCTTCTACAACTACGACCCACACTTTCATGCGAGAGGTATCCTGGGATGAGATGGTCTTCATTTTTCATCTAATGGTAAGAGTCTGTTCTCTTACAGGTTGGCTGATCTCCTCTGAAGGGCTTTAAACTAGGTTCGTCAGGGGACAGGGATGCAGTGAACAACAAGAACCTAGGTTCAGAGAATCACAAACCACGTGTTGGATCAGCCTGGGTAAGGGACCCGATAGACATCAGGATGGGGGGTACCAAGGGCACCCACTGGGGGGCTTAAATGTCTCTACACTAATGCTAGGAGCATGGGGAACAAACAGGAGGAATTTGCACTCCTGCTTGCAAGCAACAGCTTCAACCTAGTTGGGCTAACTGAAACCTGGTGGGACCCTACTCATGATTCAGCAGTAGGCATTGAAGGTTACAGGTTGCATAGATGGGATAGAGTAGGGAAAAGCGGAGGTGTTGCTCTCTATGTTAAAGAGCAATATACATCTTCTATAATCAAGATGGGATCAGAGGAGGGCCAAACTGAGGTACGGTGGGTTAGGATACAAGGGGTTGAGGGGAAAGAGACTTGGTAGTGGGGGTCTACTATAGACCATTACACCAGGAGGTTGAATTAGAGCTAGAATTCTGCAGACAGGTCTCAAAGGCCATACAGTCAAGAGATATGGTTGTCATGGGTGACCTAAACTACCCCGACATCTTCAGGGAGGATCAGTCAGCCAGAGCTAATCACTCACCTAGGTTCTTAACCTGCATACAGGACCTCCACCTAAGCAGGAGGTATATGATCCCACTAGGGGGAATGCCTTGCTGGACTGGCAAGTGCTGGCTACAGGGGATGACCTGGTGGGGGATCTGCAAATACAAGGCAACCTAGGGGATAGTGACCATCAATTGATTGAATTCACTATCCAACGAAGGGTGGGAAAAGTAATCAGCAGGGCAAAAGTGCTAGACTTCAGAAAGGTTGACTTCAGTGTGCTTAGAAGATTAGTTAGTGGGGCATTAAATTTCAAGAGCATTGACAAAATGGGGGGTCCAGGAAGGGGGGTCATTCTTCAAGGAAGTGATCCTTCGAGTGCAGAAGGAGGCAATCCCACTGCATAGAAAAGTGGGCAAAGGGGCCAAGAAACCCTCCTGGCTAAGCAGGGAAATCCAGGAAAGCCTAAGGGCAAAAAAGGGGCATACAAGCTATGGAAGCAGGGGGTAGCTACCAAGGAGGAGTATACCTCCTCGGCTTGCACTTGCAGGGAATCAGTTAAGAAGGCCAAAGCAGCAATGGAACTCAGGTTGGTGACAGAAATTAAGGACAACAAAAAGACTTTCTTCAGGTATATAGGGAGCAAAAAGAAGGTGCAGGGCAGCATAGGACCCCTACAGGATAGACAAGGGCAGTTGGTGACAGATAGGAGGGACAAAGCAGAGCTGTTGAATGAGTTTTTTGCCTCTGTATTCTTGGACTCGGATCTACACAAATCTTCTAAATGCATTACTGACAAGAAACAGGAGAAACAACAGCTTACCAACTGTCAGCACTGACCTAGTAAAGAGACACTTAGAGAGGCTGGATGTGTTTAAATCAGTGGGACCAGATGAGCTCCATCCAAAGGTGCTGAAAGAATTAGTCAGTGTCATAGCAGAGCCACTGGCACAACTGTTTGAGCACTCATGGTACTCAGGTGAGGTCCCAGAGGACTGGAAAAGGGCCAGTGTGGTCCCTATTTTCAAGAAGGGGAGGAAGGAGGATCCAGGTAACTATAGACCAGCTAGTCTCACCTCTATCCTAGAGAAAACCCTTGAAAAAATTATCAAGGATCACATTTGTAGGAGTCCAGTGGGTAATATAATGTTGAAGGTCAACCAGCATGGGTTCATAGCAGGTAGATCCTGCCTGACTAACCTTGTTTCTTTCTATGACCAGGTCACTAAATGTTTAGATGCAGGAGCTGAGGTAGATGTCATCTCCTTGGACTTTAAGAAGGCCTTTGGCATGGTATCCCATCCTATTCTTATAAACAAATTGAATGGGTGTGCCATAAATGACTACACAGTCATGTGCTTGGCAAATTGGCTTAAGGGTCATATCCAGAGAGTGGTGGATGGGTTGATATTAATCTCAAAAGATGTGGGCAGTGGGGTCCCCCAAGGCTCGGTCCTTGGGCTGATGCTGTTCAATATCTTCATCAGTGACCTGGATGAGGGCATGGAAATCACTCTGTCCAAATTTGCAGATGACACCAATCTATGGGGTGAAGCAAACACATTGATGGGAAGAAACTGAATCCAGGTGGACCTGGAGAGGTTAGAGAAGTGGACAGAGAACAATAGGATGCAGTTCAACAAGGACAAGTGCAAAGTGCTGCACCTAGGGAGACGGAATCACCAGCACACCTCTAAGCTGGGGGATGACCTTCTCAGCAGCACAGAGGCAGGAAGAGTTGTCAACTCCAAGATGAATATTAATCATCAATGTGACACAGTAATTAGCAGAGTTAACCGTACTTTGTCATGTGTTACTAGGTGCATCACAAGCAGGTCCAGGGAGGCAATGCTCCCCCTGTATACAGCACTGGTCAGGCCACACCTAGAGTACTGCATCCAATTATGGGTGTCACAATTCAAAAAAAGGATGTGGAAAACCTTGAGAGGGTCCAGAGGAGGGCCACTTGTGTGGTTGGGGGCCTGAAGGGAAGGTCTTATGAGGAAAGGCTGAGGGACCTGGACCTTTTCAGCCTCCACAAGAGACGGCTGAGGGGGGATCTTGTGGCAGTATACAAATTCACTGGTGGGGTGGGGGCAGCAGGGAATAGAGGATGCTCTGTTTACCAGAGCACCCCTTGGAATAATCAGAAACAACAAGCAAAACTTCTTCATGGTTAGGGTTGCCAGAATCTGGAATGGGCTTCCACGGCAGGTGGTGCTCTCCCCTTCCTTGAGGGTTTTCAAGAAGAGACAAGACAAGCATCTGACTGGGGTTACATGACCCCAGCACTTTTTCCTGCCACTGCAGGGGGTTGGACTGAATGATCTATTGAGGTCCCTTTTGACTCTAGCATCTATGAATCTATGAACCCTCCTAATGAGAATTTTTTTTTAGTATCTAACCTAAACTTCCCTTGCTGCAGTTTGAGACCTTTGCTCCTTCTGTTATCTGCTACCACTGAAAACAGTCTAGCTCCATCCTCTTTTGAACCCTGCTTCAGGTAGTTGAAGGCTGCTATTAAGTCCCCTTTCAGTCCCTTCTCAGTCTCTTCTTCTCTAGGCTAAGTTAGCCCAGTTCATAGACTTCATAGACTTCATAGACATTAGGGCTGAAAGGGACCTCAGAAGATCATTGAGTCCAGCCCCCTGCCCCAGGAGCAGGAAGTCAGCAGGTATCATAGGATCCCAGGAAGATAAACATCCAAATTTCTCTTGAAGGCATTCAGAGTGTGTGCTTGAACCACCTCCAGTGGCAGTCTATTCCAAACCTTGGGGGCTCAGACAGTAAAGAAGTTCTTCCTCATGTCTAGCCTGAAACCGTCATGGAGGAGTCTGTGACTGTTCAACCTTGTCATCCCTTCTTTCCTCGTAAGTCATGTGCCCCAGCCCTCTGCTGGACTCTCTCCAATTTGTCCACATCCTTTCTGTAGGGAGGGGCCCAAAACTGAACCTATTACTCCAAATTTGGCGTCACCAGTGGTAAATAGAGGGGAATAATCACTTCCCTTGACCTACTGGCCCACACACCTTCCAATGCAGCTCAGTATGCCATTAGCCTTCTTGGCAACCAGGGTACACTGCTGGCTTATTGTCCACTGTAACCCCCAGGTCCTTTTCTGCAGAGCTGCTGCTTAACCAGTCAGTCCCCAGCCTGTACCAGTGCATGGGATTTTTCCATCTTAAGTGCAGGACTTTGCATTTGCCCTTGTTGAACCTCATGAGATTTCTTTTGGCCCAATCCTCCAATCTGTCTACGTCACTGTGAATCCTAGCCCTACTCTCCAGTGTATCTACTCCTCCCCACAGCTTGGTGTCATCAGCAAACTTGCTGAGGGTACACTGTATGCTATCTTCCAGGTCGTTGATAAAGACATTGAACAAAACCAGCCCCAGGACTCCACTTGATACCGGCTGCCAACCACACGTACATGGTATATAAAATACTGACAAAATGTTATGTAAATCATCATAAGGTATGTGACACTTTGCAAAATAGAAAAAGACCAGTGCTCTGTTTCAGAAAGCTAATGCAATAGAAATCTTTTAAAACTGTGTAATTAAACTGAAGGTCAAATGCATCAAGTGAAGCTCTGTCATACCCACAATTAAGTGACAACAAATGTTCACCATATAATTTCCAAATCTCCATTATTATTACAAGCTTTGTGCAGATACAGATAATTTTCAGTTCTGGTTAGGGAAAGAATAGTCAAGCAATAAAATGATTTAATATATTTATGTGGTTTTCATCCAATTGATAGCAGGATATGAGGCCTTAAACTCATAGGAAGTCAGAAGTGACCACAAGACATTACCATCAAATGACTAGTGGCTGATTTGTGAAATGAGCATGTAGTTTCAGTTCCTGTTGGAGAGAATGCTCATTACAAAACTTCTACTGCAAATGCCACTCTTTGGCACCTTTACTGGAAGTTGCATCACAGAGGGTGCGTCTACACACTTAAATACTGTTGTATGGGTTTACTTCAGATTAATTTACTCTTGAGTAGACCCACCCTAGGCAGGTGTCAACATGTGCATGCATTAGGGAACAGATTTGCCCTCACCCTGCTTTGTCCCCTTGCCAGGCCCCTGGGAGTTAGCCCAGGGGCTGGCAGGGAGCATGGGAGGCTGGGGCTGTGTGGGGAACTCTGCATGTGCAGCCCAGTCCTGGCTAGGGACTGCTTGAAATGGAGCCTGGGCAGGGACAGTGTCCCCATGCCCTGGCAGCAGAGAGCTTGCAGCCCCTGCTGCATGATCGCAGGATGGAAAGGTACATGGTTTTGGGTTTTACAATGACAGGAAAGCCCATATATAGGAGAATGACATAATGTAGATAAGTCTGCAGATATCAATACGGGACCTTGATTGTAAAGTGAAACTTCATAACTCACAACCAGCTTTAGTGTTCATTACTTGCTTAAAGGCTCTGGAGTATATATGATGAAAACATATTCATGACTCATATTCACCTTTGTATCATTCCTTTTTTTTTTGACTTTGCACATTTACCCCAGTTCACAGGCTCCCAGAAATCCATTGGAATTGATCTATCCGTGTCTGATTTTTGTCTGCTTTAGGGTTCTAGGCCCTTGTAAGCTTAAAGAGGTTCAAGCCCACATTTCACCCTTTTAAGGAGAGTGTCCTGATCACCTGAGCTTGGGTGGGTGTGACAAACCATGCTGGAGATATCAGGGTGATATAAGGTAAGTATCCAGTAAGTATCAGGTAAGATATCAGGTAAGTATCCAGTGTTTCAGAAAAGCAATAACACTAATAATATATTCAATTGGAGACAATCTCCAAAGTTTTACCTTTTCTACTTCTACTTGGTCTTTCAGTCATTTAGTTTTGTTAATGCAGAGATTTATTAATGTTTATAGAGTTACCTTAATGAATTAACAACATGGGTTCCCACATATTTTTTATGCAAAGGCTCCACTCATGTGACAGTTTGGTTTCATTCCAGGAGCTTTGATTTAATTTTATTTGACCTTATATTCAAATTAGGCAAATTTAGTATCTAAATGGGGATGGAAAACATACCGATCTTTGACTTGACCAGTGGAAAGAGCACTGAAGTCTGTTTTTGGGATCCATTAGCAGGGCAAAGCAGACAGAGCTCTAGGCTGGTTTGCTAAGCCCTATTGTCATTTCAGTGGTGTTTGAAGGGTAACGTCTGACTTAATATGAGAAATTTCCTATTTTTCTGCATCCTTCTGGGGTGTTACCCATGTTCTTCACTATGGAGCATAACTTTTGGTAGAGCAAATGTAATCTTTTGAATTCAAATAAAAGAGAAACATTGTAAACAAAATTAAAAAATGAAAAACAAGAACTTCAGGAAATACTAGTTATACAGTATATACACCTATTCATTAGTTTAATTTCCACTGAAGTTTCCATGGTGCCCTTTTAAAGACCTACCCTCCTTCCTACAGGGAAACAAGTTGACTTGCATTTTAATTATCTATTGTGGTTTCCCTTTCCCTAACCTTTAAGCATTGTATCTCCTTTGCTTGTAAGTCCCCTGGAACAGAGATCAATTCTTTTGGAAAGGTCTTAACACATCGTGGGCACTGCAGTTGAAATGACTCAGCTACTGAACAATAATGTTAATCAAAGCACATTAGGGAAATAATGATTTTCTTTTAACAAATATATCTGAAAAAATTGAAATATCAGAGAAAGTAGGCCCATTAATTTGTAGAGGCATAACAGTAATGATATTTTTAAAATTATCAAGTTGCTTTAAAAAAATCTGTCTTTAATAAGAAAAACAAAGTGTGGGCAATTAGGAAGTAATGAAAACCTTGCATTTATAGACATAGATTAAAACAGGTATGATAACACTTAGAAAGATTTAATTTACACAAATCAGCTAGTCCACATTATATGCATCCTAAATTGTTAAGGGAATTAGCTAATGAGCTTACTGAACCACTAAATTATATCTGAGGAATTCTACAGAGCTGGAGAAGTAATAAGAATCGGACAGGTGTGAAGAATGGGGGAGATAGCTGTATTATTATGACTATTTATATAGCAGTGGATTTTGTAGCTTTTGCTAGCTAAATACCATTTAGCTCAAATAGGACATAAATGGTTAATGTAGGTGTTAATTCAATCACTATTTACCTCCACTAACTTGGAATCAGGCATCTGTCTTGTAATGTCCTTGCTTCTGTTCTCAGGAGGATTCAGGCAGAAAGGTTTAAACAGTAGGCTTACAAATTGTGAGCCTCTGAGAAGAGAAGTGGTACAGGGTCTGCAGAAATGCAGGTTGTATCCTGGTCCCCAGGAGAACAGGAACATCATGCCAGCACTAACTTGAGCCTGCAAAACTGCCTGAGGGAAATACTAAACCTAGCAAGAAAATATGTGTTTAGGCTTTTATTATTTTAACCATTTCTTCTCTGCTTTTTGTCATCCTTTGAAGAAATAAATAATAACGACTACAACAGGAAAGTGTAAATATAGGCCAAACTCTACCTGGGTCTGCTGAATCTATAGCTGGTGCACACACAAGGTACTCTCAGAAGGGTCAGTTCTGAAAACGGACACAGCACATAAAACAGGACTTACGCCAGGACTCAAATGGTTCTTTAAAAAGTGCCTAAATTTCAGGTGTTCCTACGCTTGAATGCTAGTATAGGTAATGGTGTTGCCTATCCTTACTTAATAGATTTTTGGATATAGCAGTCAAAGGGACAGGCTTTGGTTCTAGGCCCTTGTAAGCTTAAAGAGGTTCAAACCCACATTTCACACTTTTAAGGAGAGTGTCCTGATCATTTGAGCTAAGCTTGGGTAGGTGTGACAAACCATATTGAAGATATCAGGGTGATTTCAAACTTCTCTTCACTCTTCTGCTGCATGTGCAAAGGGAACAGATATTGTCTTTGGGGTAACTCCTGACCCCAGCAAATCTGTCTCTTCATCCCCAGGCCAGCTTATGTAGCTCCAGTACGGGAAGCCTGACAGTTTATGGGATGTTCCTATTTGATTTGCAAAAAAAAAAAAAAAAAAAAGGACAGCTCTTTAGCGGTGAAATACCTGATATTATGAGTTGCTCTGAAAACCATATTTCCCACAGACACTCAGTAAGGTATATAAAACAGAAAAAAAGGATTTATTACCCAAGGAAGACTGACCATACAAACAAGCGTAGCTACAGGTTGGAAGACAGATTGCAAAAAGAAATAAAAATAGAAAAAAAATCTCACCTTGTTTTTCTAAACTAGAAACCATGTCAAACTTTCTCTAACAGGTTCCTCCCAGCCAGTGATCCTGCCAGCTGTTACAAATCCATCCTAGCTTTCCCTAGCTCTTGGATGGGACGAGGAAGTTGTTTCCTAGGTAAGGCATTTCCTAGACAGCTTCCCCTTTTCAATTCTTAGGGTACATCTGTGTTACATAGATGAGTCTCTTTGCACAGATATGTAGCTCTCTATCAGGTCAAGTGACCTTACTGATTAACAGGGATCCCAGTTTTCCCTGATTAAAAAAAAATTTGATTTTCATTTTAAAAGAAGTAACCTGCCTGTGGCAGGAGGTAAGGCTAGATGATCTGTTCAGGTCCCTCCTGACCCTAGCTACTATGAAACTATGAAACCCAAAATCCACATATACATATTATTTTATAGTATATATAATAGCACACACATATTTATATATATAATTATGATAATTATATATGTAAATAAATATGTATAAATACACACACACACATACATATATACACATATCCTTTCTCTTTCCAAATAGATAAACTTCTTATCATATTTCCTTGGCTAACACATATTAAATAGGGATATATACAGTATCTCAGCCAAAGGGTATGTTTTGAAATGGACCCCATTCCTTGTCTGTGTAAACTGAGTTATTTCTCTGTGAAATGTAACCAGCCATCATCTGGGGCTGATTCTTCTACTTCAGGCAAACACTGAGAGTCTTGCTATTTCCAAGGCTGATTCATATGCATAATTAGGATATACTAGAGATGAGTATCCTTTTGGATGTATGAAGAATAGCTCCTGTCTGGTGTGGGACATTCTAACACTGATCAACAATACACTCATTGCCTAATTTGATTTACATTATAAAATACAAAAATACATTCATATGAAATACCATATGAAATTCATATGAAATATTTCACCCGGTCCATATAAACATAAAAATGGTGAAACTGAACATAAGTTAACATTAGCTGTAAATATTGACCAAATACCACAGTGGTAACTCCAAGTTGGGGAAATATCCACATATGTCGCACAGGAAACCTCAAAATGAATCCTGCCTTTGAGTGTCTTTGAGTGTATCTGTGACATTGAGGCAAACTCTACCTTTCCTGCTGAAACCAAGCCATTGTGCAGAAAGGAAGTCAAGATTCATGGTTCCAGGATGAGAAGGCATGAGAGGGAGAGTGCTCTGGCATTTAGGGCACTCATGTGAGGAAGAAGGATTCTGAGTTTGGTATGTGCCCTTGGCATTATTTCCCATTTTATCAAATGACTGTATAATGCACAATACATACACAGTGATAGGAGCTGGGCCCAAAATACAGGAACAAGCCCTGTAAGATAAGTAGCATAATTTATCCAAGAGTGTGCATATGCATGCTTGTCTGGCTGGTCCTCCCTAGGGGAAGAGTGTAATATCATATAAATACAGGTAGAGTGTATTACCATAACTTGAAACAGTAAGAAGAATTATGGCACTCATCATCTTCCTGTGACAGTGCTCAGGGTTCCTTTATTTAGAGTAGCATACCATTCTTTGCTTCTAGGGTGTATCCCTGAGGAGATTAAATCTATAATTATATATTTGTGATTTGTTATATAAATGATAGTAATGTCATTTTCCATATCTCACCTGGGGATTAAACAGAATCCACTTAATACAAGCAAGAAACTGTTTTAAAAATGTATTTGCAATTGTCACTGATGACAAATGTTAATATTCAAAGACTTATCTGGTGTCAGACAAGCTGAAGGGTTTCTGTCTGCCTGCTCACACCCTTGAAATACCTGATTATCAAATATTTCACCTGGGACACTAATTCACAGAAGTAAACCCCAGGCAGAAGATACTGCCCATGTTAAATCTATTTCTGTTTCTCCCTTGACTATCACTGCTATGAAAATGAAGCCGTTCCTATCTTTTTTCAGTGTATTTAAATTTAATCTGCCTAAAATTACCTGAAATCAGTGTTCCAATGCCCTCACTCTGCTATTTAGGGGAACTGTGCTGACTGGGACTGATGAGCTGAAGCACTTGGTACTGGAGGTTTGTTTTCTATAGGCATAACCTGTGGATTTCAGATTAAGTTTCTGCTTTTTTGTTTTCTCCATTTACTAAATTTGCTCTCTGATATTGTCACTGCTACACTGTAAGGAAACCTTTGTAAAAATGTGCTGCTATCATATTATATATGGAACGGTTACTGTTTTAAAACTTATTACTTAAATGGCTACCTAAAAGTTGCAGGCGTGAAAAGGGGGAGCCTGATTTTCCTGTCACATTAGTATAACTCAGGAGAAACTCACCCTACTGAGGTCAACAGAGTACAGGAAGGTAGAATTATACCAAAGACTCAGCAAGAAACAAATCTTTCTTCTAAAAGAGAAGCTATTCTGATGGGGCTGCAGGATGAACCTTTGCACAAGGTAAAGCAGCTGTGAAAAGTGAGTTGGACTTGTTTAAAGTTATGTCCTTGTAAAAAAAAATGCCCCTGTACATAGAAAGCTTTAGGTTACAGACATGACATGGAAAGCAAAAAATGGGAGGATGTCAGACATTCAGCAGTGTACTGAAGATCCCAAAAAGCCTAATAGGAGGCTTCCAGCAACTCCTACATGGTTTTCAAATTGTGGAACTTTGGTTTCCCACAAGCATATGATGCAGAAAGTAGCTCTTCTCCATCCCAACTCTCTGGAGGGCTCATTTCATTCCAAGGCTACTCAAAGGACCACTTAGTATTCCCTAAAGCAAAGAGAGCTGATACTTCCCACCCTAGTTGTTCTCTCCAGGTCTGATAGTCCTGGTTTATAGGAGATTTGGGCTCTAAAGCAAGATAATAAAATCAGCATTTGGACACTTAAGGCATCTTGTTTCAGAGGTGCATAGCTCCCTCTGAAAATCAAGACACTTTTAATGAAGTACCTACTTATGCATGTAGGTGCTTAATGCTAGGCTGCCTATACATGTGCTCAGAGATGGGCAGGGGGACATTTTAATTAGAGTGGTTCCTGGACAGCCATTATAATTAAAATGGCTTATCATACCATGTTAAGCCCCCGCTCATTTCAATATGGATGTGGGATGTTTTATCTAAAGCTCATCTAATGAGGTTTAGATAAAGTGCCCCGTGGCAATTTTGAAATGTGCAGGGGCTTAATACACATAACGGTGAGGTGACACTGGAGTGTTCTACTTAAAACATGAATGAGCATGTCCATCGGTACCCTTAGATTCCAAATAGAAATATTCTATCCCAAGTTTACAGGACGGTAATTGGTAACAAATTTTCTTCCTCTCCCACCACTTTTTCTTTGAAAAAAAATTGGTTGCATGCTTGCTCATTGTAATAGAGACCCTGAGGGTCCCTGTTCCTTTAAGCGAATAAGCAGCCAGTGAAGGAGCATAGCAGGCTAGGTAGGATGCAGCAGCTACAGGTTGCTGGGGCAACAGGTCAATAGGCTAATTAGCAGGCTCCTCCAGTCAGCCCAGGCAGTCTACTGATGGGAAGGAGCAGGGCCCTGGAAGGATATTAGCCTGAAGCTCAAGCAAGCAGGCTAGTCTCTCCCTGGCTGCCACAGGGTGAAGAACTCCCAGCAGCAGGGCTTCTAGAGGGACTGCAGAGTTGCATTTGGATCCTTGATAAGGCTAGGGGAGCTTGCTAGGATATAGCCCAGGGCTGGGATGCTCTCCTAGCTGAGTGATGAGGGAAAATTTACCCTCTTCAAGGGACAGAGGGCTGTTTCCTCTTTTTGTTTCTGTTATAGTCCAGGGGCTTATGTTCATGGTGCAGTTTACACTGGTGGTTTGGGTTGGGACTATAGGGACAGTATACAGCAGTCCCATTGGTGCCCATGGGACACAGGATTGCCTTGGGCCCTGCTGGAAAAGGTTCAAGCCACAAGCAACTCTTTAGCCCAGAGAGGGGCAGAGTGCAAGTTCATGGAGTCATACAGGGGCCAGGAGCCCGGTGCCTGAGAGTGACACAGCCAGATAGGAGCCAGAGACCTGGCAGACAGGGGTCAGGGGCTCAGTGCCCAAAAGGGCTAGAGCAGAGCTAGTGCTTCAAAACCAGGTGTGATATAGTGGGCCTGGGCTAGAAGGCCTGGCTGTGAGTAAAGGGGTGGATGTCAATGAGGCCAAAGTCCCAACAAGGAAACAACATTACAATAACACCTGTGAGGCTGGGACATGGTGTAGGGGAGGATTGGAGCCACACAATAAGTCCCTAAGACTTGAGGTGCCCTATAGTGGCATAGTTATAGAGTGAGGCATAGTGAGGCTCAGTTCAATAAGGCCCTCACAGTTATAGAGTGAGGGCCAGTGGGGCTCAGTAGAGTGCCAGTAAACCCTAACGGGGAGCGGAGGGTGGAGTTCAGCCAAACTGGAGCCATACAAAAGGACTGTGGGAAGCTTCCATATTTATTATTATTATATCAAGGCATGGTGGGTGAGAAGAGAAAGTGCCCTAGGGGCAGAGCAAGGCATGATTGCAGAGCCATCATGGGGTGTCATGACCACCCCAGGACTCTGAGGTGCTATACTCATTTATCAGCAGGGGTTCTGTTTTTTTCTGATAAAAAAAATCCCCAATTTTTGGATAAAAAAAGCAACCCAAAATCCACCATCTATCTATCTATCTATCTATCTATCTATCTATCTATCTATCTGTTGAATTTTATTTTAATCATGGAAAAATGTGGATTTTGAGTTACTTTTTTTAAAATTAAAAAATTGGCTTTTTTTTTTTAATCCTAGAAAACCAAGATCCCTACTTATCAGTTTTTTGAGATTTCCCCTAGAGTGCATAATTTTTCATGAATAATTGTCAGGGTAGTAGGAAGTTTCTTAGCTAATTCAGTCAATTTAAAAGCTAAGAAACAGATGCTGGCATATGGGAAAATAGAAACAGTCTTAAAAATATAGTAACTAGAAAGAAGAGAAAGTTGAAGCAATGGACATAAATCACAGTTAGAAATTCTAAAAACAGAAAAGGGGAAGCAAAAGTGCATAAAATGATATCTATGGTCAGCAAAGTTCAGGACAATACGGCAAAGGTTTTTAAATCTATTAGGAATAAAAGGAATCTTAGCAATACTACTGGTTTGTTACTAATTGAAAATGGTAGACTATCCAGTCATAATGGAGAGGAGGAAGCTGTGTTTCTGTTCTGTCCTTAGAAAAGCATCAGATAGCGTAGTAGTGTTATACAACAACAGTAGCGACCTTACGGGAAGGCAAACCAGGCAACCGCCTGGGGCCCCACAGTTTAGGGGGCCCCAAAATTTGGAACCTAGAATGAAGCTAGAATATACCTCAATGTTTAGAAACTCTTTCTTTGTATCATCAATACTGTATTAAGATACTTTCATTGCAGTTTCATGGATAGGGCAAAGTGAAATTGAAACTGAAAATGTCCGACTTGCTTATAGGTCATCAAAATTAACCCTCTAAGGGGCCCCAAATGACTTTCTTGCCCAGGGCCCCAACGACTACCACTGATAACAACAATATACTTTTTCTTGCAACAGTAAACCTGGGAGGACATTAAATAGCAGTTATTACAGATAGACATTTTTAGTTCAGCAAGTCTGGATTATGCACTAAGATTTTTTAAAAATCTGGTCACGTTGCTGTATAGTCCACTCATGGATTTTCATTAAGTCTTAGGAACCTGAGAAGTTCCAGAGAACTGGAAGAAAGTTAATGATATGTTAATATTTAGGAAGGCTAAATAGGATGCCATTGTTAGTTAGAGGCCTGCCAGCTCAACATTGATCTGAGCAAAATAACAGAACAGCTGATATTGAACTCAGTTAATAAGGAATGAAAGGAGATTAATATAATCAATGGGTTTTGGAAAATTGATCTTGTCAAACTTACTCAATATCTTTTTAAAGAGATTACGAGTTTGGTTGATTAAGGAAATAATAAATTCATTATATCAGTTTAGACACTGATAAAGTTTTAATTCATCTCACACAATATTTCGATTAAGAAACTACGATACAAGAGCAATGTGGCACACTCTACATGGATTAAGTAACAGGAAGATGTCAAAATGTAACTGTCAACAATGCTTGATCAGTATGTTTCTAATGGGGTCTTGCAGAGATAGGTTCTTGGACCTGTGCTATTTAAGGTTTATATTAATGACCTTGAAGAAAATATAAAACCATTACTGATAAATTTTTCAGATGACACAAAAATGGGGTAACAGTACCTAAAAAAGACAAGTTACGGATAAAACCCCCCAGCCTAGATTACTTGATAAAATGGACAAAAGCAAACAAGAGGCATTTCAAATGTAAATCCTAGGAACAAATAATGCAAATGATACATACAGATAAGGCAGGGAGGGGGAGGGAAGGAAGTGTGTCTCTGTCATGGGAAGAAGTGTCTCTGAAAAAGTCATGATCATGATGGTTAATCAGATGAACATGACCAATTGTGTGGCTGAAATGGCTACTGCAATTGGTGGATGTATAAAATAAGAATATGAAGGAGTAGAAAGATTATATTTTGCCTTAGCATTGGGTATTAGTACAACTAGTTTTGGAATTCCATGTCCTGTTCTAGCATCCACATTTTAAACAGGAGGCTGAAACATTGAAATTAGTTTGAAGAAAAGCTGAAAATCATTATTGTCATCATTGACAGCCCCTCAATATGAGGATGACAGTTTTCCAGTAAATAGGGAAGCTAATGCTGAGTCTATAGATGACTGAGGAGGCCAATCTGAGATCTGTATGTTTTTTTTGAAGTTGGTAACTTGGAACATCCACACCCTGATATACAATGATCAAAGAAAGTGAAGGACAGCCATGCAGAGAGCTTGCAGAGTGTGGTGGTGGCTACACCTCTTTTTGGAAAGGAAAAGCTGAAAAAGACAAACACAACCATAGCAATGGTTTTGCCATCAAGACCAGATTGTTACTCAGATGCCAGAATGTCTGGATGGCATCAAAAAGGATTTCATGACCTTTCATCTTCAACTGACCAACAGACAACATGCAACAGTCAACACTGCAGATACCCTGCCCTTTGATGCAGATGGGGAAACAAGAAGAATTCTAAACTTGACCAAATTCAAAAAAGGTAAGATAATTCTTTTTGGTCATTTCAATGCTAGAGTGGGCAGGGAGTCTGAGCTGTTGAAATTTAACACATGGAGAGCAACTCGTGGGGAAAGTCAATTCAAATAGAATTCTTTTCTTGAGGAAGTGTTTGGACAGATCTCATAATCACAAAATTCAGCCAAAGCAACATATGGAAGACATCGTGGATGTACCCCTGCTCAAAACATTGAGCACCTGATTGACTATGACAAAGTGTGTGCCCAGGACCAATGTAATGGCTGTATGATCATCATGTAGTCTTTCTGGACTTCAGTAAGGCTTTGGACACTGTATCCCACCCCATTCTCATTAAAAAGCTAGGTGACTGTGGCATTGATGCCTACACAGTCAGATGGGCCGCTAATTGGCTGAGGCGCCACACCCAGAGGGTGGTGGTGGATGGGTCATATTCGACCTAGAGGGATGTGGGCAGTGGAGTCCCCCAGGGCTCAGTCCTTGGGCCCACACTGTTCAATTTCTTTATTAGCAACTTGGACGAGGGGGTGAAAAGCACCCTGTTCAAATTCTCTGACAACACCAAGATTTGGGGCGAGGTGGGCATGCTAGAAGGGAGGGACAGGATACAGTGGGACCTGGATAGGTTACAGGGGTGGGTGAATGAGAATAGGATCAGCTTCAATACTGACAAGTGCCGGGTACTGCACTTGGGCAGTAAGAACCAGCAGCATACATGTAGGCTGGGGAACTCCTTTCTTGAAAGCACAGTGGCAGAAACAGATCTTGGAGACATTATCGATTCCAAAATGAACATGGGCCGCCAATGTGAGGATGCGGTCAGTAAGGCTAACTGCACCTTGTCATGCACCCGCAGATACATCACAGGCAGGGCCAAGGAGGTGATCCTCCCCCTCTATGTGACACTGGTCAGGCCGCAGTTGGAGTACTGCATCCAGTTCTGGGCGCTGCACTTTAGGAGAGATGTGGCCAGCATCGAGAGGGTCTAGAGGAGGGCCACTTGCATGATCTGGAGATAGCAGGGCAGACCCTACGAGGAGAGGTTCAGGGACCTGAACCTGTTCAGCCTTCACAAGAGAAGGCTAAGAGAGGATCTGGTGGCTCTCTATAAACTTACCAGGGGGACCAGTGGGGAATGGGCACCTGTTCCTTTGAGCACCTCCCAGAGTAACAAGGAATAATGGCCATAAATTGTTTGAGAGTAGGTTCTGGCTGGACATTAGAAGGCACTACTTCACAGTCAGGGTGGCTAGGATCTGGAACCAACTTCCAAGGGAAGTGGTGCTGGCTCCTACCTTGGGGGTCTTTAAGAGGAGGCTTGATAATTACCTAGCTGGGGTCATATGAGCCCAGTATTCTCTCCTGCCTAGGGCAGGGGGTTGGACTTGAAGATCTACTTAGGTCCCTTCTGACCCTACATCTATGAATCTCTGAATCAGAGCTATGACCAGTGCAGATGACTGCTGGATGGATCATCACTTGATATGTTCCATCATGTCCATTTGTATTGCCACAAAACAACATAAACAAAAGAAGCAACAGAGGAGAACATTCAATGAGCGCTTGAAAGACCCAGTTGAAAGTGATCGTGATATTGCTTTATGATGAAACTATGCAAATATGAATAAAAGATTGGGACAACACACCTTATAGTGAAAGAATCTACAAGCTCAATCTATTTAGTATAACCAAGAAAAGATTAATCTTTAAGCACCTACACAAGGAGAAAGTTTACAAATGAAAACTTCAGAACACAAAGAAGGAAGAAGCCAAACTCAACTTATTATCTAAGTTTATGCAAGAAACACAACATCATTCCCAGAGGACTGAAAATCTACAGTCCTCTGACTATTACATACAACTCCAAATATGCTGCACAGCTATGCAGGAGAACTTCAGAAAAACTTAGAAATCATCTTTTCATAACCTACTCCAAAAGGGATCAACTCAAGAAGGAAATCAACACATGCTACAACTTAAAAGAGATAAATCTGGATATCTTTCCAAACCTTATACAATGTATACAGAAAGACCACCAAAGAATTTTTACAACAGAAACAGAATCCCTCAAACTTAAAAAGAAGAAATGGAACCAATTATGACAGGAACAACTTTCCCAGCCACAAAACAAGCATCAGAGAAACACCACCAAGACCTTACAATGTTCCAATTTCATACCCGATGAATTTGAAGGAACCAGCCAACCCTCAAATATTGCCAATCTCTCCATGCACACGGTTACCAAAGCTGAAAAGTCTATCCTCTCTAAAGGCTTTAATTTCTGTCTGGAAGATTACCTTAATACAATGTGGAGAACTAGAAGAATTTTTTTCTGAAACCTCTGTCTCAAGGAATATTTCTACAACCAAAACAAATCCACTTTCAACAACACTTCATCTTGTGACAACATTGAGGAAAAGGTTCAAAAAAATCAGGTTGAACACCTCACGGTGGACAAAATTCAAACCTTGACTGCTATATTGACTTCTTCAAGGAAAGAACGAACAATGAAATAATCAACAACAAACACCACCATAACAACCTCTTTCTCTGAGACAGAAGGGCCATAGAATCTCTAAGGTCCAACCACCAAATAGTAATAAAACAGAAGAAATAAGGAGGTGCTATAGTAATCCTTAACTGTGAAGACTACATAAAAGAAGCCAACAGACAACTCTCTGATACTACCCACTACAAAAAACTAGAAGAAGAAAAAAACTCCCCTTTTCACATTAAAACTCAAAACCACCATCCATCGCATCATTTCCATCTGAACTACAAGAAAAACTACAGAATTTGATCCCCCTACTACCCAGTCTCAGGACTTTTTACATGCTGCCTAAAATCTTTTAGATGCTCCCTAAAATCCACAAACAAGGAAACCCAGGCAGACCCATAACATCCAACCATGGAACCCTAAGGAAATATCAGGTTTCATTAAATACATCCTAAAAGCTCTTGTCTCTCAAAGGCTGAGTTTTATCCAAGACACAACAGACTTTCTACACAAATTTAAAAACATTGACTGCCTTCCCAGCAATACCCTCCTAGCCACCATGGATGTTACTACCTTATATACCAACATCCCATACCAGGATGGTATCCAAGCCTGCCTAACATATCTATAGGAGTAAGATTACAACACAGAGTACAGACTTAAAGATACTACTGAATTTACAGTTCATCATCACACACAAGAATTTCAGTTTCAATAACCAACACTTCCTCCAGGACATGGGTACAGCTATGGGCACCAAAATGGCCCCACAATATGCCAACCTTTTTATAGCCCACTTAGAAGAAGAATTCCTCAAGAGTTGCACCATCAAACCCATGCTGTACCTAAGATATATAGATGACATCTTCATTATTTGGATTAAAAACCTTGCGTCTCTGATTGATTTCCATCACAAATTCAAAAACCTTCACCCCTCCATTAGTCTAGCTCTTGAAAACGCCAGCACCAACATTTCCTTTGGTGATCAATATCCAGAATGATAAAATACAAACCACCATATACAACATCCACAGACCAACATATATCTACATAGAACCAGCCATCACCCTAGACACATCAAGAAAGCTGTAAAGCCAAGTCCTCTGATACCACCAAATTTGCACGGAGGAGAATAACCACAATTGTTACCTAGAAATCTCAAAACCGCTTTCACCCAACAAGGACGCTCCTCCAGAGAGGTAGATTGCAATTTTGAAGGAGCCACCCAAATACCATGTGAAGAATTGCTGCACTACAAACAGAAATGCATACCGTTAGTTATGACATACCATTCTTCCCTGGAACTTACATGGAAAGTTCTCAAACAGTTGCAACCCATACTAGAGGAAGACCCAAGTCTTAAAGATATCTCTCCAGAACCACGCATCCTAGCCTTTAAACAAGCACTGAACCTCACCAACCTCATCACCAGAAGCAAACTTCCTATGGCCCAAAGCACACCAAATGGATCCAGACCATGCCAGGACAAGAAATGTAAAACCTGCTAGCACATCTCCAACATTCCCACAATAACTACATCCCAAAACAGAACCATCAGCAATAGGCCAGTGTCTACATGCACAGGTGTTCAAGCACATTAACAGAGAGTCATTGTGCAATAAGGCGGCTACACGTGTGTTACTGCTCAGTAACTAATTGGGCATAAATTTGATATCTTCATGATACAGATATCAAATTTACTCTCCAATTGGCACAAAATGCCATATTTACTGTGCAGTATGGGCCTGCACATGTAGGCACACACACATACTGCGTGGTAATTTTGGTTGCTGCACAGTAAACGCTCACATGTAGATGCGCCCCCAGTGCACTAAATTCCCTGATGGAAAATATGTTGGAGAAACCAAACAACTGCATACCAGAATGAATGCACACTGAAAATCTATCAAAAACAAACATATCCAATTAACTGTGGGTGCACACTTTTCACAAGACAATCACTCACTCTTCAATCTCTCTGTTCTAATCCTCAAAGGGAATTTGCAAAACACTTTTCATAGATGATTCTATGACCTTCACTTCATAAATCTACTGGGTACAAAAAATCATGGACTAAATATAGACATTGGATTTATGGCACATTATAACCTGCCTGCCATCTGATAACCCCAGATAACGTGTCAGCATTTTACCAGCTACATTCTATCACCAATTTAGCATTGCCCTTTTTCCCTGACAACCTACCTCTCTCACACCTATTGTCTTTCATTCCCTCTGATCCTTACTGCCATGTATTTGCATTTTCACAGACCTGAATTTTGCATTTTGGCTTCTCTTCCACCATGGAGAACACATAACACCAGCAGATTCTTCCTAAGCCTGAAGACGAGTGTTTGTACTCGAAAGCTTGCAAAGAACAATTTTTGCAACTATTTAGTTGGTCTAATAAAAGATATCACATTTACCAAAAAAACCGTGTTTCCACGAGGAGCAGAAATTTGCAACGAGAAAGTTGTTCAATCTAGAAGACAAATGGGTAGAAAAATCCAATAGTTTCTTGTTACAGCTAGAAAAATTCAGACTAGAAACAATATGCTTATTTTTAACAACGTTTAACAGTAACAAATTTAACAATAATTAACTATTGGGACAATAACAATAGTAGATTCTCACTGGAGGTGTTAAATGAAGATTTTCATGTTTTTCTTAAAGGTGTGTTCTAGTTCTAATAGGATTTAATTTGGATTAGTCCTATGGCTTGTGTTGTGCAGGACATCAGACCAGATATTCACAGTGGTTTCTTCTGGCTTAATAGTCTATGATTTGTGTATATACATGTTGCCCAAGCAAAAGATGTGCTCGTTATGGTGGCCCACTTTGAACTGTCAAAGCATGTCTTCCTGGCCCCAAATGGCCATGCCAACCACTTCATCTGCCCTCCAGTTGGGTCCCCGGTGCTGGCCCTGGGCATGCTGCCACCATATATGAGAGATCAGTTGGGCAATATTTTATTGACATATTTATAATTTTAAAGCAATTTGGAAGCCTATCAGTGCGACATGAGTCCAGCAGGCTGTTCCACCTGTTGCTTTGTGGCTCTGAGCAGTGCCAGCCCATGGCTGTTCTGCTCCCTGAGCCTGTGACCAGGCCCCAGAAATCTCCATGCCATGATTGGGGCTCAGAGACTGCTCTAGTGGGGAACAGGGGGGCTTTAAGCTTGGCTCTGGCTGCCTCTCTTACCCAGAGCACTCCCCCACTCCTGACCCCCATCTCTCTCTCTCACACACACCCCTGCTGCCACCTCCACCCCTCCCCCATCCCATCACATACCCAAGTGGTTCTTTGGACCAGAAGCACCCCCAGGCTGGGGCCACATGTCCCATCAGTGGTGTGGGCAGGGGCAGGGCTGCAGTGTGGCAGTTGCCCCTACAGCCATGGCTCCTGCTAGCAGTTCCCATTCTGTCTGGTGCCTGGGCATGTAGGGTGTGAGATTTATGCTGGGGATGTGGGGTGTGTGGGGGGGAAAGGGGTGTGGGATAGGTGGGTGTGGGGTTTGTGGGAGATTGGGTGGTTTGTGGGTGGCTGTAGGGTTTGCGGGGGTGAGATTTGTGGGGGGTATGGGGCTTGTACAGGGGCTTGAGGGTGTGGGGTTTGCAGCTGGGTATGTGGGTGGAGGGCTTGTGGGGGTGGTTTTTGGGTGTGGGGTTTGTGGATGGATTGTGGGGGGACCATGTGGGTGTGTGGGGGGAATGTGTGGGTCTAGGGGAACTGCACAGGAGGGGTGGGTCCCCTGCCCACTCCCTAGCACAGCCCCCCTCCATAGCAGCAGCAGCAGCAGCAGTGGCTGTTGGGTGCTTAGGGCCTACTACTGGCAGAGCCCTCTCATGGTGTGGTATGGCCCTGGTCACTTGGGACCTGGTGCTGCCCATGCCACATGGCATGGGCCTGGCCTGCCCTGGGGCCATGCCCCTTTGGGCAGGACTGGGCTACTGTTGCTGTCACCTGGAGTCCCCAGCATGCACACAAGAGCTGCATGCCCTTGGGCCAGGCTGGGTCCTGCCTTCAAGTGTCCCATGTGCCTTTGGGCCAGGCTGGCTCCATGGAGGCAGGATTAGGTTTGCCAACTCTGACTGAAGGTATTCCAGCAGTTTTCTTTTTACAATATAACATAATATCATTAATTGTACTGTTCAATCCGTTCACAATATCAATCTACCGGATTGCTCTCAACAGTCACCACGAGATCAATGCCAATTCCAGTAGACTCCTGGCCAGTCCAGGAGGGTTGGCAGCCTTAGGCAGAACACAGCTCTTGTGTGTGAAGCTTTGAGATGCTGCAACAGGCACATGCTTGCTTGTCTGGATGTGCCCTTTGCGTGCAAGTCTGCGTCCTACAGGGTGTACGTGTAGACATGTTCTGGGCCAAAATTTAATGCATCTGAATTTACTGCACAATAACATTTAGGCACATTAATTGCACATGTAGACACACCTAATATTATCATTCAGTTCTTTCGTATCAGTGAGAAATAGATCCAAAGCAGCTTCTACTCTAGTCTTGACTGTTACATCCTGGAATGTAAGTTCTGAGCTACCTGGAAACCCACTTAGTGCTCCATGTTCAGTTTCAGTAAATAATATAACATAGAGCTAGCCAGGAAACCAATTTTGGTTCCACAGTAATTTTCAGATTTTCAGTGGAGGTGGGGGGTGGGTTTCCCAAACTGGAATACTGTGCCAAAAACTGAAACATTTAAAAAAACCTGAAATCCCACCATGTTTCATTTTATATATACCAAAAGATGGTTGTTCCACAATGAAATATATTCCCTGTTTCTGCCAACAGCTGTTGACTGAAGTTGTCATTATTTTTTTCAGTTTTGTTTCTGCCCCACAATGACGTGTAGCAGTAAATTGTCTAGATTGGACTTTCAGCTCTACAAGGGTTCTTGCTGTGGTACTGGGAGTTAAGATCAGAAGATCCCTGATTTGAACTAGAGATTCCAAGTCTGCCAGGTTCCTGGTGCTGGTGACACTATTCTGGCTTCCTATCGGGAGTCAGAAAGCATAGATAGCCACCTGAACAGGAATTTGGAAGCGCAGGCAATATCCTTGGTGGGTTGGCAAGGAGCATCTGACACTATCTTTCAAGGGAGCCGAAATGGTGATCTGTTAGAAAACCTGCCTGTGTTTTTACAGCAGATTTAGAAATCCATTTTAACAAACTGATATTTCAAGTCCATTTCAACAAACCGATATTTTCCTGCTGAGAAGTTTTCTGTGGGAATTCTTTTTTAACACTACTGTATATGAATAGTTAAAATCCTGCAGAGCATGGTAGCTGGTGAATCATATTTTTGGTGTGTTCCTGTTCTGGTGGTCAGAAGGAAATGTCAAGAGACATTTGTCATTAGTGTTTTTATTTTCTTAGTAACAATACAGAAAGAAGTTTAATAGATGGACAACATTCTTAAAATTAGATGATGATTATATGACCTATGCTATCTCAAAATAATATCTAAGTACTAAGATACCTTAATGTGATACCCAAAGACAGTTCAAAGTGCAAAAAAATTCTCTTTACAGGACATTAAAAAACCTTGCACATTTTGGATATGCACTTAGTTACCTTGGAGCCTGGCAACCTAAAGCATCAAAAATGTGATAAAGGCATGCTTGAGCTTCTGTTTCAGACTGCCTATTCATATCTGAAAGAAAATGTTCACTGGAAAAAAATCTATTTTAAAAAAGGGGTAAATTTTATTCAGGAAAACAAAATTATGTTCTGTAATCTGCAGTATTTGATTGCCTCAAATATTAGGGACAGCAGCAATGTGTTTTGTAGCTTTGCTGGTAAATGGAAATATCCAGCAAGGATAAAAGGTTACCAGCAGAGATAACTACCCACCAATTAGTACTTCAGATTTTTTAAAATTATAAATTATTGCAGCTATTTGAGTCGAACTCCATGCATTTTTAAAATAAGTTCAAAGATCAACAGTGGGCCCTGTACAAACTTTTCCTTCCATTTGCCTGTGACAGAGGCAACATATCAGGTGCATGTGTATGTGTTCTCAAGGAGAGGAGGGACAAGATGTTGGGGAAACTAACTATCTGCTTTATTGAAATAAAAATGCCTTCTCATAACCAAGCAGCATGACTGCAGAGGCAACCTTAAGGTAAGACACACCTTGGAAATGTGAAAAACTTTGTTTCTGGAAAGTTCCCTTGCACCCTGACAATATAGTGCAGTGTTTAGAGTGTGCAGTTTTAAAATGGGAATGAGAGGAAGGGAGGGATGTGAAGACTGTGTGACAAATTCATGATAGCAGTCCCCAGTAGCTGTATTGAAAGTAAAGTACTGGCAATTTAGTGCAATCTGGTCCATTCAAAGACAGAAAATTAACTCTTCAGAAGTAGTTTTATGAGCCACAGAAAAAAAAAAATCTTTCTTGGAGGAAAGGGTTAGTGGTATCCAGAGAAGGGCGAACTCCATCACCAGCTGCCTGGGCTTTGGCTGCAGAATTTTAACTATGGGTATCCGTGAGTCAGCTGCACAGCTTCAATGCTGTTCCCGGCATCAAGGGATTAGAAATATAATGTCTGGAAAGCTGTTGAGGAGCTGAAATTCCAACAGGAACATATTACTTTTGACAAATAAAACCTGAAACTATAACTCTACTTATGTAGTTCTGTAATCCCCCTGACACCATACTGCCTCACGCATAGTAATGAATTTATCCACACAATACTCCCATGAGTAAAGAAACATTTTATTCTTCTTTTCCAGTTGGAGGAGTGAAGCCAATTTTCTTGCCCAAGCTGTACAGCAGTTGTCTATCAGAGGCTGAAACATTATGTGCCCCTGAAGAGTTTCAATTTATTGTTTGAGAGACCCTCTTTTCCCATCACATTCAACCCATGGGACTTTTAGGTCACCAGTGTAGTCTTCCTGCCACCTGAGCTTTCAGACTAGTTAAGAACAAGCCAATGGGGAAATCCAAAATGAGATATGGTAGTATGACACAGTATCTGATATTTTAGAATATCAAGCTGCCTAACTGGACACTGATGATGATAAACTGAGGTGAGCCTGGTTCAACTGAAGAGTTATTAAAGCCTATCAGAATGCAAGATCAGGATTGTGTAGGAAAAGGGTATTTAGTTTGACTTGTTCTAGCTCAGTGGTGCTCAAACTTGCATGCCCTATCACTTAAGTATAAAAAATTCTAAACATTGCCAGGTGTATCAGCTCTTCCTGTGCAGATGCCAATCCATCAAGGCAGCCTGTCCTGAAATACTTGGGAAGAGGAAACTTGGAGCATGGCCACAAGTGTACCAAATCCAACTACTGACAGAGTGGGTAACAGGGGAGCTGGAGGAAAGTGTTTCAGAGGCAACACTTGAGAGGAGAATACCATGACTATGAACCTCCTCTTTCTTGTTAAAGACACAGAAATCCAGCTCAAATGCCTTTTATATTTTGGCCGTGTTACATACATTACCTAGTTGGCCAGGTAAAAAGATCCCAAAAAATTTAGGAATGCAGCATGAGATCAATACTATACTTTCATCCTGGACCACCTAAAGCAGGGGTGGCCACATTGCAGCATAAGTGCCACAGGAAGACTTTGTGTGGCATGCAGCAGTTTAGGAAGGGAGCAGGCAGAAGTGGCAGATAGGGCAGAAAGCAGAGGAGCAGATTGGGTAGGGAGTATAGAGCAGGGAAAAGAAAGTGGAGTGGTAGATCAGGCTGGAGAAGGTCATCAGAGTGCCACTAGGGAAGGGTGAAGGGCTTACTTAGCCATATACCTGCCAAAAAGGTTGGACCCCACTGATCTAGAGCATAACTTAAAGCAGTTGTCTCATCTGACTTTTGCACTATCTACCACTCCAATGGACAGTTGCATTTAGCACAAGCCACATGTTTGGAATGGTGTCAATGTGCAGACAGTAGGTACAGCACACTACTCTCTCAAGATGAATGGGTAGCTATAGTGGGTTTTCATCTGAAAGGAGACCTCTAGATTCACACAGGGAAGAGGGCTCTTAGCTACAACTATTCCCTGCACATCTACTGGAGAAGGCGCTCTGGATCTAACAAGGTACCCAAATTGTACTTATATGGCACGTCCACACATACAAGCACGTGTGCTTGCAGCAGCTCAAATAGAAGTGGTGCAAATTTGAGCTGGAGCTTTTTGCCCCAGTGCACATGCATGTACTTTGGTGTGGGGCAAATTGTGCCACTTGGGACAAAATAACTCCCCCCCCCGGCTCCTCCTGGATCTGCAGCCAGGGGGAGCTAGAGCCCAAGGCCAGCACTTGTGCTGTCTCCAGCAGTATAAAAAGCTGCCCTGTCCTGTCCCCATCAATACAAAAAGCTGCCCTGGCAAGTAGCTCATGGCTACTTGCTTTCAGGAGCTTCTGGGGCCCAGCCAATTGGTACCTGGGGACACTACCCCTTGTACCAGCTGGACTGCTGAAGCAGCCCTGAAGGTTCCCTGCACTCTTTACCCACTGCAGCAGTCTGGCAGTGGGGGCTGCTGCCTGGCTGTGACCTGCTGTGCACCTGTCAACCCATAGAATCATAGAATCATGGAAGTAGGGTCGGAAGGGACCTTGTAGATCTTCAAGTCCGACCCCCTGCCTGGGCAGGAGAAAAACCAGGATCAGATGACTCCAGCCAGGAGTCA
>NW_017728906.1:107076956-107094342 GCF_001723895.1 Crocodylus porosus
GCGGGGCAGCCATTGGGGGATTTGGGGGGGCAGTCAGAGGATGAGGCCAGGCCAGTGATGGTCCCTGCATGGTCTCTTCTCCCTTCCTCCAGCCCCCGTCACCCTCTACTTACCAGAAGGAGCCCAGGTCCAGCTCCCTGCACCTGGCACACTGCCTGCCCTGCACGGGCAGGAAGTGTGATTCAGCACCAGGGTGAGGGCCAGCCATAGAGATTCTTTGGTTGGCTACCAGAGAGTCTCTGTGGTGGACCAAGCGTCTGGTTGTCTTAAGGCATGGTCCGAAACCATGCCCTGCCCCACTTTTTTCCCCCACTTTTTTTTTGACCCCTGTATATCCAGGGGTCTAATTTTGCCCCCATGCTGCAAATTTGCAGCATGGGGAATGTTTTTTTGTTCCTCCATGTGCCTCTTGCAGTGTCTCAATGGGCTTTGAGATGCTGTAAGACGCACATGCACACTTGTGTAGATGCATCCATAGGCAGAATTAGCTTACTGTGCAGGTAACCATTTAGATATTTGTTTGTTTGCCCAAGATTCCTTGAGATCATCATACCTGTTTTCCCAAACAAAAGAGAATATGGCCCTCTGGCAACAATAATGCTGCCAATAATGTTGTCCAGTGAGGAAAATCTTAGCTGAGTCTTTAAAAGAAACACTTTGTGAATTTGCCACCTGATAACCACAGTTATCTTTAAGTTTTTCTTAAAGTTTTCTTCTTTTGCCTCAGAGAAAACAGAAAAAGAACAAGGTAATTATGACTCAGAAGAAGAGAACCTACGTGTTCTTATTAATTATGGTACAGATAAGATCTAGAGAATCCCCTGAGGTACTTGAAACAAGTTTTGGAGGTGGAATTTAGGAATCTAAATCCCCAAAATTGATCCAGAAACTCCTTCCTTTATCAGCTGCAAAACCAAGTAGGTGCCTTAGTTCATTTGGTGGACTGCAAAGAACCCGAAGTGCTAAACCTTCAGCTTCCATGCATTTACAGAAATACCCCTATTTGGGGAGGTAGGCACCTAACACCTGTCCCACCTCTGAAAGTGAGGTGGAACTGGAAAACTGGCACCCGATCCAGTAGGTGTGTTCTAAGAATACATAAGGAGCACCAAAACCACTGGGTGTGTCTACACAAGATGCTTACTACAGAGTTGCCTAATTAGCTGCACATGAAATGTATTGGCATCTACATGTGCAGGGCTTTATGTTGGTGTAAACTAATAAACTCTGCAGTAGGGTAATACTTGTAAATACAAGTACTTCTCTGCTGTGGAGTTTTTTACTCTGCAGCACCGCATATGTAGATGCTGATGCAGCTGGCTGGGGCATGAGAGTGTTTCAGTGCAGGGCTGCCTGCCAGCTAGCCCCACATTTGAGTACCTTCATACCCCAGGCAGACCTTCTGCAACACATTGAGCTGGGTCAGAGCAGCCCCAGGCTTGCAAGCTGACTCCTGGGACTGCCTGCCAGCCAGGGCTACTGTGACCTGGCTCAATGTCCCTGCGGTCCCGGGATCATGTGTAAACATGGTGCCCAGGAGCAATAAACTCCAGCACAGTAAGTAAGTAAGTGCTGGAGTTTATTGCTTTGCATTAGTGTGTATGTGTAGAGGTGCCCATTGAGTCCAGCACAAAAGCACAATAATGTTAAATAGCCTCATTCCCACACCTTACATGTAAACAGCTCAGTTGTTAAGAGCACTCACCCAGAAAATGAGAGACCTTGGTTCTAGGTCTGTTCTATCACAGAGGATTCAAACTCACAGCTTCTGTTTCCTAGGAGAATGCACTAATCACCACACAGTAGTCTGAGTGGGAGCTCCCTCTACCCCTCCTGTTGAAGCTGGGTCACTGGACAGCCAACAATGCAAGTCACAGGGGCAGAAAACCAAATAAAGAGCATGCCTGACTGTGGTTCAGTGGTGAGGATCATTTTTTTAAAAGGGGGAGTCCTATGTTCTAGGGGAGTCCTTGGATTCTTTCTGATTTGTATTTATGTTTAATGCAAAACAGTTCAGTGGGCAGGGACCAGAACCCAGGACTTCTCCATCCCAGCTGGAGAATGCCCTTATTCAACCTATTCCAAAGCCTACCTGTTTAAATCTAGGAAGTTGGAGATGTTAGTTTGAATATAGGCTCAGGATGGTCAGCACTTTAGTCTTCCTAGGTGCATGAGCACGGAGGCTGCTCCAATGTGCTATAATTCCAGTTTGTTGGAGCACACTCGATTAACTGAGTCTGCTGGAGTATGGTAATTAGTGTGCTCCAGCAGCCTCTCATGTCTTGTGTATCAGTGTCCCCATGCTTCAAAATGGCAGCAGGGGCACTTTATCTCAAGCTTGCTCACCATTTTGAAGAATGGGGATGCTGATAGAAGAGACACTTTAGGTGTTTTAATTGTAGTGGCTCTTGGAGCCACTCTAATTATAGTGCCCCCTCCCAGAGCACGTGTATAAATGCCCCATGTTCCCAGGTGAGTGCTCTAATATCCATCCATAAACACTTCTCCTCTGACTCAGTTAGATGCCTGCCCTGAAAAGAGGATGCTGGAATCTGGATCTGTACATGGAGGCATTTAGTGAGCAGTTTTGATTTAGCTGCCTGGGCTGTAGAAAGCATGGGAGTTCAGACACACCCATGCTCAGCATTTCCTACTGGCTAGGTATAGTTGGCTCCCTATTCTTCATGTGGGTTTCTGTGGACAGCCATTCAGACAGCAAACTCTCCCCACTGACTGTACGAAGAGTTTTGGTGTCTAATTCCAGTTCTCTGGATTCCTTCCAGGGGCCAGGCACCTTGTTTTCACACATTGCCATGCCTAAATTGGAGGTGTCCAAAGTGATGTTCTAGATCAGAGCTCAACCTCCAGCTCATGGACCAAATGCAGCCAGGTCAGGAAAATCTGGTGGTGGGGGAACAATGACCATTAATACAGCCACTCTTTCCCCACCCCCCTGCTGGCCAAATTCCCAAATCCCAAACCCTGCACAGTTGGTTAAAGCCAGACTGCACCCCTTTCCTCCGCTGGGCTGGGCCATGCCCCCTCCTTCCTCATCTGGACTGGGGCCAGGTTGGGGCCAGGCCACTTTGTCCCTGGAGTGCCAAGCCATGCCCCCTTTTTTCTGTGGGATCAGGATGGGGCTGGGATGTGCCACTTCCCTCCTCCATGTGGCCAGATGGTGTTCATCACACCCTTTCTGGGAGCCAGGTCAGGACAACTGGATGGACCTGGCCTGTGGACAGACCAGGCACTGTTCATTCATGGGGGGAAAAGGTTGAGTGCTGTTTTAGATCTTACTCCACAAGCCTGATTCCCGTTCTGGAAGACAGTGGCTTAGTTAATGCATACTAGATATACATAATGTTAAAGACCTCATTATTATTCATTTTTAGACAAATTCTACATAAATAAAGCCATAACTGGCTGTCTTATAATAATGAGAATTATTATTTCAAAAGGATAACCAATGAAACTGAGAACAAATCATGTTGTTAGAATGTTGATTTTAAACTATTTCACTTTGTCTCAAAGAGATAAGCATAAAACTTTCTATTTGTATCACTGAGATAGTGCATTGTTTACCATATTATGTGGATTCTTTTAAAGAATAAAAGAGAATAAAAGAATCCCAAATCCCGCACACTTTCCTATTTACCCAAATGTTAAAGAACAGACTACACATCTCTGTGTTTATTATACAAAGATTGAGGGAACAATGCCAATAAAAATAAAAAGTTGGGAACTTCTGACATCTCTCCATTTTGTCAGAGTATTTATTTCTGGCACCACATCAAAATGTACTGTTATGGAGGTGCAAGGGAATATACATGATGGCCAGATTGTTCACCATGATCAAGTAAATACCTCTGTGTCCAAAAAGCATGTGTTTTGGGTTTTTTGTTTTGTTTTTTGCTCTTACATTGCATTACAATCTTATGACTAATTTGTATATTTTAAAACGTTTTAAAAATGACTGGTACTGCTCAAACTGCTTTATATATTATGTTGCTCATTTTACATACTATCTTGTTTTTATGTATATAACTTTTTAAAGTATTTTGACTGACAGGCTGTATATTTACATCTGAAAATAAACGTGCAAGGGGTGTCATCAAAAGAGATAAGTCATTTAAAAAAATGGATACAGCTTTTGTCTTTGTCAAACCTCTTCATGTCATTAGCTATTTAAAAAAAATCATTAATTTCCTGTCATTATAACTTCCCCTGTTAAGCATGATATTAAAAACAAGTATTTACATTGCCACAAGTGAGAAGTAATGTCATTATTTCAAAGTTATATATATGACAGGTAGTGTACACACACACACACACATACACACTCTCTCTCTCTCTCTCTCTACCTGCAGAAGTTGAAATGAACCTGGAATTTCCAATTCTAAGTATAGTACAAGGAATAGCACAAGTACTGCAGTGCAGCAAGTGTTCATTTTTAAATGGTACCCAGGACAAAACTAGAATACACACCTGGATTTCAGAATATGGTTCCTTTTCTATTTCCTAAAATATCTGTCCCATAGAAAAAAATCTAGATTTAAATCAATTTACTGTTCAAACAGTCACATGGGGGAGGCAATTGGACCATGATAGTGGTCAGATTGATCTGAGAAATATTTTTCAATAAATCAATGTCATTTGTGAATCATGGAAGGCCATTCCAAACTTCCGTGATAGGAAGGTATATATATATCTATACACCTCCCCTTGCACCGTAAGTTGTTCTGTATTTTTATGTATCATACACATTCATCCTTACCACTTGTTCTGTGTTTTGAAATTTACATTAAAACTTTAAATAAATGCCACATTTTATTTACTATCTTTAGTGAAGGCCCCAGGCACATGCTTATTTAATGGCACAGTGGGATCTGTTCCTCTCTTTTGGGAACGTCAGCCATAAAAACTAATGCTGGCTTTAGGGAAGAAGTTTAAGCTAAAAGCAAACTGTTTGGCTACTGACTACCTGTTAAAAAGGCTACCTGCTCCAAAAGGAACTGTACTCCAAAATAAAAAAAATGTCTAACAGCAATACAGAACCTTTTACAGAAAAGTTGTTATAAGGCTTTGTGCAACAGCTGCATCTGGTGACTCTTACCATAATACCAACCACTTTTCCCCCTCTCTCTTCCTCCCACCCTGTTGTACACCCGTGTTCACACATGTCCGGGAATGGATACTTGTCCCCATCTCCAAAGAAAATATTTCTTGGCGAAACTTATGAGCACCAGCAAAAGAGAAGCCATAAAAAACAGTCAGGCCTTGGTATTTGCATTATTTTACTGTTTTTGATACAGCAATCAGTCCATTTATATATAATAGCACCTTTTATACAAAGCACTTCTTCACATTTTATATAAAAGTATCATTTTCCTAGAGAAATATTTTATACGAAAGGGTAATTTCACTCATTACTTAAATGCAGCCAGCTCTGAAATGAACACTGTCTACTGCTACATGCATAAAAGAAGGACTTTCCCTGCCACCCTGGCTCCCAAATCCAATGGAGCCAGGTTAACAGGGGCTGTGTAGCCTTCGGTTGATTTGGTGCCTTTCTTTTAAGAGTGGGTGTGCGTTTGAAAAAGGATACAAAATAGGCAGTGAAATCTAGTGCTGTAAAGTTTATTTCCTGATTAGGTAGGCTGAGGGGAGATGAAAGTAGTACGCACATCACCTCGTCTCACCTTCCCGGACATGCAGTGGTTTCTTTATGAGCTCTGTGACACAGTGGGAATGATGCAATAGCAATCATTTATACTTCCTGCACAGCATAAGGAAGGTCAAGAGCTCTTTGTGTAGTGAGGGTTCTCTTTCTGCACCAACCCAAAAAGACCAGGGGCTTAGTAAATACTGAAGATTGAAATGCTGTGAAACCTTTTGCAGCAGTATAAGGTTAGTGAATCCTCACCTGTAATACTATCTCATTCACTGAATCTTAGTGTTGTGGAGCACATAAAGGAAAGATGGTGGTCAAATGCTTTCTATAGAGAAAGAGGGTGCTCACTGATGGGTTATTGTTGTCAAGCTGAAAACATACCAAAGAAATCCTCTTGCTGTGATCTGGCATGTGGACTCCAACACACTGTGCTACTGGATTTTCTCAGCTCATGCTCATGTCAGGGTTTCTGAAGATTTTACATGCTCATTTTATATGCAACAAGTGAAGGATCAGGGAAAGGGTGGCTTCTTTATTAAATGGGGGAGGCAACCGAGTGACAGAGAATGCAGAAAAGGCTGAAGTGCTCAATGCCTTTTTCATCTCAGTCTTCACAGGCCAGGTCAGCTTCCAGTCTAGTGCACCTGGCAGCATAGTTTGGGGGGGAGCAGCCAACAGTGGCAAAAGAACAGGTTAGAGACTATTTAGTAAAGATGAGTGCATACAAGTCCATGGGACCAGATGGGATGCATCTGAGGGTGCTGAAGGAGCTGGCTAATGTGATTGCAAAGCTGCTTGCCATCATCTCTGAAAACTTCTGGTGATTGGGAGAGGTCCTGAACGACTGGAAAGGGGGAAATATAGTGCCTCTCTTTAAGAAAAGGAAGAAGGAAGATCCACAGAACTACAGACTGGTCAACCACACCTCAGCTCCTGGAAAAATCATGGAGCAGGTTCTCAAGGAGCCCATTTCCAAGCACTTGGAGGTGAAGAAGATGATTAGGAACAGTCAGCATGTTCACGAAGGGTAAATCATGCATGACCAACTGATTGCCTTCTATGATGAGATGACCATCTCTGTGGAGGGTGGGAGACTGGTGGTTGTAGTGTACCTTGATTTTAGAGAGGCTTTTGATACAGTCTCCACAAGATTCCCGCAGGCAAGCTAAGGAAGTATAGGCTGGATGAATGGATGTGACATACTTTATCTTTAGCAATGCTTTTGATCCAGTCTCCCATGGCATTCTCACAAGCAAGTTAGGAACAACGGGTTGGATGAATGGACTGTAAAATGGATAGAAAACTGGCTGGATCACCTGTCTCAGAGAGAAGTAGTCAATGGCTTGATGTCTAGTTGGCAGCCAATATCAAGTGGAGAGCCCCAGGGTCGGTCATGGGGCCAGTTTTGTTCAATATTTTAATCAATGATCTGGAAGATGGCATAGAATGTACCCTCAGAAAGTTTGCAGATGACATCAACCTGTGGGGAATGGTAGATATGCTGGAAGATACAGTTATGATTCAGAGAGACCTTAACAAATTGGAGGATTGGACAAAAAGGAACCTTATGAAGTTCAGTAGGGACAAGTGAAAAGTCCTGTACTTAGGATGGAACAATCCACCTACAGTCTGTACCACTACAGGTTGGGGACTGACTGGATAAGCAGCATCTCTGCAGAAAAGAACCTGGGGTTACAGTTGACAGCAAGCTAAAGATGAGCTAACAGTGTGCTTTTGTTGCAAAGAAGGCTAACAGCACACTGGGCTTCATTAGTGGGAGTGTTGCTAGCAGATCAAGGGAAATGATTATTCCGTTCTGTTCAGTGCTGGTGAGGCCACATCTGGAGCACTGTGTCCCGTTTTGGGCCCCCCACTACAGAAAGGATGTGGACAAGTTGGAGAGAGTCCAGCAGAGGGCAACAATAATGGTTAGGGGACTGGGGCACATGACTTACGAGGAGAAGCTGAGGGTACTGGGCTAATTTAGTCTGCAGAAGAGAAGCCGGCTGGGGGGGGTGGGCAGAGGGACCGGGGGCGGCTTTAATAGCAGCCTTCAACTACCTGATTGGTGGTTCCAAAGAGGATGGAGCTAGGCTGTTTTCAGTGTTGGCAGATAACAGAACAAGGAACAATTGTCTCAAGTTTAGGTTAGTTATAAGGAAGGAAAGTTTAGGTTAGATATTAGGGAAAACTTTCTCACTAGGAGGGTAGTAAAACACTGGAACAGTTTACCCAGAGAGGTTGTGGACTCTCCATCCTTGGAGGTTTTTAGGACCTGGTTAGAGAAAGCCTTGGCTGGGTTGATCCAGTTGGGGCTGGATCTGCTTTGAGCAGGGGGTTGGACTAGATGACCTCTTGAGGTCCCTCCCAACCCTAATTTTCTATGATCCTATGATTGAGCAGGTGGTAGTGTTAGCACCACTGTCCACCAGATAGTGCTTAGGGATCATTAAAGCACACTTAACCCTTAAATGGAATGTGAAATACAAATGCAGACAATTCAATGTCCTAAAATCAAAGTCTAACTTTATTAGTACAACAAGTATTATCTTATCAGTTTCTATATTCAGAGAGAGAAAAACATTCAGTACAGTATGCTCACCCAATCCCAGATGTTACTTTACTCAAGAGAAAAGACAGCTACCCAGTTCCTGGAAGCAAAGGGTATGCCGTGGGCTGGGACAGTCCAGACAGGTGTTGAAGGCTGAATTTATGACAATGACATGAATAACTTTCTTTCTGCTCCCTTTTATGCTTTTCTTCAACTTGACTCCTTTGATCACTCTTTGTTTTCAGATTGGTTTCTCTGCGGTCAGCATACTGTCCATCTTTTATCCTGTCATCCTATTCCTTCATTTAACAGATTCATTACAAGTACACCTCTTAATTTGGCCTTTTTCTGGTGTCTTACTTTGGGCATTGTCCACTGGTGTCCCTTATCACCTTTCATTAACATATCCAATCCTTTTATCCCTCTGATTCAGCTGGTTAGTGCCAAGTTCAGTTAATCTGAGCTGGTAACATGGCCATTGCTATGTTATGTTAGAAAAACTTCTCACAGTGATAAAAAAGAAAAGATATAATATAATGAGCACTAGGAGCTCTAAAAAAACCAACTCAAGGCCAGCTAATAAAAAAAAAGTTAATAAAGCTTTACAAAACTTAAACAATGATTAAATAAAGCTAAATTTAAACAATACTACAATTCACCGCTCTACAAGCAGGTGCAACTTTAAACTGTAAAATCTGCAAAGCTACCCTAACAGTAGCTAATAATGCTTCCCTTGACTGATATAAATAATATACTGTGATAAAAAATAATAACATTACCGTTAGTCTATAAATTAACAGTCACACTAAGAGCAGAAGTCCATGTCTTAAGATATCCTGTATGATAGGAACACAGTATCTCAGAAGCCTTGCTATATAAAATTGACCCACAAACAAGAGCAATTATAGGGGCAAAAAGACCACCCTTAGAGTGCTAAAAGGCCATCTTGATCTGGTGTGTCATTAAATAAAGGAAAACAAAATATCATTAGCTGAATATCTGAAGTAAACTTTTGAACTACTAATGCTTTCCCTCTCAACTGCGAGAAAGGGAGGGAAGCTGCCTTCCAAAACAGAGGATTCACACTGAAGCTTGGAACACTCCAGCGGGTATTTAGATGAATGTTTCATAGAAGTCGGTGACTGTACTAGTTTTCTCTAGAGGATTCCTAATACCTAGAAAATTAGCTCTTAATTTTGTTTTCTTGACCCAACTGTCCTCTCGCCAGCAACATAGAAAAACATTCAGCAGCTACGAGCAAGAGCATTTTATAACTCACAAAGTTCTTAAAGTGCCATTGCCCTTCAAGGTGGCTTTGGAAATTCCTTACAGCAAAGCATCATTCATATCAAGAGCATCATTAAATCCTATTCCATGCATCACAGGCTTAAAACTATTCTAGGATTAGAGTCACAAATTAAAGAAAATAAGTGGATAATCAGTGGTGTGTGTAAGATATGTCTGAGTACAAATTAAATATGTAAAAAACTTAGCCTTACTGTGTGAGAAAATGTTTTCCAATAAAAAATTATATTAACTTATTTAGCCAAGCCCTGGACAGAAGGACAAGATGTTATACTTTCATTACATCAGTGGAAGAGATACAAAAATCTGGCATGTTTCATCCCACCTAAAATGTAAAATATTGTAACAATTTATAAAATTAGGTTTTAGATTTTCAAAGGGGATTTTAAAACTGGAGCACTAAGAAAAAGTCATAACCTCATGTGCCAGGGATCCTGGCACAGGGCAAGAGTTGTGTTACAAGTTCAAAGGTAAGTGGCCCTGTGGGTTCTGGAGATGGTGTTTTGAGCTCTCTCTTGAAAATTTAGCCCTACTAGTATATCTAGATAATTCTGTAGATGAGAGGAAAAGGTCTGAGTTTAGTTCACAGGTAACAATACATTGCTATTTTCTTAAAATAAGTTGATATTTTGTGAACTAAAAAGAAACAACATGATTCAGAGTTTCATAATGGAGTATGGAACCTTTTTATCTCCACATCAGTAATCGGTTCCAATAGAAGCTGGAAGTGACCAAAATCCATTGCTCTTGATCAATTCAGTAACTCAGGTGAAAAGATGTTGTTTCATGTGTGTATGCCAATCAGCAGAGACCATATGACTAATAAATCCACTTAGCATTATAGAAGTCACTGTGCAAATACATCAGAAATCTATTGATCAGCAAGTGGTCTGTGTTTGCCATCAATTAATGTGTCAGCAGGTGGTTTACAAAGTTTCTATCTAGATTTTTTTGTTCTTTTTAACCACTAAACCTCAAATGCATTTTGAAAAATACAGAAAGGTCTTTGCTATTCTGCAGCAAATTGGCAAAATGCAAATATGAAAACTAGACACCATGCTATCAAAGACTACAACTTAAAACATTATTATGTTCATTGATGTGCTTTTTTTAGTACAAAATTGCAGTCTGTTTCATATCAGATTAGAAATTTAATACATCTGCTGTTATTAAGCATCTAGAAAGCATTGCATAACTTTCATCCATAAGGAACAGAGATGGAGTAAAAGCACTAGAAGATGAAGGGAAACATGACACAGAAGTGTTGCATAGCAACTGAAAGCTTGGTTCCACAATTTCGTTGTCATTCTTTGTACTTTAAACTGCACGGTAGTGAAATTAGTCATTACAACAGATCCTAGACCCTGATGATTCTTAATTTTTGAAATATAGCTAAAATACTGCTGCACATGAGAGCTATTTTATGAAAACATCCCCTTTTGGACTCAGATGTATTTGGTGAAGTGAATGCAATAGAATGAGGCTTAAACCTTAGTCAGAAGTGGCCCCACAGACATATTAATAGCTACCTATATGCCATCCTGTTGAGGCCCCATGTAACATGCAATCTGTCCTTAATTTTAGAGAAACAATACTTTTCTGTCTGGAAAACAAGACATTGACTAAAATTCTTTGGACCAAAGATGATGTTATTTATTGCTCTTTATTTGTTCCAGTAACTACTTAGTCCCAAGAAACGCTGAAAATTAGTTACACATGTGTAACTCAATTTTCCCACAAAAGCTGCATATACTGTAGCACACTGGAACTTGTAAACACCATCCCTGACCTGTGGCTGATCTGTATTCACAAATATGTAGCTTTGCAAGACGACCAGACAAGAGGAAAGAGGCTTTCTAATGAATATCCACTCAGCCATTTGCCAGTGCTGAGTAACACTTGCAGCTATGCTTTCTTTTTTAGGGAGCCTTAAATTGCCAACCAATTATGTGGGTGGTGTTTGCCAAGGCCCATAGTCATCCTGGAGGCTGAGAGCCCTGTCATCAGATTTGTAGGGGAGAGGGTCCACAGGTTTTTTTCTGTAGTGGGACGAGTCCAGTTCCTTTGCTGAGAAATGCCAACAAAGAGGAAATGTGGCAGTAGAGAATGATTTGGGCCTACAATTTGAAGATAGTCTTCTCAATATTCTCATTACTCTCAAGTTTAATCAGATACAAAACCAATTCACACTGCTGTGTGACAGTGCAATAGTCACACCTTATTTATTAACATATCACACACACCTTTTCCTTGAACATTGGCCATCCAAAATTGAGGTGTATGCCTTAAGCATGCATTTGGTAAAGGCATTCAGAAAAAGTCAAACATTTCTTAAGAGACTTAGTTGTGCATACTTGTATTAGTTTCCATATGTAGGAACATACATAGGGGCCTTCTAATCTAACGTATAAACATACATGCTGATTTTGAAAGCATGCATGACTTACTGGATGGGCCATTATCATGCCATATGATACAAATGCAATCACTTGTTTGATTATATTTTTATACAGTGGCTGCATCTACAGGAGATGCTGTCATTTAGTACCATATTTTATGGTGTATACATTGAGTTTTAAAGCCCATTTTTAACTCTTACAATTCAACCTCGATTTATACACCATATCAATACTTTTGACCCCCAGCACCACCTTAACCCTAGCTGAAACCCAGCCTGGACCCAACCTGACTTTCTTCACCTACCGACAGCATGCATGTTGCTGGAGGGCACTGGGCCTGCACCCAGCCTGAGTGTGGTCTGCAGACCTTGCTGTCACAATGGAAATGTCACTTGACTGGGCACAGAGCCTGGCCCTGTCTCCTGCGAACAGCACTGCCTGGGCCACACTAGCCAAGTGCTGACCCCGTCCCCTGTGAGCAGTGCCAGATTTGGCACTCAGCTGGCGTGGCTCAGGCTGTGCTGCTTGCAGCAGATGGGGCCAGGCTTAGTGCCCGGCTGAGCAGTGTCTCCATAGTGATTGCAGGGGATGGGGCCGCACTAGCTGAGTGTCGAGCCTGGTGCTGCTCACAAGGGATGGGGCCAGGCTCGGCACACGACTGTTGTGGCCCCATCCCCTAAGAGTGGCATTGCCTGGGTCGCACCACCTGAGCACCAAGCCCAGGCTGTCTCTTGCGAGCAGCACTGCAGCATGTGTCCACCCCCTGGATGCCCAGTCTTCAGTGAGGGTGTGCAGGGACTGGTATAAGTTGATCCCCTATTTCTGATCCGAAAAGTTAGGCGGATGTATATATACCAGATCTACGAAATTCCTAACTTTCTGGATCAGAAAAAGGGGGTTGACTTATATACCGCATTAACCTGTACACCGTGAAATACGGCACTTGTTTATACAAGCGTATACACAAGTACTAAATGACTACACAGTAACCACAGTTACTGCACAGGAGTGTTGCCGAACGGCTTTTAGGTAATGCTGACTGCACAGTAACTTGTTACTACTGTACAGTAGTGTCATGTCATGCTTCCTGCCATGCAGCACTACTGCACAATAATAACACAGTACTGCACAGTCAGTGTCTCATGTAGACATGGCCATAGAATTTGTGTTACAATGGATCATTTGATACTACATGTAACTGGCTCTTTCAGAGCCAGTCCTGTGCTCTTTGGAGTCAACCTGGACACTATGGAAGTTTGTTATAGGCTAGTGGGTTTCAATCTGTGGTCCGCAGACCCGTTATATTTAAGGGGTCTCTGAAAGATGACTATGGTCAATAAGAAGTATGTGAATACCCACGCTTACACTTCAAAGGAGTCTGTACCTCCATTTGGAATTTCTGAAGGGATCTGCACTTCCATTCAAAAATTTTTAGGGATTTGCAAAGGACAAAAGGGTTGAAAACCACTGTTGTAAGCCATCAAGCACATTCTTGCATGGTTTCTGTTGTTTGTGAAGGTTACTTACTGAACTCCGTAAAGTGAGAATGAGTCTTCCGGAAAAGAAGCTTCCAATATAGACAGAACTGAAGTGTGACCACTGTTCATAGATTCCTTTAGTGCTAGATAATAGCTTCATGTATGCTTTGAAATAGCCAATCCTGTCCCGATCAGGATGCTTTCAGAACACTGCTGCAAAGATCATAGAATAGAAGGACCGGAAGGGACCTGTAATGTCATCAAGTCCGGTCCCCTGCTGCCAGGCTTACTCTGATCACTCTTCAACTGCCTCTCTTTTCTCTACTACAACAAATATATGGTTATATATCCACTTGCAAGTCCCCTCACAACTTATCCTGAATCTTATCTCTCATTTGGTATTGAAAGATCAGTTCCTTCCTCTGATAGGTCCATGTTCCTAGCTACTATCATCTACTTGTTAAGTTTTCAAGAAAGCACCTCCATGCTCTCTCCCACTTTGCTCCTCACACTTTGGAGTTGCCCCTATGAACAGTCACAAAGGTACATCATTATTCCCCTTCCAACTCATCTTTGAACTCTCCTTTGCCACTGTGCCTGAAGAAACTTGTCAACAGTTAGGCTGCAGGTATACTAAGACTCCTGCATATCAGGCTAAGCAATACTGTCCCACTGTTTCCACATACTCATTTGTCAGTCTATCTATCTATCTATCTATCTATCTATCTATCTATCTATCTATCTATCATTTTACATTGTGATCACTCTCTGCTGAGTTAATCATTTGTATAACACTTAGCACAATGGGGCCCTGGCCCATGCCTCAGTTTCCTAGGGACAATGATAATACAAATAATAAATAATATAATAACCTATGCAGAATAACAACACTTTTTCCTGCTTCTGGATTCTAGCACTGCAGAACTGTCTCAAATCTTGACCATCCCAGTGAATTTATAAACATGGCAGAGTTAATTACAGTTTGCCTTTTCTGGAAGACAAACTGGTTACAGTGTGTGGTCTTGAGTTAGAAATCTCCCTTTCTCCCTGAATGGATGAAAATACAGCTTATTTGTCAGAGATGCCACTGGCTCACTATTAATATGTATAGGCAACTGCTGCTTTGCTACTACTAAGAATGTTCAAAACACCAATAGTCTGAAATTTTCTGTTGGCAAATCTCTATGCCATTGGTTAATCAAGGAAGAGTCTGTGAAAAGAATGACCTACTCAGAAGAAATATGTTTAATGTTGAAAAACCTATCCAGAGAAAACCCGATATAAAAATTGTCAAAATGAAGCAATTTGTTTTTCTCACTCATTATTCTGCTAGGCCAGGGCACTCCAACTGATGGCCTACAGGCAGCATGAGGCCTGCAAGGGTTAACTCATGGCCTTCAAGCTCTTGCTGGTGTACCACTCTCCATTGGTCTGGCTGGTGCTGCCACTGATGTCTCCAGGCTCCTCTTTCTTCCTCCAGCTTCTGTTTCCTGCTTCCACCCCTGGGGACTAAGTCAGGGTGGCCCACTGAGCCTGAGGCGTGGATGTTCAGGGATCCCACATGGTGAGGGAGCCTGTTTTGCTGGAGGAGAGGGGCAGGAGGGAGCACAGGGAGCCTGTGCAACTTAGAACAATGATTCTCAAGCAGGGTACCACAAGACACTTTCAAAGGTGCCATGCAATATTACTAGTGTTAAGTATGAAAGCACCTACACGTGATTCATGAGATAAAACCAGAGATTTCAAATAAGGATCTATAGTGTCAAAAAGTGTTCTGACCTGTTGTGTTTTGATGAGTTTTTTTGCAACAGGAGAATTGCTCTATTGTTTTTCTGTAATAAAAAATGGAGCAACACTTATGAAATGGCATTTTCTAAGGGGTGCCTTGTGTCTAAAAAGGTTGAGAACTACTGACTTAGATTTTGGACAGCCCTGCACTTGGCCATTATATAAAAGATGGGCAGTAGCACCATCTCTGCAATTCTCTCCACCTCTAATAGCCACATTTTAAAAATAAAGTGCTCTGCATTTAGTGATAGATTAAAAACTGGTATTTGCTAAGTTTCATAGTTTCATACTTGGTAGGGTCAGAAGGCACCTGAGAAGATCATCAAGTTTGACCCCCTGCCATCGCAGGAAAGTGTACTGGGGTCAAGTGTGCTCTGACAAGATCTGGCTCCTCAGGGAACTTAGGCAGAGACACACCTTAGGATGCTGGGTAGGGCTAGGAAGAAGAAAGATGCCAAGATACATAGACTGAGGCAGGTCTACATATGTCCAGAGGCCAAACTCCAGGTACCTAAAAAGCTTTTATATGGAACAGGGATGTACATCACCAGTTTAGGTGGCAATTATATGGGATTTTTGGTTTGTATTTTTGGATTGAAGTGAATCTATCCTACCTAACTCCTTCTGCAGGCATTTAAGTCCTTTCTAAGATCCAGTCTAAGAAACTTTGATTTGATTCAATGGAAAAGTGCTAGTCAGTTGAGGAAACGAAAGAGGCTGACATATTGACAGTGATAGTCCAGGAAAGATAATCTGAGGCCTTGTATTTTGGGTGGACTGGATGGAGGTCAAGAAGCAAATGAAGAAGAAGAATGGGAGATAAATGTCTAGACAAAAGCTTAGCCAGGGTGGATAAATGCGATTTTCTTAAAGAAAATTAAAATTGATTTTATTGATTGAAACAATTTTAAAAGTTTAATGGTGTAGGTTCTTTAATTCACAAACACAATACTGGATTTTTTTATGTCTATAATTAGTTTCCTAATTGTTAATAGAGTTTCATATTTTATGTAAAGCTTACTTCTTTCCTAAGAAGTTTCACGCTTAAAAGGTTCATCTATGGTAAACAAGACACATCCAGGGCCCATACTGTAAGAATAGACCAAAGTCAGGGCCTGGACTTGCAACAAATTTACATCGGTGTAATTTACATCAGTTTCATACATCAGTGTATATTACTGGGGTACGGAATGGATGGGCAATCAACTATTTCTTAGTACATGGTTATACTAAACACTATAGGACTTGCGGCTACACAGTGGGAGAGCAGATAACAGTAAATGGCTATGCTGAGATAACTGAACACACAATTCTTATGGCACTGTAGTTCTACCCCTGATTTTTGTCAGAATAATTCTATACCAGATTTAAATAGGTTACACTGGTGTACAGCTCTCTTTTGTGTCCACTCCTTGTTTATATCAATGTTAAGGCTGATTCTACTGGTACATGGGTATAATGTGTCCAAGCCTTCATATACAAATTTGTACAGGCAAATAACCTATACGCTGTACCTGCTACTTCCCCATTAAATTGCAATACATTTCCACAAAGCAAAAGAGCTGAAAGGGTTCAGCCATGCCACAGTCCTCCAGGATGGCCGGCTACTTAAAATCAATGAGACTTGTGCCACCAGGTTATATAGGACATGTCTACCCTTCTAGGCTAGGGTGAGCTGAAAGCTCTCAGCCCCATTAGCTACCCCTCCCCACCTAGATCACCTTTGCTCTAGCGGCATAGGGATGGCACAGAAGGCGGGACACGTAGTGGGCAGACTGATTCCTGGTAGAACAAGGACAGGAAATGCAAATAGAGCCCCTCCAGGAATTGTACTCCTTCCTACTCACTTGTCTTCCCAGAGCTTCACTCAATATATGGTCAGTGACAAGAAATGGTTTGCAGAAGGGAGGGTGGTGGATTTATTGTGGTCCTTCCTGCAGCACTTGGATAAGTACAGAAGTTGCTGCAGGAGAGAAACAGGATGAAGAGAAGCTCATCCTTGGGCCCTGATGCTCAGAAAAGGTTTGGGTCTGGGCTTAGCAGTGTTAGAAATATTATTAAAAATGCATTATCAATAAGTCTTGTTAAAACAGCGCAGCTGTCAGCCCTCCCTGGTGAGAGAACTGGGAGAGCTACTGAGAGCTCTTTGTATTAAGGTATCACTCTCTCTTTGTTTTGCAAAGTTACTATCTCT
>NW_017728906.1:107094712-107103017 GCF_001723895.1 Crocodylus porosus
CTTCCCTCGGGGGCAGCAGAGTGTTTGATCTTTTGTCTCTCTCTCTGACCCTATTTGCAAATATATACCTTTTGTGTTGCTAATAGAGTGTGTCTGTGGCTGAAGGTTTTTTTCGCCTCCCAAGAAACGAACCGCGATTTTTACATCAGCAGTATAGACATACCCTTCGGGGCTTTTGAAAATCCTACCCATGAGTATTTACATGTAAGCTCAGGAAGCTAACTCATTATTAGATCCTTATTTTTAGCAAGCTTGGCCTGTGTGTATAAAAATAACTTCATGATGAGTTAAAGTCAAAATGACTTTTCATTCTTAATACTGAAGCTATTCTGTTTTGAGCTGGCATTGTTGTCCCAAAGAGAAGTGTTTTAAATAAAAACAATATGTTAGTGCAAAAGCTTATGCAAATACCTCCTTAGCCTGCTGGTAATCCCAGTGAACTCAACGGAGTTACTTGCATGGGTAAAGTTATGTTTTTACTTAAGTATCTGCATCTCTGAGGCCCCATGTTTCTATATTTTCTTTCCGTAGTAGTCTGTAAAATTCAGAGAAGACACCTAACCAATAATGGCATTTGTTTAAACCCCCCCAGCATTTATAGTTATAAGCTTCCTCACTGGAATTTAACATTAGCAATAACATAACTTTTTGTTAGTTTTTAAAAGATTCTACCTGATTTAAAATAAAAGGCTATAATTAAACATTTTAATTGCCTCCACATTTTCACTGAATAGATTTTCAAACACTGAAAATATTTCATGAATCACTCTTTTCACATACTCTCAATGATAAAAAAAATCAGTGATATCAATTGCTCCCCTGGAATCTTCACTATACGGACCGAAGGAGGAAGTAAAATAATTGTATTTTCAATGAATTTGAAGATAAAGCGGAGGAGGAAAATAGGGTGGGAGGTGGAGCTGCTATTTAAGTCAAGGGTGTTATCAAGGGTTTGGGAATAATGGAGCAGGGAACATGTAAAGAACGGGAAGATTGGAGGTAAGAGGTGACAGCAGGGGAAGGAGGAAGAGGAGAGAGACCAAGAAGCAAAATATAGTGGTGGATTGTCACACAGCCCTTGTAGATCTCCCTCAGCTTCTGTGTTTAGCAGCCTGCCATACTCTCCCTGGATGTTCATAAGCAGGAATCCTGGTTTTCACTGATTTAAAAAATCTCCAGTTTTCAGTTTTAAAAAAGTAACCCCAAACCCATATTTTTTCATGATTAAAATGAAACACCTATATATATATGCATATATATATGCACTCTCTACATATGCTCTCTCTCTCTCTAAATATATATATGCACTATATATATATAGTGGTGTTTCATTTGAAGACAGCTGGGACTATATATATATAATTGCATTTCATTTTAATCATGGAAAAATATAAGTTTGGGGTTGCTTTTTTAACCAAAAATAGGGGATTTTTTAAATCAGAGACAACAAAGATCCCAGTTCATAAGCATCCTTTAGTATCAATAGGCTGTATCACTGGCTCTTCCTTGGGCCGCTGCCATACTTTCTAGGTCTATGCTCCTCTCTATTAACTCCTGGAAATAAGATTTCATAGTTTTAGGCTCCCCAGGGTGAATGTTGACTCTTCCATCCCCATATCCAACCCCTAGTAGCTTAAGACTATTTCCTAGAGCTATACTTTGTGACTCTCTGGATTCACAGTTCACTGGGGCGGATCCAGAGAGTGTGCAGTGCACAGACAGACACACCTCCTTTTCAGTCAATGATGCTGCAATAGCAGCAGTTGGGGACTTTTTTTTAAAGTTTCTGCCACTCCACTATTTATTCCTTCTGTCTCCAAAAATGGCCAGCTAGAGACCTTTTATTTTATAATTCTCAGGTCTCTTTGTCTTGAGGCCCCTCTCCCCTTTCTTTCTTCCCTACTCCCCAAGCAGCCCAGTCAGGCTGCCTCCCCCCCCTGCCCTCTACTGTTTGATTACTCCCCCCAGGCCCTGGAGCTCTGATTAGAAAAAACTGATTTGCCACGGGTGGTGGTCACCTCACTGTCCAATGGGGCTTCTATGTAAGTGGATGGCCATCAAGACTTAATGATCTGATATTCTTAGCCCTGTAACATCATCTTCTAGAACAGCGAGGGCCAACCTTTTAGAAGCCAGGCCACAAATTAGCCTCACACCCTCCCGAAGTGCCACTTTAATCCCTTTCCTGTGCCGGATCTGGCACTCTGCTTTCTGCTCCCTCTCCAATCTCCTGCTCTGTTTTTTTCTTCCTGCTTCATACTCCCATCTTGAACTGCCTTCTGCTTCCTGTCATACCTGGTGCTGTGTTTCCTGTCTCCTTTCTGAGCTATTGTGTGCCACACATAGAGGCTGCCTGTTCCACCTGTGGCACTCGCTGCAGGTTGGCCACTGCAGCCAACACAAAGCCCAAAATATAAGAGCAAAAGTATGTAAACCCCACATTCAACACAAAATCTACAGTGTGATCAAGATACCCACAGGCATCTCCTGCCCATTATTAAAATAATTTATACATGGCATGTACAGATCCTCTAAACAGTCATACAGATCATGAGTATCAGGTAAGTGGATGATTGGGATCCAACAGAGCATTGAACTAGGTTGGTAGTGAACCAGACAGTGATTAGGGAGTAAACCATTTAGGGAGAGTGTTATGCAATTAAACAGATAAATCTGGCAGCAAAACAGAAAGCAGAAATGGACAGTGAATGCAGCAATAAGTCAATAAGGCAGTGAATCAATTGCACAGTTAATAAGGCAGTTAATTATGCAGAATTGAGTTGGCAGAACAATTTGATTAAAATACAATTCCTTCCCCAGTACAGTTGAACCACTAGCCAAATAATTTTCTGCCTACTTTTCTTTGCACAAGTTGATCTGAAAGATTTGACTTTTGTACTGCTGTTTTCTTGTTTGCTGTAAACCTTAAAAAACAGTAGCTGTTTCCAGGCAGCCGTAATCTGTTTGTTTATATTGACTCGACTTCCCAAGAAATTTAACTGACAGATTGTCAGATTCAAATGACATTGAATTTCCAGTATTTCATAAGAAGGGCTAAAAATTAGGTTATAAATTAGTATTGGCTAATATTAAATAACATTTTGATTTCTCAGAAAGAATCTGGTCATAGAAAACATAACATTCTACTAGATGCCCCGTACAGCGTTGCTTGCATGAAAATCCAATGAACCAATTTTTGCTTGAGATCACATTTTATTGCACTTCAACAGCTTCACAACACTTCTGCATACACAAATTCCTGAAACACATCACACTTTATTACTGTAAGAGCTTTACAACACTTCCATATATACAACATTCCTGGTTTTGTTACTCAAGTCAGCAGCCACTGCAAATTGGATGTTTTCTGGGTGGGAGATTCTGGAAGCAGCCACATGTAGTTGTCCCTGGGTGAAGGCAGGATCCCAAAAGGACACGCCTACTCTTTTTAATGTTTGCTCCTGGGCTTTATTGATGGTCATGCTGAATGCCACCTGCTCAGGTATTGTCCACGCATCCATATGAACGGAAATGTGTCATCAGATGGCTTCAGTGCTATCCCAGGAATTAGTACTGTTCTTTCTGATCCAACAATTTTTGCCTCAAGTAGTCTGCTGTTAATGACCAATTTTACCAACAGCCACATTCCATTGCACAGACCGTCCTTAGGGGCAAGGTTTCTTAGGAGCATAATGAGCATCCTAGGCTTAAGGTGGAGTTGATGTGGAGGCAAACCTGACACCTCAATGGAATTTAGGTACTCAATTGGCACAGCCATAGCAGTTTCATCCTCTGAAAGAACATCTGTGCTTGTACAAATCCATTTTTGGCCTGGAAATTTTGCCACAATAGCATTGCTGATCTCCTGTACAACGGTGTAATGTGGCGCCAAAATACCTCTTTCAGACATTGATCCTGGATGTTGATAATTATCCAATAGATTTGGAAATGTTCATTCTATCATTGCTGAGAGATCCAGAGGCATGCAGAGCTCAGGAGGCAGGGTAATGATTTCATCAAGATTTGGAACTTGGCCATTTCCCAGATCAAAAAACCATTGAGCATATTTTGCACTTCGTGCATCAAAACCTCTCTTACGTATTCACATATTCTTATGAAGTTGGAAAATCTGGAAGTGGTTCCACAACTCAGATCGCTTCAAGCATGTCTCTACTATTTGTGGCCATGAGGCATTTTTCACAACAGGCAGGATTTGTCAAAAATCACCCCCAAGCAGTATCACCTTGCCACCAAAAGGTAAATTGCTCTGCAGTAAATCTCGCAGCATCCATTCTACAGCCTCCAGCATGTAACGATGAGCCATGGGTGCTTCATCCTACATGATGATAGCTGCTTCTCAAATCAGCTCAACAAAGTCAGACTGTGCTGATATACTACAGGTGCTGGTTTTCAACACGTTCAGAGATACCTTAAACCTTGAGTGCGCAGTCCTGCCTCCTGTAAGCATGGTAGCAGCATTCCACTGGATGCCACAGCCAATGCAATCTTCCCTTTCTTCCCCGCGCACTGCTCAAAGAATTGTGTTGAAGCAGAACCAGGTACATCAGCAAATGCACAAAGTGGCTCTTGATTCTCCACTGCTTTCAAGATTGCATCCACCATTTGTTGCTGAGCTGGAAGCATACATGGCAGTGAATCTTGAGCAATTTGGCTTTGCTCCTGCCAGTTGTAATACAGCTCCTCTGCTAATACATTTGACAGCCGTTAAGTGGGGACGTCTTCCAAGAAGGAGCAGGACATGAGAATATGTATGCCCTGTGCAGTGTTGCCCAGTGCAGCATCTTCCCAGACCAAGGCATGCGAGTATGAATATGTAAGGGTCTCTCACCCAACTCCCTCTCCGAACAATTTAATCTATTGCAGTGAGGCTTCATACTTACTAATGGAGACTGCACGCAGTATGCATAATAGTATAGATTTGTGGGCACTCTCTTAGTCTGTATATTTACTGCATCATTGACAAGTACATATCACACAAGCACATAATTTGTTTAATACATAACACAGTGATACCCAAACTTTTGGCCCCATGGGCCAGATGAGATGTAGTGTGTTCCTCAGGCTGAATCCAGTCCATGGGTCTGATCATGACAAATCAGGCCCCAGTCCCGAACACCATATTGCAGATGCAGCCCCATGCCAGATGAGGCCCTGCTGCCCCAGTCTTTGCCCCATGTCTGCCAGATTGGGCCCTGTCATCCCAGTCCCAGCCCATGTTATCCTGGCCTCAGCCCTACGCACACTAGATTGAGCCCTGCCAACCCAGCCCTGGCTCTGTGCATACCAGATCAGGCTCCACTACTGCAGCCTCAGCCTTGTGAACGTCAAATCAGGCATGCCATTCTGTCCCCAGCCCTCTGCATGCCCGATTGGACTCTGCTGTCCCAGACCTGGCCCTGCCATCTGCCCCCCGCCCCCTGCCCCCAACCCAATGTGTACCATACTGGGCCTCACTGCCCCACTCCTGGCTCTAGCCTTGAGCATAGGGCCATGTCATGTGGCCTGCAGGACTTGGAAGTGTGATGGTGGGAAAGCAGTAGCTGCATTAATTGCCATATTCCTTCCCCTCCCCAGCAAGTTCCCAAACCCTCGGGGATCTCTACCGACCAGATCACATGGCTCAGTGGGCCTGATTTGTTTCAGGGGCTTGGGGTTGAACACCCCTGACATAACACATTGCCTATTGCTTACATTATAACAAACACAAGGGATCTGCAAATCAGTTAAGTGTGTAAAACTGCTTAAGTGCATAACACCTTTCAACCCCACTGTCTGCTTTGTAATCCAGCCATATTCTGTTTCACTGCATAATTGGTAAAGCAGACAGGAGCTGTCAATGTCAATGCTGCTATCAGAGGCATAAGGTGCTTTTTCCAATCCTGAGGCAACCTGCTTAAAGGGAGCATACTGCATACTACTGTTTTGTTGGCCAGGAGTTTACATATGAGCTGTTTCTCAGGTACACATTTTTTATGATGTCTTTCTAGCATCACTGACAATGTGATGAGCCCTTTCCAAATGTAAAGGGAGCAATGAGCTTTACTGAAAAGGTGCTTACACTCTAAAAGCATTGATATGCTTAATTTTATTATCTGAACAATTCTGTACAGTACCTCTAATTTTTTAATGTAAAGTACTGAAACAGGCTAGCAGCAGAGACTACAATCCAGGACTTCCCTCCAGGACCCAGGGGAGTGCTCTTCACATCAGGCTACAAAGACAGGTTCTCTCTTTCTGGACAGACGAATCTTGAATTCTCTTTTGTACAGTGGCACAGTTTCAAGAGGGAAGGTGGAGAGGGCCTAATCAATAGGTAGGCAGTTAATGAGCTCTCCAGGGAAGGGGGCTATGTGGCTCTGCATCCCATTGGTCAGACTCAACTGAAGCTGCCTCTCCTGTTTCCTGGACATCAGCTTTAATCACTATTGCTATTATAGAAAGGTAGGAGGTAGCACTGGCATCATCAGAATGAGCCCTGCTCAGTCGTTTGAACGAAAGGCTGTAGGGCTGTGTCAAGAGGAGTGGTTCTTGGCTGTGACTGCTGAGTGGCCAGAGGTTCCTAATCATCAAATTCGGGTGGAATTTTGAATTAACATAACAGTGTCCTTAGTGTTTCCTATTGCCTAGTTGTAGACAGCCCCCACCTAGCAGGCTATTTTGGATTATCAAGGGCAGAAAAAGGAAGTCTCTTCCCCGTCCCCCATATACACACATACACATACCATGCTTAGCATTCTCCAGACCTCTGTCACTAGTCCAGCCTGCCTGATGGGACAGCACTGATAAATATCTCCCGGAATCACACTTTTCCTGAAAGCTGCCCCCAAATTGCACAGCGACCGAATGCAGGAGGGTTGAGTGGGCACACCAGTGATTGGGGAGCTATTTGTTTTCACATCATGCCGTGCACTGCAGGCCAGACTCCCCTGTTATACGCACTGATGGAATTCCATTGGGCCAGATCATGCCCCTGTAGTAACATATAAACCAGAGCAGTGCCATGATTTACAATAGTATGATGTCAGATCTGCACCAGTGTCCCGGTGAATTTAGCATTACATAATCATTAGCTAAAATGCATAATGCTTCCATGACCACAGCCCACTCTTTGGTGAGAGAGGCAGCAAGCTGCTGGGAAGAGATGGCCTCTACCTCTCTCCGCTAGGGAGGAGGCTCTTCTCAGCCAGACTGGCTGACCTGTTCCACTGGGCTTTAAACTAAGCCAGCTGGGGGATGGAGGGACTACTGCCACTGCTGGCCCGTGGAGCAACCCTTGCAAAGCCAGCAGGCCAAGGCACTTAAGGGAGCCCACCCTTGCCCCAGCCCTGATACAATCTCTGGGCAAGGCAAGAGCCCCCAAGGGGACATTTGCCTGCCTGTACACAAATGCCAGGAGCTTGGGGAATAAGCAGGAGGAACTCATCCTCCTGCTTAAAACAAATAATTATTATGTCATAGGGATAGTGGAGACCTAGTGGGACTCCACTCATGACTGGACCATAGGTATTGATGGCTATAACCTGTACAGGAGAGATCGAGTAGATAAAAGGGGCGGGGGTATAGCTCTCTATGTTAAGGAAAACTACATGTTCCTGCAAGCTGATATTGGCGACCAGGGTGGACAACTGGAGACCCTCTGGGTTAAAATCCGTGGGGAACACAGCACAGGGGACACAAAGGTGGCAGTCTACTACAGACCTCCCACCCAAAGTCCTGAGCTTGACAAGGAGTTCGCCCGGGAACTGGCTGAGGCCGCTTGCTCCAGGACCATGGTTGTCATGAGTGACTTCAGCTACCCAAACATCTCATGGGAGGATCACTCAGCAAAATCCGAGCGGTCGCAAAGCTTCCTATTGTGTGTGGATGACTTCTACCTGACCCAAGAAGTCTATGGGCCAACGAGAGGCAAAGCGCTGCTTGACCTGGTACTGGCAAATGGGGATGTCCTAATCAGTGACCTAGTGATCAATGGGAAGCTGGGTGACAGAGATCACGAACTGATCAGCTTCACCATCTGCCATAAAGCTGGCAGGTCAGTCAGCAACACTGAAGTCCTTGACCTCAGGAAAGCTGACTTTGACAAGCTCAGGAGGCTTGTCAGTAAGGCCCTAAGGGACCACAACCCCAGGGGGAGGGGAGTTCAGGATGAGCGGTTGCTCCTCAAGGGAGCAATCCTCAGTGCACAAGCTAATTCTATTCCATCTCGGAGGAGAGGCAGCAAGAGGGCACAGTAGCCCCCCTGGCTCTCCAGGGGTCTAGCAGACCTCCTGAGGCTAAAAAGAAA
>NW_017728906.1:107103117-107106889 GCF_001723895.1 Crocodylus porosus
GAGTACTGCATCCAGTTTTGGGCCCCACAATTCAAAAAGGATGTGGAGAAGCTTGAGAGAGTCCAGAGAAGAGCCACGTGCATGATCAGAGGTCAGGAAAACAGATCTTATGATGAGAGGCTGAGAGCTATGGGGCTTTTTAGGCTGGAAAAACACAGGCTCGGGGTGATCTGGTGGCCACCTATAAGTTTATCAAGGGGCTCATCAGGTTCTGGGGGAATGTCTGTTCACCAGAGCACCCCAAAGGATGACAAGATAGAATGGTCACAAACTCCACCATGACTGATTCAGGCTGGACATAAGAAAGAACCTCTTCACTGTCTAAGCCTCCAAGGTTTGGAATAGGCTGTTGCCAGAGGCGGTTCAAGCATCCACTTTGAATGCCTTCAAGAGAAATTTGGATGCTTATCTTGCTGGGATCCTATGATCCCTTCTGACTTCCTGCCTCTGGGGTCCCTTCTAGCCCAAATATCTATGAAATCTATGAAATAATTTTGGACCATTTCTGCAATTTATCTTGGTCATTTTGAATCCTAATTCTACCTCTGACCAGTGTTGAGGAAATTGGTCAGCTACTGCATAGCACCCATACACCGAAGGGTGTGCTTATACACTGAGGAGCATTGGCCACGTCCCGTCTCTGGGCTTGTTCCTAGCTGCGATCAATTTGCAAAGAACTAGGGAGTGTCTGTCTCAAGTCTATTGCTCTGCAGAGGGGAACTCAGTTCACAAAGAAAAAGAGTTCCCCTGAACTGAGTTTACAGCTTGGTATTTATACAATAAGCATTGCATTTCTACATTGTTGTGCGGCATCTAGGTTTTTCCTCTTGCCATTAGAAAATTACGAAACATGGTACAGAGCAACCTTGGGCTAGTTGAGACTGGTTTTGCAGTTACACATTATTATCAGCGAGAAGTACACGTTGCTTACTGTCAGCAAGAAGCGATCTTTAATCTTAGGGGAAAAAAGATCATCTGCTTTTTCAAGGGTTATCTGCTTTTTATGATTGTATTGGCGTTTTCTCTTATACCAGCTGGAAAATTTTCTAACATCAAGAGATAAAGGAGGGGGGACCATGGCTGCCAACATCCTGCTTCTGTATAAGGTTGTTAATACATTCTCAGAAGATCTCAGGAAGAGGGCCATGACCCCACTACAGAGGAAAGCAAAAGCCCCCACAGTCCATACTAATCTGACCATGGGGTAAAATTCCTTCTTGAGCTCAAATATGGCAATTGGTCTGTGTCACAGGGGTGATCGACTGAAAGAGCCCCAAACAGTAAATGGGGATCCCCTAGGGCAGGGACCATGTATAAAAGAAAAAAAAAACCACAAGAAAAATGCTTACCTGCAGCAGGACCCGCAGCGTAGCTGGAGCGAGGGAGGGAACCCGTGTGGGTTGTAAGCTGCGCCTTTATCCAGCTGAAGCTGGCCGGTGACATTATCAGCAATCACTGGCTGGCAGAGATAAAAAGGATCACCAGTGAAGACAGAGGGAGGAGAGGAAGAGAGTTGGTAAAGACTCTTGAAGCAGGTGACGGGAGGAACACTCAGGAAGAAAGAGAGCCGACAGAGGCTCTCTATACCAGCGATGACCAGGGTGTCGAGGAGGCAGAGGAGCCAGAGGAGGCTCTCTGCACCGGGAGGGGCTGGTGTATCCAAGGAACAAGAGAGCCAGAGGAGGCTGTCTATCCTGGCAAAAATGGGCATGAGCATCAAAAGAGGCTGCTGAGCAGGACAAAAGGAGGCTGGGCATTGGCTCACAGTGTAAACAGCAGCCGACCACTTAGGAGGAGACCACAGGTCATCGGAAGTGGAACAACTCAGAGAGCATCACAGGAGAGCAATGCCACATACTGAGTTCAGTGGTGTGAGGGGAGTAAAGACCCGGGATGAGAAGCTGTGGTCAACCCGGGCCAGGTGAAGGGGCAGCTCCCAGTGGGACCCTAGGGGCTAGGAGATGCCCTGTTATTCTAGTGGTAGGGCTGGGGAGGAAACCAGATGGACCCTTCCCAACTCATAGTTTGTTTTGGTTTTTTTCCATTACCCCCTTTTGGAAGGGTTGAGTAGCAGGACAAGACAGCGCTGGCAGGATGGCTCTTCTCCATCTTTCCTTTTGGTTTTATTTTCTGACTGTTGGTTGATTTTTGAGTTCCAGGCCTGAGACAGCTTATGGCAGGAGGAGGCCTATCTTAGACCAGATAGCTAATTAATGGAGTTATCCCAGGAGGAAGAGCTTGGGGTGTAATAAAGCTCCAGGGAACATCAAGCTCAAAGAACACAACATCATCGGGGGAGTGGCCGAGAAGATCTAGTGACCCGTCAAAGGTTGGCATGAGGTTGGGGTGTAGGGGAGGTCAAGCTCCATGGACAGCAGCCTGACGGACTTCCCACCACAGAGGAGAGAAGCCTTGGGTGGTTTGCCCCTCCACTGAAACTACATTCAAAGTTGTGGCAGGTGAGTCTGGGGGTGGCCACCTGGGTGACAAACATCTACTTCATGGCTTACCAGAAACCTCTGGATGTCCATTGCCAACCATTCGGGCCAAGGTCATGTATGACTGGCTGTTCGAGGCCATGTGGGCACAGTCTCAATCTGAGCTGAGAAGCAAGATCTCTAGCCAGTAACTTCCAGGTTTAACTTCCAACAGATGCACTGGCACACCAAATTCAAAATCACCAGCCTTGACTGCAACCAACACCTAATAGCTTTGAGGAGGGCTTAAACCCCACCTAGACATATGTAGCAGCTGGAGGGGGAGGGGGAGGGGGGCAGAATTCCTTCCTAGCTCCATGTGGAAACAGCATAACCCAGAAGCATGGGAAATGCATGTAGTAGAACATCGGTCATAGACCTAGGTCATCCCTGACCAGTGGCTGTCCAACATCTTTTTGAACACCTCCAGTGATGGGTCCCTGTGGCCTGCACATATGTGGTCCGTGTGGTATGTGGCCCCCCAGGCACTCAGCAGTTGGACAGCCCTGGTTTAAAATGATAGTTAGTGTAAGGCAAAATTCTATCAGTTTGACTTTTTTCCCTTGTATATGGCACTAATGCATAATGCATTCCTATTTCAAAGTTTCAGCTATGATCTGGTTTGTTTGGGGGTTATTGTGGTGAGGCCTAATGATTCAAGACTACTGTTATTTAAAGTTGCAGTTAGTGTTCAGTAGCCCATTCGTTAACTCCAACAGTTCCATCCCATGTTGACTGAAATAGTTTTTTTACAGCTTGTCACGTAGTTTTACCAGACATTTTCCTTTGCTTCCTCACTTAAAGCTTTTCTATGGAACTAAAATCAGATTGTGTGGATGCAGGAGGATTGTCTGCGGGTGCGTCTGATAGGCTTCTACCCACTCCATCCCCTGTCCCTCTCTTCCTTCACTCACCTGCTATGCTTTGATGTTAAATAAAAATAAACAAGAATGGGGAGGTCAGTGGTCAGTCTGGTACTGACTGGTACAGGGACTCAAGTTCAGTGAGACTTCCTCTTCAGAGCTTTGCCTCCCCTATAACCTGTCCTCACCACACTTAGCTGGGTTGGTGTCTACACTTTTTGTAGAAATACATCTGGCTCTTTTGTTCTCTCTGGTCACTGAATCAAATTAATCCAGATTCAAATATCCCATGGTCAGCAACTCCTTCTGTGGTCAATTCAATCTCATGAGCATATTCCTCCCTCAGAGGAATTATCAGTCATTGATCAGTCATAGTTTCATAGTTTCATAGTTTGTAGGGTCGGAAGGGACCTGAGCAGATCATCTAGTCCG
>NW_017728906.1:107107651-107143024 GCF_001723895.1 Crocodylus porosus
GGGTGAGAGACAGTGTCAAAAGCCTTCCGGAAGTCCAGGAAGATTATATCCACTGCTACCCCTGCACCTAATGTTCTGGTGATCTGATCGTAAAAGGCCACCAGGTTGGTCCTCAGGGTATAAATCACCCTGTTGTGCAGGTCCACTCTCAATCAATTAACCCCTGCCCATATGTCTTTGAAGACCAGGTTAGTCTTCAATGAACTGTTCTTAGTTCATCAAGTCAACACTTGTGTTCCTCCTCACTCAATTGACTAATTAATTTCTTCCTTACTCAGGTTCCTTAGCAGACAGTCAATTCCTTCCTTTGGGTGGCCATCCTAATAGGTTCTGATCCAGCCATGCATAGCTGGCCCATCTCTGGACTCACTGCACCAGCTCTCCTCCTGGCTTCTCTTGTTCCTGGTCCCATTCCAGGCTCTTGATGTTCCTGGGTATGTTCTGTGCCTCCACACAGACCACGCTGCAGCCTGTACCTGCCTGCATGTTCCCTCTCCCTGGGGGAAATGAATAGTTGAGTTTTTCTTTCCTCCTTCTGGGTCCCACGGGCCAATCAGCTCCAATTTCTAGTATGTGCTGTGGCATGACCTGGATGGTCACTTTTTTCCCCCAGCAGAGGCCCTGCCACTGCTCTCAGCAGGTACAGCCAGCTTGCTCATTGTCCTGGTCAGTCTGTTCATCCCTGTGCTTGTTTCTTCTCTCTGGAACAGGGGCTGGAGATGGCCCCGTTGCAGGGATGATTTTGAAAGTGACAGCAGGAAGCTTCTAGGAGACTTCATGTGCCTGGGAAATTGTACAACAGCTCAGAGAATGGCTGTAAGCACCACATGGCTGTAAGCAGCAGTACTAAATACAGTGCACTAAAAAGAAAAACCCAAGTAGTTGTAGTCCAAATTGAATCCCTTTATTATTGCACAGAGGGGCCAAGTACTTTAGTGTATGCAATATTCTGGGTAAATGTATCATGTCTCCTTTCAAAGGATGAGTTATCTAGAGCATAGTACCAAGCATGGGAGTAGCTCCTTTAGCTCCAGCAGCCCGTATGTTCTGGAGATGAAGGTCCAGTGTTCTGCCTCTGCTGATGACCCATGTAGAGGACTACTAGGGTTGGGGCCAGAGCCAATTAACCTATACTATCATGCACCATAGAAAGTGTAAGAAATAGGTACACCTAGAAGCTCCGGGTTGAAAGGTAGTTGTACACGGTGTTCTTAGAGAAGGCTCATTTGCACCATTTGCCGCATGTTCTGAAATGACTCTCACTTCAGTAATTTCCAAAGAAAATACAAAATCTGAAAAAGATGTTAGCAATTTAATCAGAACATGGGTTATTATATGAGAGTGCTGATCTACAAATAACTGCTTGGTGATATCAGCCTTCTGTTACTCCTGTAACAATCAGCTAATGCTGAAATGTTGATTTATTCACTGATTTACTCTTAGCTAGCCTGAAATAATGGAGTAAACTCCTAATTGCATTTTGAAAGAGTAGAACATAATGCACTTGAGTATCTGTATCAACCCCACTGATCTATGTAATTAGTTAACTATTTTGGGAAGGAGAGAATAGACTCCACGTGTGATTTTCTGTTAAAGCCTAGATTGCATGTAGTCATGCATTCCATTTGTACTTGACTGGAATGCTACACCTGTGTAAAATCTACTTATCTCAGTCCTAACTCAGCCTATATACAAACTTGATTTACATGACTGACTGACTTGACATGACTTGACCTGACATGACATGACTTAATTTACACAGCTGGTTTCAATTTACTTCCAGACCTAGCAGTTTAAAATTTCACACTTTTCATTATGGGCCACTGAGTTCAGTAAGTGAAAAAAACATCCAGTATCCACATTCTTTTAGAAGTTACTGAAAAGCCGCCAGTTTTTATTTTTGGTTTTCAAGCACATATCTGCCCAGGATGTGTAGGCAGGAGAAATCAAAAGGAGCAAGAGTGAGCGATGAAGGGCTGCCTGGTAGTGACAAACTGGCTGAACCCTGAAAGAGTTCACTTCCAGGGGTTAACATCTGCTGTTTGGAATTTGGTAAATGAAATGTGGCCCTACAGGAAGGGCGCTGACACATTTTCAACCCTGGCTTTTCAAATGAATTGTGTTTTGTTTGATAATGGTTTCCATATCTTTCTTAACTACCTTTTCACTAGGGGTGTGGGAAATGGGCCATATTCAATTCGGATTCAGTCTTAATCAGAGACAGTGATTCAATTAGTTGATTCAGATCACTGTCCCTGATTCGATTTAGCCGAATCTGAATCTGAAGAGTCTATGCTGATTTTGAGAATCAGTGATTCAGTCATAGACACAGTTTTAAAGGCTTTTTCTACATACCTAGAGGTACCAGGTGTGTCTTGTGAACACTGCAATGGTGGGGCAGAAGAAGCATCCCACATAACTTTCCATAACTAACCATAACTTTCTGCAGGCACAACCACTCCTAATTATCATTAGGAGCCATTGCATAGCCAGGGCAATCTATTAGGACTCTAAGTGACAGTTCAACTATCTTGTGGTTACATCTGACAGGCTAAGACAGTGCTGATTGTCAGAAAGCATTCACTTACCACAGAGACACCAAATTATATTTTATAAAGAACAGTAGCATTGAGAAGACACTGGAAAAGACCAGTGATGCTGACAGAAACCCTACTGAAAGGATAAGGTTTAAAGTTCTACTGCTGACGAATTCTTGAACAGTCAATGTGCAGACTAATGATAAAGGCAGATTTACAGGTTCTGCAGTTCTCTCACAGATTTTTGCAAAACCATCTATGAAATAATTAGCAATCTCTTGATCCGTTGAGTGTTATTTCTCTGCCCTCACATAGGTGAAGAATTGATTTGAAAAAAAGATGTCTCAGAAAAGACTTGGTGAACTAACACGGCTGGCTGTTGGAGAAGAACAAATGAAGACGACAAACTTGTATTGGATCTACAGTGATTTCAGGTGTAAGGGGAGGGATGATGTTAGCTGATGATAATTGTCTTAATTGAGGATATTGCAGTATATTTGTGTTGCTGGGCAATTCTTTTACTTAAAGTCTTTATTTTATATTAGCATCACTGTTATTTGAACATGCTGTTTAACATAACCTTTTCTACTATGGAAGATAGAGCTTGATAGCTTACAGGGCCAATGGGTCAATGATGCAAGTAAGTCAAAATAATGGAACAAACAAATCACAATAATGTTAAGTTCTAGTATGTTTAGACACAGGGTTTAAAGATCTGCTACTCTGTCATTCTGATGGCCCAGAGAGTCAAAAAGCCCAAATCTCTGCTTCTTGACTTCAAATGGAGTGGGATAAGGCCTTTACTGCCCTCTTGGGAGGAAAAGTATGAAGCTTTGAGGTTCCTGGGTTTTCTACATATGCAGATTTATATGCCTTGCCTCAGTTTTCTGAAGTGTTCTCTGCACTTCTCCTGAGACACGAACTAAAGTAATGTTTCTCATTTTTTTTTGGTTCAAAGCACCCCTTGTTTGACTGCAGGCGCCCCTCTAGAATTTCTATGAATTGAATAGTGTCCCATTTAAAAAAAGGACTTATTTACTAGTGAGTGTGTATCCTCTTGGAGAGGAGCTGGACGCTGGGGGCAAGACAGCAGTTAGGCAGGTAGGAGCCTAAGCCTGAACTTGTTTCTTTACACCTCACAGCTCCCTTTAAAAGATCTCACAGCACCCCAGGGTGTCCAGAATTACTGGACTAAATTCCTTCAGATTTTGATTACTCTGCATCCCCAGAACTTCTGGGGAGACCCAAACTGTAGCACCCACTGCCCACCTGCTCCTGCTTCTGCTTCTGCTGCTCCTCTAGAAATGAGCAGGTGTCTCACTTGTGACTACTCTTTCAAGTCAGAAATAAAGTTCTTGAGAGCAGCTATAGGATACCCCAAGGGGACCCACTGCTGATTTAAAGAATTCAGGCAATAGAGCATCCACTATGTCCCCTGAAAAGGTTGTTGTGGTGGATTACCTTTATGGCTAAAGATTTGCATTTTATTTTTCAGTGTGAAGTATTTCCTTCAATGCTTCATCGCCAACTCTTTGGTACTTGGTTCTGAGCTTTGTTAGCTACATGTCTCCCAGAGCACAGACATTTTAGTGAGTCCTGGACAGAGATGTGTTTACTAGGATAGCTTATTTTTAACGTCTAGAGGTCTTTCAAGATCAAGACAACAGAAGATTTTGAACTAGCAATAGAAGCAGGTTGGAAGTCTGTGAAAGAATTGTAGTGAGGAGGAAAATATGTTCTGTACATGATGAAGTTCTTTATGCCTTTCATCCTCAGGAACATTTTGTTATACTGCTTTGTGCAGAAGGTATTAGATTTCTCCATAACTGTGGTAGATCCCCAGCTGGGAGTAAGGGAACAAATTTGCTAAAAAACTGAGGGTGGAGGATAACATATTGTACCCCTAAGGTTGCCTGATCTCCCACATACTACAGGGATTTAAACAGGACTTTCAGGCTTTCCAGTCCTTTAATTAATGGTTGGTGGGGCTGGTGCAATAACTTAAATCAGAAGATGAGGAAGAAAATACCACAGCTTGTTGTATTTGAAGTGTTTTCCTTCTTCTAAGCTATACCAGTATAGCCTTATTTGGCTTCAGTGTGAGCCAGGTGCCTTTCCTTCAACAGCATTTTTCTCGCAGGCATGGCATCCTTGTGCTAGGTGATGCTTGCAACTGTGAAAAAGTAGGTATAGAAATACTAGGTGTTTGTTAGCTAAGGACAACATGCAGCACACAATGCCTCCCCATCTCCAGGTGATGGATATTGGATGCCTTTGTGCACATCAGGGTACCTTAAAGATTTATGGGAGCTTTCTCATCTTTGTGTTTTGCCCCTCATTTTCCATTTTGTTAAATGTTTTGTGTATGAGACAGATGCATTTAAATCTTCCTTGTTTGCCTTGGTACAGTTGCTTTTCAGGTACTGACAGTGGGGGATGCTATTGCGTACTGTATGTTGCTCATTTCCATTCTCCTTTTGGCTAATTCTCCTGTAGCAGACTTACCTTTTGAGCTCTGGATGAGACCTGGGCTCGAGATTCTGCTAATCTGATTGGTGGAGCCCATCCACCAGTCAGAAGCAAGCCAAGGTAAGCAAGGCCTCACCCTTTCCCCAAAGGGAGGGGGCAAGAAGCAGTCAGGACCTGGCTCGTGACTGTGCCCTGCCAGCTCCAGAGAGCTTTGGGGGTGGAGCCCCTGAAGTGTATAAAAGGAGAGTGTGCTCGGCATGCTAGAGAGATGCGGTGAGGGACGGTGAGGAGAGAGGAGCTCCAGAGACAGCTATCCTAGGGACCCTACCTGAGCCTCAACAGCATGCGGATCAATGCACGGTGCTCAGGCTGTAGGAGGCACTCAAGGCGGCTTGAGCCTGCGAACCCGGCAAGTGGTTGGGTAGGCAGTGCGTGGATCAGTGTAGAGAGCCGTCTTTGGGAGCAGCTCAAGACTGCTTGGACCCCACACGGTGCACAGGTCAGAGCATGGAGAGCTGGCCCTGGTTGCAGCTCAAGGCTGCTCAAGTTAGCCCTGGCTCTAGGCCAAATAACCGGAGCCCCGCAGTGTGGCTCTGCATTAAATTGAAAGAGCCCTGGTGCCCAGAGCAGGGCCCAGGAAAGGGAAGGACTACAGTGTGAGGCTGGGGAACCAGAGCCAGTAAGGACAGCCATTGTGGGAGGGGGCTCCAGGGTACACCTCACGGGGTGCTGAATGCATCCCCATATTTTGTGATTACTGTTGTTTCATACTGTAGAGGTTAATATAGTTATGGGTACTCCATAAGGGAGTTTATATGGGTTTATCTATCTTCATTGCCTATATGTGTTTATTGCCTACTGTCGGAACTTACCTGTATTGTTGCCTGTGCACGTCTCTGGTATTGCTATCTCAGCTTACCTGGGTTTATTGAAGTTGATGCTCATATGTGTTTATTGTGTTGATGCCTTGACTTACCTGCTCTAAAGTGTTAATGCTAATTATTGCTTATGCTGTGAATCACCCAGTTTATGTTTTTGTGGTCCCTCAAAGTGGCACAATATGTTGATTGCAGGTTATTGTATATGGTGTCACATAATTTTACTGTAAATATTTAATGTTTCTTATTTATTCGTATTTATTGTAGCAATAAATTTGTATATAGTTAAGTGCTTGGTCTTGGCTTGGCTCTGTAGAGAGGAGAGGGAACTGCTCCCAGGTGGCAGGCCCCTCTCTCAGCACTCTTGCCTGACCACCCCATCCCTTCCACTGGTGGACAGGGCTATACTCCTTTTTTGGCTTTGTGGGCCATTGTACTGTAGGATCATAAATAAAACTGAAGAATAGAGCAGGCCTTAGGGAAAATGGCACCCTGGGCAAACTTATATTTCTATGTCTCCCCTGCCCTTCCAAGTCACTGGCTCTTATGTAGGCAGAGGTAGAGGCAGGGGGGCAGGGGTGTGGGGTGCAGTCTGGCAGGGAGGCAGAGCAGTGTGGTGTGTGAGGCAGGCAGGTGCCACTGGTGCTGTGTGGGAGCAAGGTAAGTGGACTGGAGCAGGTGCCACCCCACCTGCGTGAGCCTGGCCTGGCTTCTCCTAAGCAGTGGCTGGAGGTGGGGGGCCAGGCTAGGCTGGGCAATATTCCTCTTGCCTGGGGTGGGGATCGGCTTGGGGGGGGTGGGGTGGGGCTGGGCAGGGGGTCAGCACTACTGTGAGTGCAGGCTGCTTACATGTGTGTGCACAAGTGCATGTTTTTGTGTACCTGCAAAAGTGTTTGGTGACCCCTGACCATGGGACCCTGGGCAGTCGCCCATGTTGCTCACCCCTAAGATAGGTTTTACTGAAGAATAATACAGCAAAAGGTATTACAGTATAACATGATCAGAATCTGAGCTCCTACTTGTTGCTGAAATGGTGTTGCTTCTCTTAAACCAAGTCAGGACCAGCAGCACTCTCATATTTTGTATCTCAAAAATTTCTCTTTTATTCTTCTTGGTTTTGCAGGTTTAAGTGGCGAATTCTGTTTTCAGTTATTCCAGTGCAGATGTGGAGTAGCAGGGCAGGGTTTAGCCCTAGCTGTGTGGATTTTTCTATGGGTTTTACATTAGCAAGACACATTCAGCTTTATAGAAAAAAAAAAGAGAGCATTTTTGTTAAGTTTAAATATTCAAGAATCAAGACTAAACTGATTAATCTAAACTGAAATGAAAATATTGCATATTAAGCCAATATTGTAAGTGATCAGTAGCAGACAAATATAGCTGCACAAAGAATTAAGCAAAATTAAGCAAAGGGTAGTCCTATTCGGACACGTTAATATAAACTACTGAGCAAAAAATATAAACATTTTGAAACACAGATAGTTAAAAGCTTTTAAATATGGCTTTATGATTATGAGTCAACTTATATTCAGAGCACTGAATTGATTTTTGAAAAGTAATAAAGGCTACGGAAATCAATGGAGTCGAATAGCCATAAGAAAAAAAAAGGAGCTTGTTATTTTCTAAGTATTAACACGTATAGAATAACTCTTGCACACAGTACTTCTGAGTCAAATCACAAATCCATTGCTAGTCTGTGTCTGTAGATTGCTTCATGCCAGTGGCTGGCAGCATTAAGTTATCTTCTCTGGTGGAGATGCTGCAATTCAAAGGTGATTTTCTATAAATTTGAAAGCAGAGCAACAATGTTTATCAGAGCAGCAGGGGCAGATTGCTGGCAATGTCATAAGTTATTTTTTACAAAACAGCTGGAAAGCTGGAGAAGCTGAAGATATTTTTTATGTAAATTGATTACCTTCAATTCTTAACTGTATTGCTGTAAACTGAACAACAGACCTGGATGGTATGTATATAACTGGAACTTACCTGTTTTTAAGAGAAGAGTAGTTGAAAGAACTTATAACTGCTGACAGAGGAAGGAGGCAAGAAGCCACCAGATAATTTTCTGTGAGGTTTGGAGGAACAGACTTTGTCCTGCCACAGGCTCCTGCATTGGTCCTTGACAGTCTGTCACTTCATGGCCACTTCCTCAGCCTCAGCAGATGGAAGATTCCTCACGAATCATCAAGATTGAGAGTCCATCCCATTCTGCCTCCTGTTGGCCATGGGACCCTTTTGGGGAACAGAAAGAGCATTTAGCTTCATCACAAATTAACCTGTTGTCTAGCTTTCTTGAAAGCAAAATTGCTCGTCTACTACCAATTAACTACTAATCCATCTAATGCTGTAGGTTTACCTTAGCCACGTTAATTAAAGAATGGAAATTTGTATGGGTCCCAAATTATGGTGGACAGCAATGTGCAAAGGCCTAGTGCCTGAATCACTTACAATGTGAATTCTGTATTACGGGGTGCTCAACCTCCAGCCTGCAGGTCAAATGTGATCCATGGGATCATGGTATCTGGCCTGTAGGACTTCCCATGGGCTGGGAAATCTGGCCATGGGACTGTGGCAATTAATACTGCCACCCTCACCCACTGCCAAATTCCTAAACTCCAAGCCCCATGCAATAGGTTGGGGCCAGGCCATGCCCTGTCTGCCCCTATAACTGGATTGGGTCCAAGTTATTCCCCCTTCCCCCTGAGGTTCGATCTGGGCTGGGCCATGCCCCCTCACCCCCCTCCGGGTCGATCAGGGACTGAGACATGCTCCTTTCCTCCATGGCTAGATTGGGGTTAGGCCATGCCTCCTCCTCCACTATGGGGCTGGCCTGTTCCCCTCCTCCCCATGCATGGCTGAATGGGGTTTTGCTACAACTGTCCCAGGTCCTGAATTGGGACCACTGTAAATCTACTTAAATGTAGTGTTCACCCAGATCCAGACTTGGGTGGGAGAAAGAGACCCAGTCTATGTTTCAACAGGCTTAACAGCTGTTATATGAGGTATATAACTGTAAATACTGTGATCATATCTACATGCTGCAGTCTGATGCTAGGCACTCCATTTCGATAACAGTTTCAGACTGAGCTGTCTGCTGTCAATGACTCTGTTCTTTTGGAAGATTCAGAGGTTCCTCTTGGACCAAAAAAGCTCCATATGTACAGAAAGAGAATGTTTAATAGAAAGGAGAGCAACTGAGGAACAGGTAGGTGTGGAGATCACAACAGGAAAAGGAAATTCCCGTAAGTGGTACCCTTTTAAGAAGGTATTTAGGGGAAGAGAGTGTGTGTGTATTTGGCAGTAGAGGACAGGCAGCCATTAAGGGCTAATACCAGGCAGTACAAAGCTGAGAGTGGGAGAGGAGACTTACATAAGGAAAAGCATCAGGAAGAACAAAAAATCTGCTGCGCTTCACATATTAGTGCGGCTCCCACAGCCCATCCTTTCAATGAGGAGTTGAAGGCAGGGGCTGCCAAGCACAAAGTCATTCTCAAATATATGCTTGATTTAATTGAAAAAGAAAACTGAGCCACCAGCGACGCTTGACACTGGTGTTATTGCCAAAACTCAAAGTGAACTGATGGCTGCTTAAGCAAAAATATTTTACAGCACTTGAATATTTTTCTCACTTTGTGGAAGGTGCCTTTTCAGCAGATGAGAGGGGCTGTGAGACTGCATTTTAGATTCATAGATGCTAGGGTTGGAAGGGACCTTATCAGATCATCGAGTCTGACCCCCTGCCCTGGGCAGAAAAAGTGCTGGGGTCAGATGAAGAACCATGCATCACAATGTGCCCATGCTGAATACTCTACTTAATTGTCTGTCAAGAGTTGCTCGGGTACAAAGTCTGCGTATGTATGTGTATGTGTGTGTGCACTTTGACAAAACTGCACTCCATGAGTGAGTTCCGGGCAGGGATCTTGCCTTTACTGAAGCTTTTGCAAGATTTTCTGTTTGTCAGTGGATGCCTCATTCTTGGCATGCTCCATTCTGAATTGCATGCACTGCCATTAATCCCTGTTCACTGTTTTTGTTTTGTTTTAGGATTTTGCTGCTGGCTTTGATGCCTTTATGTGAGTGTTTGCTATTGTGTATCGGTAGGGTTCTTGTCCCAACGAGATCATGCAGGAAAGAACAGGGGAACCTGTTATTAATAACAGCTAACTACTATTAACACTAAACAGAACAGCAAACAGAAGCACAAGATAATGCAATTTGGGCAGTGCCTCTTCTGATGAAATACAGAACATACATATACACACATAGATACAATTACATACATACACACACACACACAGACACACAGACATTCAATACATAACATTTGCATTTTTAAGCAAAGAGAATGAGAGAGGGAGATAGCTACTTTTGTAGAATCTTGACTTTAACAAGGGCTTCCTAAATATCCTAATCTGTAATATTTACCTACTCATTTATATCAGAGACTCAATGTAAGATCATATCACCCAGTATCAGCAAAGTGCTCGGAACTTCGTCCTTTTTAGCACACTGCAAGGCAAATTATCCCAGGCAGAGTGCTGTTCTAACATAGCTAGCTACCTCTGATTTACCTTGGTATCCCTGTACAGTACTGCATGTGGACATACCTTTAGTGCCACAGGTTTTCTCTTGCACTTTTAGGGCTGCCATGTCATCAAAGAAATCACTGGGTGTGTCTACATGTGCATTAAAGTGCTTTAGTTAATGCTCATTAAATCTAGTACTTCATTGTGAGGTACTAGGAAAATGCACATTAGCCTGGCTTAATGTGCATTAACTAAAGAGCTGCTTAATGCATTAGCCTATTTTAATGTGCATTAAGTAAAAAGCACAGTTTTTAAATGACACTTCAAAGCACATTAAAATAGGTTAATGTGCATTAAAAAGCAAGTTTAGATGCACCCACTGAGATGCCTACACGTTCATTCATGCTCCATAATTATGTTGCATTAAGTTTAGTACCTCTAATAAAAGGTACTAACTTAATGCCTCATAATCAGTGCTACTGCACATTAGCGCCAGTGCACACTTTTTTGTGACACTAATGCACAATAGAGTTTTGCCTGCCTCACTAATGTGCAGTAGAATTTGTTTGTGTAGACGCGCCCACTGAATACTAACTGTAACTTAAGATATGCACTTTGACGTAAATGTTTTTGTTGCAACAACAACTTTATTGAACACAGAAATATAATACTGGACAATCATTCAAGCCAGTAGATGGAGCTCTTGCATTTTATTAACCCCACATGCACAGAGTTTATCTGTATATACTTTTTATAGCACTGTTGTAATATGTATTACGTACTTTAGCTGTGACAATGAAGCTGGAGTCCTTGGAGAGCCCGAGTGACTCAGCCAAGCATAAGAAATGTATCACATTGTCCTGAGGATATGACAGTAATTTATATTGCTCTTTTATTATGGTGATGAGGAGGAGCCAAACCTTGTACACCTGTAATGAGACAGCCCCCACCCCTTCCTCCACTTTTCCTGTTTCAGTGGAAGTTTGCCTAATGACAGCTGCAAAAATAAAGAATTTCAGTGCTAGTATACGTCTCTTTGACAAACTGGCATATGCCTCAAACCATTCTAGGCATGTTTCATTTACAAACTCTTGTACTGAATTGAGTTGGTGGGTAGCAGAGAATATTGGCCAAAAGAGTATATGCATATTACAGCAGCGCTATAAAAAGCATAAACAGATAAACTCTGTGGCCATGTCCAAATGAGCATGGATGTTTCCTTCCTTGGGGACAAGTAGCAGCGGCACACCTTGTGCAGCTCCTACTTGCCTCTGGGGAATGCTCGTGTCACGCACGCTCTGGTGTGCAGCAGGTTGTCCTGGCTCTGGTAATGGAGGCTGGGCCCAGCAACTATACTGGCCCCAGAAGTCTTATTTGGGATTCTAGGGGCCTCCTGGGGCTGCAGCTGTGGCAGGAGTGTGGCTCTGGCTGGCCAGGCTCTGGTTTTGGGCAGTGTGCACTGCCACTGTGTGCGCCACCCTGCTTTTTTTTGGCATGGGTTTTTTGACTCTGGGATCTCCCTTCATGCTGCAAGGTAACAGCACAGAGAACGCCTAAATGTGCGGTGTGTGGATGGTTACAGCCTGTATGTGCATCATTAATAATTGCAGCTTCAGTAAGTTTGCATCTAGCATGAATTGTTGCTGCAATTTGAGTTATAGAGCTCTGGTCCAGTAAGAAAGTATTCCTCACCACCTAAAGTTTTCCCCATACTGTTGGGCAGGGACGCTGCATCTTGGCCTTGCTTGAAGCCCATACCAATTGCAACACAGTACCTTGCAGTACCCTGCCTCTTCTGTGACTCAGGCCTGCACCCAGCTCATATTAATCAACATCCTCAAGCTTCTATATGAAATGAGCCACTTCTTAAAGCATACTCATCCTCAGGACTGTTCCTTTCTTTCAGACTGTCATGTTGTTGGGCCCTTTGGTAATAAAGAAAAGAGCCCCCTGAACCAGCCAAACCTAGCTTGAATGACTGCCACCTACCTTCACTTGAGCTCTGGTGGACTACTCCACCTTCCTGCTTTTCTCTTGTAACACTGTCCCTCCAGGTTACCTCTCCTTGCATTCTTGCCTCTTTACTTCTAGGGACAAGCTCCACTCTTGTCTCCTTTCAGTTCAGCTTCTTCCTAGCAAAGCAATCTCCTCAGTGGTCTTTTCCAAAACCTCTTTTCTAAGGGACCCCAGCTCAGACTAAGGCATGTCTGATAATACAGTTTATCTGCCTGCTTTCACGTGTAGCTATGGCATTGAGAGCACAGGTTCCCTTTAACCCCTTATCTGCTAGTGAAGAATTTCTATGCCTCCAGAATGACCTGGATTAACTGAAAAATGGTCTGAAACCAATCACATGAAATTCAGCAAGGACAAGTGCAAAGTCCTGCACATGGGATGGAATAATCACATGCACAGATACAGATTGGGAAATGACTGGCTAGGCTGCAATACTGCAGAGAAGGACTTGGAGGTTACAGTGGACCAGAAACTGAATATGAGCCAATAATGACAAAAAGAAAAACACCAAGAGTACTGGCTGAGTTGTATTAACAGAAGCATCTCTTTTAAATCAAGAGAAGTGATTCTTCTGCTCTATTAGTACTGTGTCCAGTTTTGGACCCCAGACTTCAAGAAAGATGTGGGTGACTGGAAAAATTCCAGCAGAGATAGCGATGAAAATTATTAGAGCCCTGGAAAGTATGACATATAAGGAAAAGCTGGAAGAGCTAGGATTAATTAGTATGGAGAAGAGAAATCTGAGGGGGGATTGCATGGATTTTCATGCATACCTGAAGGATTATTATAAAGAGGATGGAGATAATGTTTTCTCTGTGGCTGTAAAGAACAGGCCTAGGAGCAATGGCATCAAACTGTGGCACTGGAAATTTAGGTTGGAATTTAGGAAGAACTTTCTGACTATAAGGGTGATCAAGTACTGGAACAGGCTATCTAGAGAAGTCGAGGAATCTCTGTCTCTGGATATTTTCAGAAGCAGGTTAGGTAGACACTTGACTGGGATGATTTAGTTAGGGCTGATCCTACCTTGAGCAGAGAGATGGACTACATGACCCTGTGAGATCTCTTCCGGCCCTGCTTTCCTATGATTTTCATTATACCCTGATTTGCAAACATAATCAAGAATTTACATGTCTACAGACCCTAACCTGAAAGGAAAATCATTGGGGAGCCCAAACCTGCAATCATGATTTGACACTTAAGGGTAAGATGAGAATTTTGTCTTTACCATTTGCAAAAAACACTAGTACCATCAGCTTGTCCATGGCTTTTAATATGAGATAACATAAGGAACATGAATCAAGCTTTCATAAATACTTTTATGAATTACTTAGGAACCTCCCATATTTTGGTACATTCTCAAGGGAAATATGAGTTAAAATATAAACCTTGCAAAACTAAAGATATGCAGTGATAAATTAAATTAAACTGTACATCCAAAGATAGCTAATAAATAAATAAATATGGGATGCAATTATTCCATCCCATACGTCATACTGACATATTAGGCAAGGAAATATATATTTTTTCAAAACATTGTTTGTACATTTTTGTGTATCACCAAAAAAAATCACAGATTGCACCCCAGAGGAATAATTATACAGGATGTTTGTAGAAGAAAATATGATTTGATTAAACTTTTTGAGGATTTACTGAAACTCATTATCTCATGATGTGACTTCTTGGACACATGCCGTCTCTCCAGTGGTTTCAACCCCTAATGAACCCCTCCCCCCCAGTGCTTTTCCTAAGCTTAAAATACCAAATCAAAAACATATTTGCATTCAATATACTGTATCCGAATCCTTCCTGTGCTGTTGGAATCTGCTTATGGCACAAACAATGTTTTACCATCCCTGTCTATCACACTGTTTGCCAAAATATCTACTTTGTTGAGTTTCCCATACCACTTTACTTTCCAGCCTGGCCCCTACTCTTTGACCTTCCAGCTTGAATGACTCAATAAGGAAAAATTCCTGCTGGCCTAGCTCTCAGGGTTACTGGAATGCACTAGCCTTCCCAACATATGAAGGTGCATTCCCTAGAGAAGAAATATCCTTCATATAATCTGCATAACTTGGGCACCCAGAAGGAGAGCAGACCCTGTTACCTTCTGTGTCAGACTTCAGTCCTTCATGACCTAAGAAAGAATTTTCCCTGAGTCTTCACTGAAAGATTTGTTTCCATGCAACAGTTAGACACCTCAAAATGTTAAGAATTTAAAGTTTGCTTCCTCTGTGTGCTCCCATAGCTCCCATTCAAGTTTACTTTTTTCATGTTGATTGCTTGTTATATTTTATGGTCATATGATCAGCACCATATTTACTAAATGGGCTATTGCTCTTTACCAGTGCGATTGGAAAACACTCCTATATGAATTGCATACAACATTATTTACAGAATGTTTGCTGTCTTTCTCAATGGGACACAGTGGGAGCATCTACATGTGTGCTTTAATGTGAAAGAGTCTGTTTTACTGTGCATTAAAGTGGTGTGTAAAAAAAACAGGCTATTATGCTAATACACAGTAAACTAGGCTACTGTGCATTAAGTGTGACCTAAAAAGCATGCACTTGCACTACTTTGCATTAGGGCGGCCCAATGCGCATTAATTTAATACCTCACATTGGAGGGAACCTATACATGTGATGGACCTCTGCTCTGATGCATGCTAATTAGCACGCATCAGGGCAAACTCGATTAATTGAGTCTGCTGCGAGTATGCTGGAGCATGCTAATTAGTGCCATCTAGAAGACTCCACGTCATGTGTATTCAGCATCTCCACTTTTAAAAATGGCAGCAGGGGTGTAGTTAAAATGCCCCCACCACCATTTTGAAGTACAGGACACTGAATACATGTGATGCTGCAGGCGCTTTAATTAGAGCGCCTCTCAGAGTAGCTTGCATAGTCTAGCAAAACAACGTCTGAGCCATGATTGTTCTCTATGACCCCACGGAGAGGGTAGACACAGGAAAGTGTGAGAAGGTGATCTGCTCTCTCAGCAAGGCTACCTGGCCTCAGAGCAACCCCAGCTGCAAAGCAATGAGCTGATTGGCTGAAAGCAGCTTTAAAGTGCCCTCCCCTCCACCCCGGAGCATGTGTATAGATGTCTGAAGATACTAAATTTAATGTGCATTAGGAAAAGCGCATTAATGTATGTGTAGGTGTGCCCAGTGTCCCCTTTCAGAGGAGGAAAATGTGAGGTTGGATTTTCAGCTGTGCTCAGTGTTGACCTAACCCAGGGGTAGTCAACCAGGGGTATGTGTACTTGGGAAGCCCCCAGTGGGTATGCAGCAGTGGCACGAAGAACTGGAGGACACTTCCGGTTTCACTGGTGGCACTTCGAGTTTCACCATGGAGGACTCCCCCGTTTCCCCTGGTTCGTCGCTGTGGTCCTTCCCTTCCACCACTTGTTGGTCAGATGGGGGACTCCCTGCTTCTGGACTGACCGCCGGAGGTACACCAACCAAAAAAGGTTGAAAACCCCTGGCCTAGCCCATCTTTCAGTGAATTAATGTGAGGTTTATTATTGGTCAGTGTTGAATTCTACCCAAAATCCCAATCACCAGACTTGAATCTAACCTCTCTTACAAAAAGCATAGATCAGAAGTCATGTCAGTGAAATCAATGGAGCTACACCCTTTTAAATCCAGTGAGCAATGACATGCAACACCAAGGGCTTTCCCTGAATTTACTAGGAAGTTGTGAGCATTGGTAAAGCTCCTGGTAACAAGTGTAAGAGTCATATGCCAAAACACAGAGATGCAGACTGATACCAAGCAGGCTCCATCATTCTGTTGATGTATTGAAATAATACTTCAATATAAATTATCCTGGTTTAAGCAATGATTTTTTTAGGGTTTCTACTTTATAGTATGCAAGTTGTAGGGGGTAGAGTTAGCATCATTTCAGCTCCATGAGCTGCCTTTAATAGTCCATTTCTTTGCCAGTTTTGGAATAGACAAGCATCCCAAAAGATGCATTCCTTCCATTCTTTTCTGAGTTGCTGTTGCTCTCTTTTGCATTTGCTGGTCTAATTCATATCTTCCCAGCACTGAGGCTTGCCTGGAAGGGAACAGAAAGACCCTAAACACAGAGAAGATAGTCCTGAGAGGAGGGGAACCCCACCACAGGGTACGTTCTCTAGCCACCAATTAAATACTCAGTGAAAAACAGTAGAGACTCTCTCTTAAAAAAAGGATGTGTGATATGGCCCAGAGAGAGTAGGCACTGCCTGAATTGAGCCCCAAGGCTTAATGAGTTACTGTGCTGTGCCGGTTCTCAATGGCAGCAGCATCTTTTCAATGTTCAGTCCATAACCTTTCTCAGTAGAGTCCTGTGAATGCAGCAGAGAGCCTCGCTAGTGAAGCAATACATTGAGTCTCTGTGCCTTTGCTTGGCAGTTAACATTGTGGTAGTTCCTTTCCATGGATTCCTGCTCTTTCTGTCTGTATTTTTTTGTTCCCCCTGCAATATCTTTGGGTTTCCTGGATCTAAGGGTCTGGATGCAGCGCAACCAAAAATAGAGACTTTTTGACGATTTTCCTTTTTGCAAGAATACGCAGGGGGAGGTGTTGCAACTCTATACACATATGGAGCAGGGCTGCCTGGCAGATGACATTTTAGGAAGACTACAGATGCCTTAAACATTGTTTAAAATTAACATGACTAATTCATCTCATTACTGCTTCATATTGCTGTCGCTCTACATATGAAATGGATATTATCAGTGCCAATAATGTCTATTACAAGCCAAAGATATTAAGTAAATTAAACAAAAATGTTTCTCCTTATACTTTTAAATAGTTATATAAAAGCCCTATCCCTAAATTAAAAATGCTACACTTAAAAATATTAGCACATCAGGTTCACAGCAATCACAAATCCTGCTGATATCCAGCCTATTGTTTGCTTGCTTTTCTAGCCAGCAGCAGTAGGTCATCCAGCTTTGCTGAGCCATTGTCCTTGGAAATGAATTCTTCCTAAATCTGAGAGCAGAGATTCTATATTCGCTAGAATCAAAGGTCCCTGATAATGTCACAATTAGTTTGACAAAAACTATAGAGATCTGCACTGGCTGCAACTCTCTCCTGACCATGAACTATTACGGTGGCTGTTGGAACAGCGTGAAATTTCTTTTACAGCTTCCCATTCTACCTACAGGAAGAGTCACCTGTCTCTAATTCCTTCAGCTGACTGACATTTCCACGGCCTGCCAGGAAGTGCACCCTAGAATGGCTGTGCCCACCTTAGCAAACTTCATCCTTTAATATTAGTCTCTTAGGCATCTTTTTATGCTTTGTACCATTTCTAATTTTGAAAAACTTTAAAAACTTTATGAGCCAGGTCCTAAGCTGGTGTAACCCACTACAGCTCCTTCATACCTAAGGTAATGACTAAGGTGCAACAGGCTGAGATAAAATACAACCTACTGGGCACATTTACACATGCATTAATGCACATTTCCTAATGTGCATTAAATTTAGTAACTCCAATATGATATACTAAATAAATGCACATTAAGCTGCACTAATGTATGGTAGTGCAAGCACATGCTTTTTAGGTGATGCTTAAGGCACATTTTACTGTGCATCAGTGTATTAGCACATTTTTTTATATGCTGCTTTAATGCATAGGTGAATAGGCTACTGCACATTAAAGTGCATGTGTAAATGTGCCCACTATAACTTTAAATGGTGTTCTGGGGGAACACTGGAGAAACTGAAATAAGAAGCACACATAAATACAGCCTGAAAGGCACCTCTTAAGTCACTGAAGTCACTCCCCTACTACCATGGGCAGTTATCATATAATCCCCTTCACAAATGTATTATGCTCTGGTATAAACACTAATTAGGATTTCTTCCTTGTGGTAGGGAGCACTTCTACTATTAGATGTTACAGAATTTAACTTCTCTAATGGTTTGAAACCTTCTAATATCTAGCCTAAATGTTTTTATGGCCTGTTTATGCCCTTTGGTTCTCATGTTAATATTATTCTTTAATTCGAATAGTTCTTCTTCCAGAGAATGGGGGCATAAGCAGTCTCATGGAGTATGGGGTTAACCAAGTACCTGAGTCTGTGAGGAATCCAAATCAGGAGTTTAGTCTGTGCTGAAGGGGTCAAAACCAGATGATCAGAGTCATATTCCTAATCCAAAGCTGTATTTATGCTTGTAGTCCCGGTCTGTCCCAAATTCAGGAGCTGGGAAGTCCAGATGCACAACAAGATAAGCAGGGGCAAGGTCCAGGTGTCTAGGGCTAGAGGAAGGCTGGAATAATGTATGAGCTGAGCTGGAGCAAGACCAAGACCGAAGGTATGAGCAACCAGAGTTCAAAAGAACAATGTGGGCATATATAGCAGGCCCAGTTAGATCTGCAGCCAGTCAGCTCATTCCTTTGCAGCTGGGGTTGTTCTGAGGACAGGTAGCCTTGCTGAGAGGGCAGATTGCCTTCTAGCACTTTCTGGTGTCTACCCTCTCTATGGGGTTACAGAGAACAATCATGTCTCAGCCTTTGTTTTTCCAGGCTATGCAAGCTACTCTCTTTTAGTGTGTATCTCCAGAGGGTCTTTGCCATTCCTGAGGTAGCAGCTGAAAAATAAGACCTGCCCATCTGCATCTGGGCTGCATACTGCAAACTCAGAAATACAATGGTGAAAATGCTCTGGGATCATCTCCTTGCCACTGCTCATGACATCCTGTGCAGGCATGTTGAGAGCACTGATGGGGGAGGAGAATGAGGGACACATTGTCCCACTTTATTTTTGGTTTTTGAATGCATATGTGGAAGGATGCGCTAATGTTGTTGGTGAAAACATTAAGATTTGTCCCAAGATCAGCCACTGAGGAACTCCATTTGTAACTGGAGCCAGTTCTAGCCAATAGCTTGCTTTTCCAGCCAATAGTTTACTTTTCAGTACAACCCATTCTCATCCTCTGCTTAGCCAGTTCTTACCCATCTTGCTCCAATCCTGGTCTTCTCCATTTTAAGTGATAATTTTCCATGTGGACCATCATCAGCAAGCTTCCCTGAAATCCAGGTGGTTTATTTCCTGTATCTAAAAGAAAAAAAATTGCATGTCAAAGAAAGCTATTAGTTTAGTCTGATATATCTACATTGCATATTATTTTGTTCTGCATTTTTCTTCATGGTTCTAAACGTTCTTTTCTTCAAAATCTGTGCTAAACCCTTGCCTACTGTTGAGATTAGACTAGTAGTCTAGAGGTGCATAGATAGTTTCCCTCCTTACATTAGTATAGATACTATCTTTATTATTCTTCCGTAGCAAGTTTGGTATCATGCCATACCTGATAGATTCATTAAAAATCCTTGCTACTTGTAATTTCATCTGCTAGTCCTTGGAGTTTATTCATTCTTTCCCCTCCCCTCAAACTTGAGTAAATTAAACCCTTTGTGTTTTCTTCCATCTTGATTACAGTAATTTCTACTTCTAGATCATAATTCCCATCCTTCCATTCTGTCTTTGCTCTCATATTAAGGATCATTGTCCCTACTGAAAATGGAGGCAAATCATTGACTCAGTTTTGGATCATAGCTAGATTCCCTATAATCCCCATTCCATCCTCATTGCACAACGGTCAGCTTCTTTTTTCTTTATTCACTTATTTTTTGCTGTTTGCTTTAATATACTTTGCCTGCTGTAACTCAGCTTGTCTCTTGGCACTCCTCATTTTATCCTTTCATTTCTTGACCTCCAAGACGTAACTCTCTTTCCCCATCAAACATTCCATTCTTTGTAGGCTTACTCCTAATATCCTTTTTGAAGTGGTTTTCATCCAATTTGGCCTGGACTCCTGCCCTATGAGTATTTCCTGTCCACTAAGAATGAAAATTCCAAAGAGTTTTTCACCTTTGGCTTAGAGATAACACCTCTTCCATGTTTTAGTCCCTGAGCTCTTCAGTCCATTGGGCTTTACTTCCTAGTTCCCTTAGTTTCCTTCCAAGTTTGCCTTTTTGAAGCTGAGAACCTTAGTTGCTGATCTAGATGATCTGTCAGACTAAACTCTTCTTGCCTCTCTTTTCCATGGCCACCTGAACACTTACACTTATTCTGTCTGCTAATAGTTTGCCAAGTTTATGGGTCTGGATTTCTAGATTTCTGTCCGTTCTTGCCTTTCACTGAAAGCTCACTACATTTGGTACTTTTTCTCGAGTATCCAGATAATCTGGCACTATAGCCTGTTCAGATTTCTTTTGTGCAGGGCTTTGAATACCTCAGTCCAAAGATAGTCCCTATAGTTTTCCCACAAATATTGTCCATTGGCCCCTGGCATAACTCTTAAACCACATTCCTCTTCTTGGCCCAGAACAAGTCTCATAAATTCTTTCATATGTTTAAGAAACATATATGTATATATATGTGTATACACACATACATACGTACATACATACATATATATATATGTACACACACACACACACACACATATTTATTTATTTATAACACTCCCAAATAGAATGGACATCTCTTTATAGTCAGAGAGAACCTGACTTTGTAGACAACACTTTTTAGTGGGTTTAAAGCAGGTTAAATGCCTTTTGCACCACTTTAGTGGCATTGTTGTTTGCATGTTTGGCGGTGTATTCCAGCCTCTGTAGCACATTCAGCAGCATAATGTTCCTTAAATGACTTTGGGACACAGCAAATAACTTTGGGGTGCTGCAAAGTAAAACACCTCTGAGGAGTTTTAGTTTTCTACCCTATAGCTGTGGAGGGAAGCACCAGGCTCTATGTGGCTCAGGGGCTGTGCAAGCAGACCGTGCAGGCAGCCTGGCAGCAGCCTGGGAAGGCAGGCTTCACAAAAGGAAAAAAACTGGATGGTACAAAGCAATCTATCATAATTGCTCTGCACTCTCTTTAATGGAAAAGCAATGTAGCCTTATTGTCACAGATGTGCCTGGGTCCAAGTTTATATATGTCTTACCTAATTTATGCATATGAATATACCAGCCATTGAAAATTTTCCCTTTTATAAATTATATGGTAAACATAGCAAGTTGTTTCATAGGGGAACTTTCTTGTTACATGCCTAAAGTACACGCATGGGGCCTATGCTTATTGCTCATTCTGTTCTTCACTGTTTTGTTTTCTGCCACCAAATTTCATCTGTGAATGCCACTTAACTATGACAGATGTTGGAAAAGCCCAAGCAAGAGCCATCAGAGTAGAGGAGTAAACAGAGAGATAAGAAATAAGAGCTGCACAAGGAACTTGCTTGTTTCTGCATCTGAACATTTGTATGGAAACCTCCATTTCTATTGTTCAGTATTCTGCCTCTTACCTTTCATTTCCACATGCATTGTTTTTCCTTCAAGGCACCAGATGACCTTTTCTATACTTGGTTTGGTGTTTTTTGCATGGACATCTCAGCCAATCTGAATGGTTGGTGGAGTCTGCATGCAGCGTTTCTGCTTGTTACATATTCATTTGTATTTAAATGAGTAAGAGATCTTGTGCATGTCACCATGGCCTACCCTCTTCTATCCCCATCTACAGGGTAGCAGTGGAAGTGAAGAGCAAGACAGAGAGAGCGAGAGAGACAGAGAGAAAGAGAGAGAGCGAGCCTGTAATGTGGCTAGTGAAACATAATTATTGTACTTTCCTTTTTGTCTAGCACTTACATTTGAATTTGTTCCCTATCTGTTCCTCAAATCTGTCACAGTTCACAGCATTAAAATGCTAACAATCTGCAGAAGCAGAATTACATACAGTTGAATTCAGAATTGTGATTTTTTTAAAAAAGTCCCCACTCTTGTCAAAGCAAATTGATAATGTGGATAATCTGTAATACATTAAATGTTAAGTAGTGATTATAATGTATCAGTACAGAAGGAGTCTAATTAGTTAGGAAGCTTGGAAGCTGGACTTTGTCCTTGGAGTTTACTTAGAAAATTGCAGGGTCTTCCCCTGCCAAATGTACCTTTTTACATTAGAGGGATAGATATCAATTAGGCATGCCCTTCCCCACCCCCAGCTGACTACATACATACACAAAGTCTATTTTAATACACATATGTATTAGAAACACGCATGCATGTGCACACATAATTTTTGCTTTTTTCAAAATCTTAAAATGAGTGTGTTTGTAACTTTTCAAGTACAACAGTGCTGTTCTTCAGACACATACATATTGCCATGCTGGTCTTGGAGCCACACAGATAAGCTGAATGCACCATAATACAATATCTGTCCTGTAAACCTAAGGCTATTCATGAGCTTTTAAAGTGAATGTGCATTCATACTTGAAGTAGGGCAACACACAGTGAGTAAGCTGTATTATGGAGGTGCTAAACAGCTGAAAAATAAACTAAATAATGAATGTCATCTCCACAAAGTGGACAGCTGAATTTGATGCAACAGTGAAAGATTATTCTTCTGTGTCACTAAATTTGAGTCACAGGCTGGATATTACTCGCTGATCCTTTGTACCCGTGCATGCAGAGTACTAATAAAAGTCTAGTTTTAGTTATTAGTAAAATTCAAGTTATTAATGGAGAGTGTGTGGAGTTATTCCTCTGACATGGAGGTTGCTTCATTATAAATTGAAGAATGACATTTGGTGGATACATTCTTTGAAGGATCAGTAGCAAGTATTCAGAGGAAATAAATACTCCTGCTGCTTTTGTACAGTAGGCTCTCAAGAGTATTACAGAAATTATACCAGGACTATATTTTTGCAAACCTCTGAAGCTGCCAAATAGAATGACATTTCTTTTTCCTTGTCTAATACTTCATACTAAACAGGCTACTACACTTTTAACAGCACAAATAATTGCAAGCCACCAAACCATCTCTTGAGATTTCTTTAGAAACCTGAATGCGACATTCCAAAGGAAATAAAACACAAGAAACCCCTGCAGGCGACAGTCACAGATTTTCTGATTGATATGTTCCTGAGGAAACACTATAACCAAACCACAAATTACATCCTCCTCATTGCTAAAGGACTAAATTGAGCCCTCAGAGCATTACAGCAATCCCTAACCATATGCCAATGAAAAAAGGATGGTAACTCTCATTAATGCAGTATAAAAGCAAAGTAACTTTCTAATTTGAAACATGTTGCATATTTGATACTAACCAATAGTTATCAGGACACACAGCTCCCTTGTAAATTTGTGCTCCAAAGGGAGGTGCAGAGGAAAAAATCATCACAAAGTCAGGATTCAGTAGATGCAAACTCCCTCTGGCCTGCATCTAAAAAATACACAAGCAAATGCTATTCCAAACACAGCAAAACCCTTCATAAAAATGCAGCAACTCCATGACAACCTTCAGAAATCAGAGTTTAAAAATATGGGGCCCAAATGCATTAAAACGAGACCTGCAGCCCTTTTAAAACTGCCTAATCTTAACTCTTCCCTTCTGGACACTTGTCTGAGATAGGGTTATGGTAATACAGCCCTCAAAATGGATACAGTCTCATTTCCAACTACAGCGATATCTATTTTAACAGCAGAGCCAGCCAGCTACTCTGCAGAATTCTCATTAATATGATACGTGCCATAACAGAAGACATAAAGGTTGACATGTAATACAAGTATTGTGAAGACTGGGGCCCTGTTGGGAAAAGGTTGAATTCCAAAGAAAGACCATGGTGCTTCTTGGAAGCACCAAGAAGAGCATTTTGTTTATACATATGGCCTATTCAATTAACACTTTTTTCAAAGATGAAGGCCCCTGGCACACATGCATTTAATGACATGATGGCATCTGATCCCTACAACTTCATCTCCAGCTGCACCACATATGCATGGGACAAAATTTTGTCATCAGAGATCAGATCCTAATCATGCCATTACAACTTGCCAGTGCAGGGGGAGCCCAGGATCATAACCTTCCCTAAACATGTTATGAACCATAACAGCAGTGAACAGTGGTTCAAGACTCTGTAGGATGTCAATTGTTAATGTCAATCCGTAATCTGTGTGTACTGAGCATGTCAGAAAACCATGTGCAGCCCAGCTGCACATGCAGTTTTAAAAGGTCCCAGTGCACAGCGATACCAGGATCAGGGAACTTCTCCCCGATGCAAGGGTTCCCAGGGCCTGGAAGTGTCAAGCGCCTTGCTCCACAGCTACCTGGGAGTTGAACTACACTTGAAACAAGTGTGGCAGATTTTAATGCTGTCTTAAAAATTGTATTTATAAACATTTCTCTCTTTCTACACTCCAGTGGAAATCCAGTTAACATGGCACTGTTTAATTTGATCAATATGTTTGCATCTCTTTTACTTTGGAAGACAATTGGTTTCTCACTTTGAACTAAAAACTAAAAATAAGAATGGCCAGAACTAATTCCTAGAGGCATTCACTTAAATAAAAAATGAATCATTTTATGTATAAAGTACCCCGACCAACACACTTTACAATGGCATAAGTTGCCATGCAATACAAACATAGTACACATCTACCCTCTTAAAATTCAAACACAGGCAAACAAGTGTGTGAGTCAAGTCTACGAAGAAAAGGAAAAAAATGGGAGGCAGGAGAAGGTTGGCAATATTAGCAAAGTGATCATAAAAAGAGGCACTGTTAGAATAAGGGAGAGGGGCAGGAGAGGAAGAAGAGTCTTTCCTGCTGGGGCTCTCCTTACTTGAACAGCAGCTACTTTTACTGCTGCCAGAGCAGCATGGGCTAGGCTGCTACAGTTGAGGGAAAGGCAAGAGTGCGGGCTCATCTGATGACCTATTCACCTCCTACGTTGTGGGCTGTGCTGCACCACCCATGGCAGAGCCCCATGCTCCTCCCCTTCCAAATGCAATGCTGAACAGGGAGCTGCACCTGCCTGGCTGTGCCTCTTCACCTCTTCACCAGCCTTGAGAAAGGCTCCTGGGGACAGGGGACCAACAGGTACCCTATGTTGGCTAATTCCCCTGCCACTACACCCTAGTTACACAACTGAGTTGAGCCTCACAGCATATGTAGCTATGACAAAGTAGTCTCAAGATCTGCCAAGTGCTGACTAGGCAAGTAGGAGAGCTAGCTATGAATCCCATAAAAATAATGGTTTTCTAGAAGAATTGCAGCACAAAATGAGGCCAAAAACCCCAGATAGGCTCACGGTATCAGAACATTGTGGAATTTGCACTTTGAAGATCTTCTTTTAAATCAGCAGTTCCCTAACTCTAACAGGTTGCACACCACCAATTTAAAATAATACAACCTTAAGTACCACCAACAAATTTTTCAGGTTAACCTTAAGTACCACAAGCAATTTTTTTTGTCATATAAAGTACTTATAATGAATCTGTTAACATGTACCACTGACAGGTTGTCCATGTATCACTGGTGGCAGGTGTACCACAGGTAGGGGAAACACTGCTCTAATTACACATTAATACAAGTTTCCAAAGTTAGATTGGTGAGAAAATAGCAGAGGACAGGGAGAGGGTACAAACAAGGAGAAAACTGACAACAGTAAAGGCAGAGAGAGGAAAGAAGGAAATACAAGACCTGTGAAGGAACAAGAAAAGCAGAAGTCACCACCAAAGATATCAGTATTTCCACTTTGTAGCAGACAAAAAGCCTTGCAGTGTGACCTTGCAGGCAGATCAGAGGGCTAGTGAAATCCTGATACCATGGAAACAAGTGGCAAAACTCAGTGATTTCAGTGTGGCCAAAGATTTTCCTGTCGGTGTCAGGAGACCTAGGTCCTCCTCCTGCTGTGACACTGACCTGCTGTGTGACCTTGGGTAAATCACTTGATTTCTTTGTGCTTCTGTTTCCCAGTTGGAACAGGGACTCTTATTTTGTGTGTGTACAGTGTGTCAGTAGTGTAACTAGGGGTAGGCAAGCAGTGTACCGGCCCTGGGTGCTGATATAGAAGGGGCACCAGAATGGCAACCCCAGGGGAGCCCAAGCTGTCTACGTCTGGGGAGCTTGTGCTTCTGCAGTGTGAGGAATCAAGTGCATCCACTACCTGCCTGCCCATAGCACCAAAATTCCTTGGTATATCTCAGGGGGTGCACGCAACATGAGACAGTGGGTGCACAAGACACGAGACACTTGATGAGCAGAAGACTAAAGTTTAAAGTTATGTTAGTGCACGTTAGACTAAATTTACTGGGTCTTAGCACATTAGCATGATTTTTGCCAGCTGTACTAATGTGCAGTAGAATTAGTCTTCTGCTCATTAATCATCTTGTGTAGATGTGCTCACTGAGGTATACATAGGAATATTACAGGTAATAACAAGTATTAACTTAATTTGCCATAATTATGGCACATTAATGAACGTGTAGATGTACCCAATGAGACACTACAGTGCAGTAGCAAGGAGCTACTGTGCTGTAGCTCATTGCTACCATGCAGTAGGGTTGCTGGGCACTGCTGCATGTGTAGACAGTGACACAGCCAGCATGTAGCACATTGTCAGTCTGATGCCAGTTAGACTGCTGTAATCAAACACCACATTATAATATCCATCATAGGCCTGTAGGCAGACTAGGAAACAATGACAAGATTAGCTTAGACTATATTGGTACAACTTTTTAAAAAGGTGGGAATCTTCAGGAACAGTATTGATTCACTCCATACCTAATGAAGCTGTCAGTGGTCACTTTTACCTTAATGAGAATAAAGGGAAGTAATATTATCTGCTAAAGCTCAGAAGGTGTGCAAATGAAGATTAATATAACTAGGAAAAACCCATTTAACACTTCTACTATGTTTTAAAACTATAATGTGGTTTTGATTTAGAACATCTGTAAGATTATTAACTTTGCTCAGATTTAACTCAGGAAATTGAAAAAAACAAAAAGGGGAAAGCAGTTCAAGTCAAAAAAGTGATGGAGGAAGCTCAATAAATAATAAGGTATATACTTAGATGCTGAAAGAGTCCATATATTTGAAGACCAATGGATGATAAAGACAGTTCAGGGGTAGATAACTTTGGACTAATAATGACTGAGTCATCATCACATACTCTGGGTCTGTGTATTAAAGTGGGAGAAATAAAAAGTAGTCACAAGGCAAGTCTGTGTGACTGACTAATGAAGAGTGGAATGATGAGAAAAGGTAAATCATAATGTGAAGAACAGTGATAACTTTTTTATCTTTATCTTAGATGGTGTGTTCCATGAAATAGGAGACATAAGAGCCAAATTGCTAAGGAGGCAGGACACTTTACCCAGTATATTGTAAACTGTGAGAAGGGAAAAAAAGTGAGTGTTCTTTTTAAAGTAAAGAAGGAGGGTATGGGGAAAATGAACCTGTGAGATGGTTAGAAATAGACCACCAACAAATGATTCTAGACAAGCACAAGACCCTTCCTTTTTATGGGTGAAACCTTGACACTACTTAAGTCAGCAGGAGTTTTGCCATTTTCTTCAATGTGGCTAGGATTTCACCTGAAGATTTTTATTAACCAAAATGCATACTGGTATCAGAGAATGAATAAATGCACACATTTTAATATGGTGATTCTGAAACAAAAATGTCTATCTTGTACTCTTCAGCTATTAGGAATAATTATAATGGTCATACTAATTACTGGTATTTTTCCTAAGGCAAGTAATTTCTCGTAGATCTGAGTAAAGTCTCTAATTTGTCCTATGACAATAACATTGCGAGATATTAAGATTTTCTTAGACACATATGCAAACCAGTGCTCAGTTATTTTAAGCATTGCAGCCTTGAGGTCCCCAGTAAGGGATGGGATATTGACTAAATTGCACTGGTACTCTTACTGTCCCAAGAAAGGTCTCAGATGCTTGGCTGGTATGTGTTGTTCCCATGCTCACAATCAAACCAGTTGCCAGACTGAAGTCATGAGAGAATTTTCCTCCAAGGTAGACTGGCAAGGACCAGTCAGTGATTTTTCTCCTTCCTTTGTAGTGTGGGTATTCCTAAGGGAAATGTGTGCAGATAATCTTAAAAAATTCCTGCCTTTACAGGTGTCCATGGCATTGCTGGTGCTCCTGGTCTCTCTTGCCTTCCTTGCAAGACACATTGGTGTTTTTGAGGCTTGAATAGTCAAACACAACGTGTTAATTTTGACTGTGCTAGACAATGGACAGAACCTGCTTTACAGATTATATTCACGGGCTGGAGTCTCAACAGTACTCCTCAGACCGTAACCATTTCATTTCAATATGTTAAAAACTCCCCAAATGGTGGGGAGAACTGGTAAGAGAGTTCTCATGGTGGCTTGATGGAGCTCACATTGCATATATGATTTCACGGAGCTTCACATAAGTGTGCCAAGTCAGACATCCAGCTCTAGTGAAGAAGTTTGCATGTGCTTAACTAGAAGCTCTGTAGTTGTTCTGCTTGCTTCACTGGTGCTATCAGTGAGCCAAAAGATGACTGCAGGATCAGGCGTTGTAGGTAATACTAATTTAAAGAATGAGCAATTTAATTTAATTTATTTGATCATGCTGGAAGGCTGCTGCAAACTAATTGACTCCCTCCCAAATTCCAACCCCAGCAGGAACTGAATCTGTTGTAAATAGAATGGGATGAAATCTCATGACATGTATTCTCTGGGGGTAATTCTACTTTGATTGAATATACATTAAAGTTTCTGTGAGAAACTGACCCTGAAAGGAAGTCCATCCACCACAAGGCATATGATGAACAACTTAAATTCCTTAGAGATCTTGTACTGGCCCCTGAAAAAGGTCATTTTCACTCTATGTGGCCAAATACATCTGAGCTATGCTGAAAATATACAACATTCCAACCATGTCATAAATCTGATCAGGGTTTTCATATAGTGTGAGCAGTGCAGTTCATGAAAACCAATAGCCTCGTTCGAAGGTACTGTTATGCAAATACTAAGGCAAACAGAGCATACTTTGAAGCAGCCACCGAATTACATCTTTTTAGCTTTAAAACAGTATAAAACAAGATCAAAAGAGAAATAGATGATGCTGGTAGCTTTGTAAGATAAAGCTTAATAAAGGAACTCATTGTAAGGTTTGCATAGCAAATATATACTTATCTTGTTGCACAAAAGATTTTTATTTAAAAGGCATTTTTACCTTAAACAAGGGAATTATGATTCTTTGATACAGGAAGGTTATTTGAGAGGCACACATTTTTTTAGTTCATTCAGGTTGTTCTGTTCAAAAGGAAAACACTGTTGCAAGATCTGTGGTTGTTCAATGACTGAATTAATTTTATTAGCATCATACCCCTCAAGATGAATTGTGCAGATTCAATTTAAGCAACTTCTTACTTTCATTTATGCATTTGAGTGTTAGGTGGGCTAGGAATTCTCAATATGAACAACATCCGCCGTGAGCTCTGCTCTTGCCATGTTAGGGTAGGATTGCCTCCTGACTGAGAAAGCAGAAATCAAAACATTAAAAAAATTAAATGTTGCAGAACTTCCAAAAATCCATATTTAACCACACCATGAGCATGTCTACACAAGATGCTACTGCGCAGTTGTTACTGCAAATTTATTTAGTATTTGTATCAGCAATTACTAATCAATGCTCAGTAACTGGAGTTACCGTGCAGTAGCACCAGCAAGCATCTTTTAGGTGGTGCTACTGTGCAGTAGCATATTGGCGCTGTTCATGTTGTGACATGCTACTGCGCAGTGTTTTTCAGTTACTGCACAGTCAGTATCTTGTGTAAATGCGCTGAATATTACTCTCTTAAACTCTCCCCTCCTGACCCACTATCCTAGAAGCTTATCATTACATATCACCCCCTGCATTAATCTAGTATGTCAGTTTTTCACAGCCAAGTCCATGCTAAGTGCTATACACGTGTATGACACTGACTAGAACTAGTAACAGATTTTAAGCATGATATCAATTCCCCCTTATTACCATGTCACATTCAAGTCATATGGCCCCATTCTTTTTGCTTATATTAGCAAGAACCAGAAATAAGTCCATTATACATTCAATGAATTTACACCAGCGTAAAACTGGTGGAAATGAGAGAAAAAACATAGATATTGTGGGGCGCTGGCCAGAAGTACCTTTACACTTGAGGAAGTGATAGTGCAATCCGTGTAATCAAGGGAGAAATAAATGCAATGGCTAGAAATTCCCCACTGAGTAAATCTCTATAAATTGACCTGTAGTAATATGCCTTTCAGTGGAAACCTTTTTATATATTGGAAACCTTTTAATATATTGTTTAGAAGGCTGCATCAGAAACACTACACTAAAACAAAGGAAATTCTTTTGTCCCAAAGTCAAATGTGGGTGATTTGGTAAGTGTTCTAATGCCCATTAATACTCAGTGGGCATGCCTACATTTTCATTAATACGTTGCAATTATGGCACATTAAATTTTATAATAATAGGTATTAAATGAATGCCCTGTAATCACTGCTACTGCGCAGTAGTTCTGGCACATGCTTTTTTTGTGACACTGATGTGCAGAAGATTAATTCTAATGTGCATTAGTGCAGTAGCATGGTTTTTGCCTGCTGTGCTAATGTGCAGTAGAATTAGTCTATTGCACACTTAGTGTATTGTGTAGACATGCCCACTGTAAAGCTAAATAACTCCCAGCTACACAGTAAATATATTTTGAATATTCCATAAGTCTATATGTTGTAACTCATTTGTTTTGACATAATTTCAAAGGCCCAAGGGACTATTATAATTTATTCTGAATTTTTGTATTACACAGATCATAATTACTAAATTAATTATTATTGAAACCAGACCACATTTATAAGAAAATACCACAAACCTTGGTAAGTTGTTCCAGCAGTTAATTGCCCTCACTATTAACAATCTGTGACATATTTTTAATCTGAATTTGTCCAGGTTCAACTTCCAGCTACTGGATGCTGTTAACACCTTGGCTAGACCAAGGAGTGTGCTCTAATTCTGTTCCCTCTGTAGACATTTGTACGCTGGGATCAACCCACTGCATGAATGTCTTCTTGAACATGTAAACAGAGTGAGCTCTTTAAACTCTTTACTGCAAGGCATACTTTTTTCTACTTTTAATCAGTTTTGTGGCTCTTCTCTGAAATGTCCTTAGTTCTTTTCTTTATCCAAGTGTGGACGCAGGAACTGGACATGGAACTTCAGTAGCATTTGCACTGAATGCAAAATAAAGAAGTCCAATAACCTTCCTACTTCTCCTAGATGCCATTACTAAGGTAACATGACCTCTCTCTCCTCCTTTTTTGTGTCCCTTATTTATACAGCCAAAGTTCACATTGCCCCTTTTAGCTACAACATCTATCTGAAGTTCATATTGCGGAGATTATCCATTGGGACCCTCGAGTCTTTTGCAGAGTCACTGCTTTCCAGGACGGAGTTGGGAAGATGCAACAGAGTCAGAAGAGATGTACTGAACACTCTGGGCATTTATATACATACCTTTCTGTCCCGTGATGCACTGGAGATCTACCGTTTCAGTTAATTGAGTCTGCTCCACACATGAGCTGAGGTGAACTGTGCTGCACTAGTTGTATAAGCAGCGAAACCCAGAAAATGGCAGCGGTGACCTTTTGAACTAAAGCACCTCTGATATGTTTTAGTTCAAAAGTGTACTGCGGCCATTTTCTCAGTGTTGATGCGCATTTTGCTGCTTATACAACTGCAAGCGTTGCAGGGCCAGGCCTGGTGCCGCACTGCTTGCATGTGCAAAATTGCCCTCTGGCAGCTTTGCTAACTTATGGAAGCTTAGATGCAAGGGGTGGTAGAATCTGAAACCCTGAAATCAACCCAAGAAAGTTACTGTAAACTAAAAATGGCAAGGGTCTGAGAAAGTGTGTCACTAGCCTCAACCTTGCATTAGCAAACCAGAGACCCCAGCTCCATTCTACCCTGGACCTCAGGGCTATGCTTGGAGAGCTGACACTTGCTTCATGTGTACCTGCAGTGTGTCCAAAGAGCCTGGTCCTTGCTTAGTACCAGCTTACTTTCCTTTTCCCTTCCTCGCCATGGCTTTTCATCTCAGCTCCCCTAATGTAGAATGTCTTCTTTTCCTGTGTTTGTTTCTTCTCTCTTGCTTCAGGATGCCAGATGAAATTTCTGTACACACCTGCCTGTGAGCATGGTCAGGCAAGGTTCCTTAAGTAGATGTGATATGCTTTATTAGACCGGGGCGGGCAATTATTTCAGGCAGAGGGCTGCTTACTGAGTTTTGGCAAGTCATCAAAGGCCGCATGACAGCCAGGGGCAAATCAATATTACTTTTCTAAATTTTTAGGGGCCCCACGGGCCAGAAAGATTGGTCTGGTGGGCCGCATCTGGCCCATGGGCTGCATTTTGCCCACCCCTATATTAGACCATCTGAGTAGTAGGAAAAAAGTTCTTGGCAAGCTTTTGGGCGCAGTCGCCCTTCTTCAGGCATAGGGAGTCTCCATGAGTCTGATACTTCAAGGAATGAGAGAAGCTAAAAGTGTGGCAGGATGTCAGTGAGAATGTAAACAGAGATTAGAAAGACAAAAGGTGAAGCATGGAAGGGAGGGGGGAGATAGGGAGAAAAAAAGGCCAAAAAGAGACATTACAGTGACAGAAGACATGGCAGAAAAGAGGCTGTCTGTGAAAAAGGAAATAGTTGGCGATCAGGAAAACAGGAATGAGAGAAGCTAAAAGTGTGACAGGATGTCAGTGAAAATATAAATAGGTAGAAACTAGAAAAAAACAAAAGTGTTTTTGGAGGGTGACTGTACCGAAATTGTGCCAAAAACTTTTTTCCCTACTACTCAGTTGGTCTAATAAAACAGCTCACTAGGCCTGTGTGAATAGGCAACTATTCAATTCAGATTCAGATTCAGATTCAGATTTGGCCAAATCGATTCGGAAAAGATTAGGAAAAGATTCGGTGATTCAGAGATTCGGCCATAGGGTATAATGGGGAATCAATGAAATACCTATAACTTTGTTGTGCTTTAGCTGATTCTGATGAAACTTGCAAGGATGGTAGCTGCTGCTGAGGGCATGAAGCCTGCCAAGTTTCAAGGTGATTGGTACCTGGAATTCTGGGAAACTGCACCTCAAATACTGAAAGCAAAACTCATGTGACGTGTGTGTGTTAAACCACAGTGGGGTGAAAATTGCACAGATGGTAGCTCGTGCTGAGGCCACAAAGTCTACCAAGTTTTAAGGGGACAGATAAAGGGATTTCTGGGAAACTGCACTTCAAACCATTGACAAGCAAAACTTGTGACATAGGTGACACTGCGTGTGTGTTAAGGCACAGGGGGAGTCTGGGTTCTGGGGCCCCCCACCTCTGGCCACAGGCAGGCAAAACTTGGACATCTGGCTCCCCACGTACCTCTGCACTTTTACCTGTGCTGCTACATCCCCCTTACTCCCTGCCCCAGCCTGTTCCTCATCCCCTGACGCCTCCATTTCTATTTTCACTGACTGGCTTTCTTGCCTGCATTGCATGCCAGCCTCTCACTTCTTTACTATTCCTTCCATCCAGGACCAGGAGACACACCAACTGCAGGTACTTCCTCAGCCTAACAAAAGGTTTTTCAACTGAAAGCTTCCTAAGATATATTTTTCTAACTATTTTGGTTTTTTTTCATAATAAACTTATAAAGACAAAATAAGCCATCACCCATCATGAGTAACATATATACAACACAACATCTTTACTTGTTGCTGTCAATTCCTTTATAAAAAGAAAGGCTCTGTGACAGTTCTATCTGGATAACTTTGATGCTGCTGGTGTTGAGCCAGCTAAGTTATTCTGACCTGCTGTCATTTACTGTGGTGGACCGGTCCAAGACTATAAGGGAGGAGAAGGCCTCACGGGGGCACACTGCCATGTTCTGCAGAGGCTCCAGCATCAGGAAGGGTGCACCTGAACACACACAGTCCCACAAACACCTATGTCATGAGTTTTGCCTGCCTGCGGAGAGAGGCGCAGGGCCCCAGAACCCAGACTCTCCCATACCTATCTCCTTGACAGCTTGCCACCTTTGTGGACACAGCAGGGGCTATCACCCCTGCAGTTTTCACCCCCCTGTGCCTTAACACACATACAGTTTCCTATTGCTGAATCTTTTCTGAAATGATTTGGAAGTTCTGAATCAATTCAGAAAGCCTAAAGCTTCTAGTGATTCAATTTGGATTTGTAGATTTGGCCTCCAAATTGTCCAAATCTTCTCTGAAGCTTTTCACAGTCCTAGAGATCACATTTACTCAAAGAACCTTGCCTGCCTATGTCCTTAGACCAGGGGTCAGGAACCCCTGGCACGTGCGCCGAGTATGGCATGTGAGGCCATTTTGCTCAGCATGCCACCACCAGCCTGGGCTTTAGGCAGCTGCTGCCAGCCACAAAGCTGGGGCTGCTCCCAGCAGGTGGCTGGGTGGCTGCAAACCCTGCTGCAAACAGACCAGGCTCCATGGCTGGCAGCAGCTACCCAGAGCTTGGACTGGTTGCAGCTAGGAGGCTGCAAATATCTGCTTTGGGCGCCGACATTAGCTGCATACCAGCAGGTGCATGCACACCTTGGAGCAGATGGTGGGGGAGTGGCCTGATGCAGCACAACCCCGGCCTCTCCCCTGTTGCCAGTAGAGAGCTGATGACTGGGCTCTGGAGCTGGGTGCAGCTGTTTGTAGCCAGCCTGGGCTCTAGGCAACTGCAGCAGACTCCACCGCCCCCCCCGGCATCAGCTCCATGCTGGTGGTGACTGCACGTACACCTCAGAGCAGACAGCAGGAGGGCTGTGCTGCCTCAGGCCCTATCCCCACCATCTGCTCTGAGGCATGTATGCACCCACTGGTATGGAGCTGATTCCGGGGCCTGGAGCAGCTGTTTACAGCCTCCTGGCTGTAGCTGGAACAGGCTCAGGTAGCTGTTGCCAACCACAGAGGCCAGGCTGCTTGCAGCAGGGCTTGCAGCTGAGCCCACCTGACTCCCACTCACTCCAAGCCCAGCCCCAGCTCAGCCCTTCACCAGGATGAGGCTGGCACTGCTCCTTGCCAGGAGTACTGCACCTTTTGTGGGCTTAGCTGGGTGGGGTGGGTGG
>NW_017728906.1:107143157-107164427 GCF_001723895.1 Crocodylus porosus
GGGACCAGGGCATTGTTGGGTTGGACTTTGTCCAGTGGCCCAGGAGCCCAGCTCCATGTACCCATGCATCTGGTTATGTGTGTTTGTCTGCCTCTGTCTGATTCTGTATGTCTGTGTACGCACACATGTGTCTGGTTCCGGTTGTGTGTGTGCGTGTGTCTGTTCTGGTTCTTTGTGTTTGTGCATGTGGTTCTGTGTGTGTGTGTCTGGTTCTCTCTCTGCTCTCCTTTTTCTTTCTCTCTCTCCTCTTTCTCTTTTTGTCTCTTTTTCTCTCTCTCTCTCTCATTGCAACATGCTCAGCAAAAAAGGAATACACAAGAACAAAGGCAACATTTATGATTCATACTGCCACGCTGGCACCTTCCAAAGTAGACATTATGGTTTTTTCGGCACTCCGGCCACAAAACATTGCCTACCCCTGCCTTAAACCAACACGGCTACAACTAAAAACAAGCATGGTTTGCATTCTTTGTGCCTAGAGGTGTGACTTTATGCTTGGCCATGTTAAAAATGTATATTGTTTACTTGTTTACTTGCTCCAAGACTCTCTATGTCAGTGACCTGTCCACCACACTACTAGTTTTTGGGTTATTTGAAAACTTCAATCATTGACAATTTTGTGAGCTCTTTTAAGTAAGGGGTGGCCAACCTGTGGCACAGGTGCCATGAGCAGCCTCTGTGTGTGACACGTGGCACATTAGGGAGGGGACAAGCAATACAGTGGTAAATAGGGCAGGAAGCAGAAAGCAATGTAGCAAATTAGGCAGGGACTCCAGCAAAGGAAGAAGAAAGCAGAACAGAAGATCAGGCAGTGAGCACAGGGCTGGAAGCAGAACAGCAGACTGGGGAGAAGAAGGGGATTGGAGAGTCACTTGAGGAGGGTACAGGGCAGATTGGTGCATGCCTGCCAGAAAGATTGGCAGCCACTGTTTATGTCATTGATTAAAAACCTTAAACAACGTAGGGCCAAAACCAGAATTTGTGGGAATACCCCCATGGAAATACCCCCACTAAATGATGTTTTCTCATTTACAATGATATTTTGAGACCTGTCAGACAGTTTCTAATGCATGCTCCTAAGAATATAGCTTTAACTTAAGGCTCCAGTAAAAATGAACTGAATCCCAAACCAAAACAAGTAAAAAAAATCAACAAAATCAAAGTTGAATCTACAGCTCTTTTTGGAGTCTCATCGATATCAAATATCAGGCTTTTGGCTGGCCTTCTCTGCCTTTTTTTAATATCTTCATAATCCCTCAAAGAGGAAAAGACCACATTGGCAATGCTTTGCCAATATTTTGAGTCACAAGCCACATAAAATTCTTCCTGTTAGGTGACATCTAAAGTCACCATGGGTGCCAGTAAAAACCTGTAGGATCATAGAATCATAGAATCGTAGAAGTAGGGTCGGAAGGGACCTTGTAGATCTTCAAGTCCGACCCCCTGCCTGGGCGGGAGAAAAAAACTGGACTCAAATGAGTCCAGCCAGGTAGGCATCAAGCCTTTTCTTAAAGATCCCCAGGGTAGGAGCCAGCACCACTTCCCTAGGAATTTGGTTCCAGCTCCTAGCCGCCCTAACTGTGAAGTAGTTCTTGCGGATGTCTAATCTAAACCTACTCTCCAATAATTTGTGTCCGTTGTTCCTTGTCCTGCCAGGGGGCGCTAGGGGAAACAGTGTCTCCCCCAAACCCTTCTGGTCCCCCCAAGTGAGTTTATGGACAGTCACCAGGTCCCCCCTCAGCCTTCTCTTGTGAAGGCTGAACAGGTTCAGGTCCCGCAGACTTTCAACGTATGGTCTGCCCTGTTGTCCCCGGATCATGCGGGTGGCCCTCCTCTGGACCTTTTCAATGTTGTCCACATCCCTCCTGAAGTGGGGCGCACAGAACTGGATGCAGTACTCCAGCTGTGGCCTGACCAGTGTTGTATAGAGGGGGAGGATCACCTCCCTGGCTCTACTTGAGATGCACCTGTGGATGCATGACAAGGTCCGGTTAGCCCTGCCAACCATGACCTCACATTGTTGGCCTATATTCATCTTGGAGTCAGTAATGACTCCAAGATCCCTTTCTGCCTCCGTGCTGTCAGGAAGGGAGTTTCCCATTCTATAAGTGTGCTGCTGGTTTCTACTGCCCAAGTGCAGCACCCTGCACTTGTCAGTACTGAAATGCATCCTGTTTATGTTAGCCCACTCCTGTAACCTATCCAGATCTTGCTGCAATATTTCCCTCCCTACTAGCGTGCTCACCTCACCCCAAATTTTGGTATCATCAGCGAATTTAAACAGGTTGCATTTCACCCCATCGTCCAAATCGCTGATGAAGAAATTGAACAGCGCAGGCCCAAGGACCGAGCCCTGGGGGACTCCACTGCCCACTTCCCCCCAGGTTGAATATGACCCATCCACCACCACCCTCTGAGTGCGACCATTGAGCTAATCTGCAATCCAGCTGACTGTGTAGGCATCAATGCCACAGTCGCCTAGTTTTTTAATGAGGATGGGGTGGGAGACGGTGTCAAAGACCTTGCTGAAGTCTAGAAAGACTACATTCATGGCGACAGCTGCATCCATTGCCTTTGTGACCTGATCATAAAAGGCAATCAGGTTGGTCTGACATGACATACCCCTAATGAAACCGTGCTGGTTGCCCTTGATCTGCTCATTCTTTTACACTTAAAATGGTCTCACCAAAACAAGAACAACATTGTTGCACAAATGCATTTATATCAAATGAACATAATGGAAATGCTTACAGTTTGTTTCTGGAAAAAATGGACTCAGAAAACAGATAGATATGTCAGTGCTCAGCTTGTTTAATTTTAAGTGGAAATGCAGGAGAGCAAAATACCTTCTGCACAAAAGTTACTTTGAAAACATCTGAAAATTGGTGTAATCTGGTCGGCTCCAACAGAAAAAATTGGCACATCAGAAATATTTGTAAGAGCCACTAAAACAAGTCTTCCCTGGCACTAGAGAGCAGTATGCAGTATGCAGTATGTGGGCTGAATTCCATTAGAAGCAGTTGCTGTAAGTGTGCTCTTGTTATTCTAATGATGTTCCTTTTTCAATGCCAAGAGAAAGTGCCTGTGTGATTCTTTAACATTGGCACATGATACCTTCCAATCTTTACTTCTCTTCCAAGAGAAGTGGTGCTAGCTCCTACCCTGGGGGTTTTTAAGAGGAGGTTGGATGAACATCTTGCTGGGGTTGTTTGACCCCAATATTATTTCCTGCCATGGCAGGGGGTCGGACTATATGATCTACTCAGGTCCCTTCCGACCCTAGAAACTATGAAACTATGAAACTATATCACTGGGCCAACCATAACTGGAAGCAGAAACAAAATAGATACATGGGGTGAAGAAAACTGGTCCTCACAAAGTTTGCAGCCCATAAATATCGCTATACAAGGGTATAGGGGACATATTTGCTAGAGCAAGCACATTTTTGCAGGCTAGAACATTGATGGGTGGTAGCACCATGGAGCTGTATAAATCCAGGTTGTGAATCCAGCATTTAATGGAGTGATCTGCATTCTGTTTAAGGAAGAGGAAGACAGTCATGTTTGGTTAGAAAGTCAAGCTGCTATTTAGGAGAAATAATTCCCCCACCGATCTATGATACTCCAGAAGGCTTTTAAGAGCAGAAAAATAGTTTTCACATAAAAAAGTTTATATTATAATGTCTGAAAAATCCACAGGCAAAAATATACTGCACATAACATTTTATAATTAGGCATACAAGGCCAACATTTCAACAGAACTCACACCCTGAGAAAAAAGAGACAGATCCCACTGTCTTGATTTGTACGTATGAAGCATACAAAATATGTACGCCAAATATACATGTTTTCACCCTGTAAATGAATGTACCTCCAAATTCTTGGAATGCAGTGAGGAAAGCACCCTGAAAATTTGTTGTGAGATAAATAACCTGTGATATATTATCTTTGCAAAAATATAGCTAAAAGACCTTTTAAAATGAGCTGCCTTAGCTGAATATGCTCAACATTTCCTGATGCTTCCTTACAAATAAAAATATCCTTGCCCTTTTCTAAGTAAGAACACAGTCTGGTTCATTTGAGGAACTGGCTTCTGTGGTTTTACAGTTAAAAAAGTAGAAGAAGCAGGAAATCTTGGCTGTTGCTAGTCTACAATGGACAAAATTAGGTTTTACATGATGGAAGAGGTAATTTGGCATATCAATGGGCATGTCTATATGAGATACTGAACTTTGCATTAGCATAGTTTACTGTGAAGTAAGTAATGCTTACTTCGCAATAAGCTTCCCTAATAGTGAGTAAATTTGCTACCTGCAAATGCAATTAGCAAATTTACTCAGTATTAGTAACGGCATTGTAGTGCTCATGTAGATGCCTGACTGGCTCATGTAGATGCAAAATCTGCTCCTGGTCAGCCATTCACCATGGGTGGGAGATAGGGCCTGGCTCCCAATAAGAGCCTGGGTTGGGACTATGTCACCCTGCCCTGGCAGCAGGGATCTCTAAGCCCTCTGTTCCCAAATTGTTATTAGGGAGCAGGGGGCTTAGAGACCCTTATCCACACTCATGGAGCAAGCTCCCCTGCCCTTGCCCTGGGGACAAAGCCCCTCTGCCCTGGCAGCAGGGAGCTTCCAGCCCTGCTTCCCAGTTGCGATCATGGAGCAGGGGCTGGGAGCCTGTTCCCAGTCCCTGTTCTGCAATTGTGGAGCTGGGAACACAATCACGGAGCATGGGCTGGGAGCTCCCTGCATGGGGACAGTTCCCCACCCAGTCTGGAGCTGGCTAGAACCTGCCTGTGACTGGGACAGTTCTCAGCCAGCCCCAGGCTGTGCGGGAAAGCAGTGCAGCCTGGAGGTGGCTGGGGACTGTCTTGTTTCAGGTAGTCCCCAGCCAGCTCTGGGCTGCACATGTAGACTTCCCTGTGCCACCTAGAGCTGGTTGGGAAATGTCCTGGTCAGGGGCAGGTCCCAGCCCTGTGCCCCAGTTGGGTGATCAAAGCATGATCTGCTGGTGGGGCTCCCACTGGCAGATTGGGGCAGGGGGCTGAGACCTACCCCTCCCCTGCAGCTCTTTCCAAGCCCCATGCCCTTGATTGGGGAGCCTGCTGTTGGGGCAGGGGGACATTGTGTCAGCTGTCTCCTGGCCCCATGCTCCCTGCCAGCCCCTGGGCTAGCATCCAGGGGAGCCTGAAGCCTGGTGGCAAGGGCCCATTGCAGGGCTGCAGACACCTGGGAGCAAATCTTCTCCCTAATCTCCATATGTGTAGACACCTACCCAAAAACTCTTGCTGGATGTGTCTACACATATCCCTACGGCATCTTTGTTACTGTATCATCATTTAGGAAGTACTGCACGTCCTTTTGGAACGTACTGTATGTTGCAATGGTGATGTAGTGTCACATGTAGATGCGCCCACTGTGCAGTATCTTAATGCATAGTAAATCAAGGCTGGAGTATATGCATGTGTAGATGCATCCAGTCACTTGTATTTTTTTTCCATTAGCTCATTTTACCTACTGATTGCACATATGCAAGTTATGCTTACATAATTTTAAAAAGCCTAATGACTGATTCATTTTTCCATAGGCTGGGTTACTGCTGACTTGGATCTGTAGGAAAAAAAGCAACTCGAGTAATGACTGAAGAAAAACCATGCTTATGGAAGGCAGCACAATGGATAAGAAACTCAGTTCATCTCTGCCTCTTGCCTTCCCTCTATTCCTTTCACTGTGTTTAACCTCTGTTTATTCAATGGCATCTCTTTAAAAGGAAAGTTCTTTGATTAAAACTAAAGATTGAATTTTGTAACTGTCAGCACTCAGATTCCCAGAAGGAGGCATGTCCTAATTTCTAGCCCAAATTTACTTAATATTTTCATTACCACATTAAATTTTGGTCAGTGCTTAAGAGAATTCTTGACTGGCAATTAACTCAGAACTCAGCTAAATCTGACAAGTCAAATCAGAATCTTTAGCTCATAAAGATGAAATCATATAACTTACAAAACAGGATTTGTTTTTTTAGCCACTACTAGCTTACCTATTCTTCAAAAAAACAAAGAAAAATAAGATCGAGGACCTCTTAATACATGTTGGTTTGAAGGGCCATAGGAAGCTTGGAAACACCATTGTGTGACTATAATGAAATCAGAATGAAGTTCTAAATTTCCTTGTTAAATTTTCCTCCAGGATCCATTGTGGCATTACTTTGCTTTTGCCAGATAAACAGCTTTCCAAATTCTGCTTAAGTTTTCAGGAGAAAACTGTTCTTATAAGAGCCATATAGGATGACAGCCTTCATTTTGCTGCACAATGGACATGGGATAGACAGAGGCTGTGTAGGCTATGTTCCTCAGCAATTTCCTCTAAGTAGCTAGTTTCTTTCAGGAAAGGGAGGAGAAAGACATGGACAGTCAGTTACTGGCTTCCCTCCTGTAACAATAAGGAAACCAATCCATATCCACAGACGTGCTATTAGTGGGTTAGGTCTAAGGATGTGGATACCTGTTCACTGTGAACTCAGCAGGACCAACCTAGTTTCAAATTGATTACCAATCATGCAATAGATGGCAGTAACTTTGAATCTCTACTCTATTGACCTTCACTGAATTTGAACTAGCAACTTCATTTTTGAAAAACACAATACCCTGTCATTGCGGGTAGCTGCCAGGAATTCCAATTCTGTTATTAAACTGCACAAAATTAGAGACAAAATTTCATTTTATCACCTACTAGCTGAAAATCTATGAGCTGTAACTAATAACATCCTTGGTATGCTGCTGTAGCAGACAAAATTTTAGATTGGAAGTGATTTTTTTCCAACTAACTTTAAAAATAATTTCTTTGGTGAATTTAAAAACAGATATTATACATAAAATTAGTATGACATTCAATGTGCCCTTTTTTTTTACTGAATTTAAAGCTTATTTTGGGTACATATAATATTACATATTTGTTTTTGTTTTGCCTTTGTTTTTATATAAAGGTTTTATGATTAATGTAGTGAACGGAGATTCAGAGTTCAGATCCTAGCTCTTCCTGGGTCATCTTGGGATAGTCACTTAATCTTTCTCTGCCTTCATTTCCTACTTGAATATGGAGACTTTAACCCTTGCCACTCCCCATGATTTGTCTCCATTATCTGTTTAGATTATAAACTTCTCTTGCCAACACTTTTCTTATTGAGCTTATATAGTGCATAACACATCGGAGGTCCAGTCCCTGCTGCAGCTTCTTGGCACTGCAAATAGCAAGCTTTAATTTACTTTCCAAATGCACTAAGTAATGTTTTGGCTGAAATATTACACTCTGGAAAGTGGAAAATGATCTTACACAGCAACTACTCTTTACAAGACTTTTTGCTACACATTACATATGAATACTCACAATGTAAGACCGGAAGGAGGAGCCTTCTGGACCACTGAATCCATTTCCCTGCATACACAGGCTACTTTAACCAAAAGAATCCCCCAAATCACAATTTCAGACCTCTTCCATAATTACAAGGAATGATACTTGATATCCCAAGAACACCCTATAACATACTGCATGTCAAAGCCAAGGAGATGTGGGCAACAACAGGGACATAGGTCATATGCGCTCAGAACACCCTAGGAAGAGGACCATGCCCCTGCTACAAAAGAAGGCAAAACACTCCACAGTCCATGTCCATATGACCTAAGAGGAAGCAAATTTTTTCCTGACCCCAAATTCAGGAACTGGCATGACCTTCAATGGAAAAAAGCAAGACCCTCTAGCCAAGAATCTCTGGGTCTCCAGCATTAGCAGGAGCTTCAGTCCACCTCAGTAAAAACCCACAGCCTTAGCTGTGGCCCAGGTTCCAATGCCTCAGACAGAGGAACCACCTTCCCTCTATTTCTCCTATAGCTAGAGCATTCACAAGGGGGGAAAATGATACATATGGGTGACCAACAAAATGCTGAGGCATAGGATTACCTGACATCTTCCACACTACAGAACTAAAGTTTTTGCATAAAATTATCTTTTTTGTAAACCAGGTATAACCCTGTTAAAATGAATTAAAATGAACTGCTTTAGTCCCCTTGTATTCAATAGCAAGGTGCCCAATGACTTCACCTGGAGTTTAATAAAACCTCATATTAGCAACACCTTGTTACGGAGTCATGTGTAAGCATAGCTGTTTTAAGAGAGATGATCTTATCATTCAGCCCCTTTGAAATTCTCAGATAGTAACGAGCTTCTACTGCTACATAATCCTCTTAGAGAAAAATCCATGGAGTTTTTTTGAATTGTGTCTCTAAGAGTAAGGATTTATGACAAGACTGATCTTTTGTGTTTTTATAATAGATCTCCACTCATCTTCCTCACTGAATGGGCTTACATGTCATAGTATTTGTTTGTACCTTTTGTCTGAAAATAAGCTGCCTGCTTGAGGCAGTAGAGACTGCTGCAGGGGACAATATCTTCTGGCACTGGCATGCAATGTACACTGGTGAGATGGCCTAATGGCTTTTGAATTCTAAAACTAGGAGAACTCCTGCTAATTATACACAGGGAGCCCAGACCCAAGAGTAGGCATCAATTATAACATTATTGTTCCTAGTTGTTCTCAGAGGTACATTCTTTTGTCTGTACAAACCATATTTAACTTCATCTTTTCATGCAAGTGAGAATCAAGAACTCCCCTTCCACCTGTTAGCCACACACCCGCCAATGGGGGCCAGGGCACCAGGTGCGAGAGGCTCTGGTCCTTCTGGAGGACTCCCCCCTCTAGCCCACCTGCCCACAGACTCCCTATCCCCACCACCTGGCTTTGGGTTGTTCTCCCATGGGTGCACAACCTGCAGTGTGTGCAGCAGGTGGGGGACTCACCCAGGGGTGCAGTGGCTGGTGCTCCTCCTAAGGGGGTGGTTCCCCATCTGGCTGCTGGGGTCCAGGCCGACCTCAAGTCCTGGTGCCACTCTAGGCTGCTGTGGCTCCACACACATATGGAGATAGGGAGACTGGAGTGGCTGGGCCCAGGTGGGTGGTGGTGGACCCAAGTCATTGGCCAGGTCAAGGCTTTTGAGGGCAGGTGGCAGCAGAGGACCTCCTCTCAAGCCCGGGTATGAGCCTGCTGCAGAGTAGCAGGCAGCTGCCAGGGGTCCTGTGGGGCTAGGGCTAGAAGCCAGGCAGTGGCAGGCATGCACAAAACCCCCAGGTCCAAGACAGTGTCCAGAGTCCAGCAGTCATCATCCATGGCCTCCACGGCCTGACCCAGTATGTCATTTTAGAGGTACAGGATTTAGATGTGCTCCTACTACAGGGCCAGGAGCTCAGCCTGGAATGCATCCTCCTGGGCAATGTCCTTCTGGTGCCACCTGTCCTGGTGGGCCAGGTCATCCTCTTGCCACCTATCCTCCCAGGCCAGGTCCTCATGCTGCCAGGCCTGAGTGCACTCCTTCCACCCCTTAGCCAGTGCCACCAGCCTCTGGAGGCAGAGGATCTGGTCTTGTGTGCACCTCTGGTGCAGCTACTGCATCCAGAGGGCCCCAGCGGTGGGTGCTGGTGTCCTAGAGCCAGCATTCTTGCTGGTCACAGTGGGGTCTCCCCTGCATCCAGATGCAGGCACCATAGAGCCAGGAGACAGAACCTTTTGCAAGAATTTGCAACATTTCAGAGATAAGATGCTCTGCACCGGGGCCATGTGCTACCCGGTCTCAGATCAGGGGTTGACTGTGCATGGGTGGCCAGGGCCCATGGTAAGTTGGGATGGGCAGTCCCAGACCTAGGAGGCCACTGGCTGAGCCCCCCCATCCCTGCTTACTGCCCTGGGGCCAATGGCCTGCTGGGTGCTGGCTACAGCCAGCCTGCCCTGTCCCCTTCCTGGGGCGGAACAGGCCAGGCTGCAGGCAGCACCTGTTGCCATGGCTCCAGGCCCCAATCTCCCCAACTCCCATCCCTGCAGGTCACCTGTTGTGCTGTGCTGCCACCCAGCCCATGGCGCCCAAGCTCAGGGTGTGTGGGGCTCTTGAACTATTGGGATGAGGAGCTGGCCATGTCTCTGCCCTCCTCACAGGGGTCTTCTCTGATGAGACATCCTGGGGCCAGTTCTCCCATACTGCCACTGTACCCTGAGTGTGCCCCTGCTACATGTGCCCCAGCCAGTTCACAATGAGCTGTTTGTGCAAGCTGAGGGGTGCCTAACCTACTATGCCCTGCTGCTGCTGATCCTCCTAGTGCCCCTGGTGAACCTGTGCACCTGGTATGGGATCATGAGCTATGATGGCATGGGGGACAAGTACAGGCTGCTCCACAACCTCTGCTGCTGCCTGGAGGGCTACCTGCGGCAGTGATGCATGTTGTTGCCCCCCCAATGCTCAGGAGGACATTGCTGCTGACATGGATGCCTTCCTCAGGGTGCAAGAGGCCCATGCCTGGCCAGCTGTGGGGGCATAGGCTTCTTAATAACATTTTGCACTGTGTCCTGCCTTTCTGTGTACTGGGGGTGGAACCTGGGGCCAGGGGAGAGTGGATGGGCCAGGCAGGGAAGGGGGCCAGGGGCAGGGGGTGGGGTCAGGGCTGAGGGCTAGCAGTGTGGTGCTTACCACATGTCTGGGGCTGGCAAGGCTGGTGGCTAAGCATGGTCCTCCTCATCAGTGAAGGTGTCCAGCTGTGTCCGGTGTCCTTAGCCTGAAGTGTGCACTGTGCAAATGCCCTTCCCTCCCCCACCAGGGATGAGCTGGAACTTCTGATGGCTGTCAGTGTCATGCTCCTTGTGGTGGGGCTGGAGCTGCAGAGCTGGTGAAGCAGCCACTGGCCAAGGCTCCCTGAGCTACTAGTGGATTGAGAAGCTGGACAGGGTGGGCTGTTGAATGCCTGAGGGTCCCTCCTCTGGTGACGTGTCACTGGAGGGGTCAGGGCAGGATTGGGGCTTGGGCAGACTGCCCATGCTAATAAAAACTGCATGGCTGTAGCTTGGGTCCCAGGCACCCAAATATGGGTCAGCTGCTGTATAAAGGGCATGGTCTTGAAGGCACAACCAGACTGACAATCGTGGTTGGTCATGGTGGGCCATTATGCCCACGAGGCCTTGACCTTGATGCAGAACTGCCATACCAACTGGGAGTACCCTTGCTCCCACATTCCACCTGACAAAGCCTCATAAATGTGGGTGTTTGAGCACCCACCCCACTTGTACTCCTTCTGTACCTCCACCTCACCCCAGAGAGACATTAGGTCATCCTTCTCCTCTTGGGTCCATTTGGGGCCCTGGTTGAAGAGCACAGACATGCGCATGGGGGTGGGGTGCTGGGCCTGGATGGGGAGGATGAGGCCATGCTGCTGGGTCCTGCACTAGGTCTCTGGGCTCCTGCGTGGGCAGTTGCCAGCAGCCCCCAGCACAGGGGCAGAGCTAGGGACTGGGAGCTGCACAGCTGAGGCTATGCTCTGCAGCAGCTTCAAGTGCAGGGCAGGCTGCTGGGGTTTGCAGCAAGAAGGTGCTGCTAGCCCTACTGCCAGATGCAAGCACAGGCAGCCCTAGGGTGTTACTAGGGCTGGTAGGGGCTAATGCAGCTTGCAGCAAGTGCTGTCCACCCTGCTGGCTAGGCAGCAGTGCCCTGCAAGGCTGCAAGGCTTGAGCAGGGCCACACCACAGATCTCCAGGCAGGCAGGGACAGCAGAGCTGTGACCTGCCCAAGGAGACACACAGGTTCTCACTACCCTCAGGGTGTCTGTGGTATGTGCCCCAGGGCATAAAATTGTGGCAGACCTTTAGATCCTGCAGCTAGGGGCTTCCACAGATGCAGCTCAACTCTGGGTCAGGAGATACTCCCAGCAATGAGCAGATCTAGTGGCAGGGCAGACGAGGCAGCAATACTTGCATAACTGTGCAGTAACTAATTTCGATTAATCATAACTAATCATGTCTACACATATGGAACTGAGCAGTAACTAACTGTGATTAAATTTGCTATCTGCAAATTCATTTTTACTGCACAGTAAGGACACGCATATATAGACGTTCTCCTGTACTGCTCAGTAAATTAGGCAACCACACAGTAATGCATCTTGTGTAGATGCACTGTGCCAGAAACCAGCAGACACCATGTCTGAGGCTGTCCCAGTCACCTGTAGGGGGTTCGGGATTGAGAGTGTGGTTGAGGGTAGAAAGGTAAGAAAGGTTTATTGACTTAACAAAAACACAACTACGCATTGTATACTAAGACAGATAATGACAGACGTTAATAATTTGCATTGGCAACTTATTGACAGTCCCCTCTGATGCCTGATGTACAAGTTTCTCTTTCCACAAAGCTCAGCGAAGTCAGATGTCCCTGATTAGTGCTGTCTGCGAGGTACCAAGAAGGACCCTGGTATTCAGTCCTTGGGCTCCTCAAGATCCACAGGTCCACTGAATCTAGGCCAGTAGCTAATCTGTAGTTCCTTTCACAGAGCTGTATCTTCCTTCTAAATGATTTCCGAACGTGCCAGCCAATTTATAACTTCTGAGCTATGCTGATAACTTACAGCCAATCAGATTCTTTTTACTTCAACTGTCCTTAGACTGACCAATAGCCATACAAGCCTTTCATTCTTCTGATAAGGCTAATTTTAACTATGCCACAGGGCCTACCATTACTTCTATAAGGCTTTGCTAAATTTGCTAGGCCTTACTTCATACAAGGCCTTGCTACATCTTAAACTTTAATTAGTCTTTTAGCAAAAACATATTGCTTAATATCTGAACAAATGACAGAAAAACACCTGGTTTAATCTTCATGAAGCCTTCAGCAAGCACCTTTGTCACACAGACATAATTTTTAGCTGGCACAAAGGCCAATGGACAAGCGGGCATACACAGGCTGGGAAGTTGAAGATATGTACTACATTGTTCCATAACATGAGATAAGGTGACATTAGGTCACAGTGCCCAACTGCAGAGTCCCTGGGATTCTGGTTTTGGTGAACAGATCAAATTAGGAGGACCGGTAAATAACCAGATTAAAATGTATGCATGTGATGGGTTTTTTGGAACGAAGGAATATGCTGACAAGACAGAATGTGGACAGTATGACAACCATAGGGAAACTAATCAACGATGCCTGGGAATGAAGTCATCAGAGGTGAGAAAGAATACAAAAGGAGGGATTTTAGAGCAGGAAAGGGTCCCCAAGAGGTGAACCTGAGGCCACCATGGACAGAGGGCACACCGCTAGCCCATCTTACCCACCCCACTGTGGCAGCGCGGGCCTAGGGCCTTGACCTCCAGGCTGCTGACATCTAACATTCAAGAAAGAACCTCAGCGTAAAGCTTGCGTACTGACCAGGCGTACCTTTCCCCTGTGACAAGCTCTAGAACTGGTAGATATAGAATTGGGGTGGGTTATTTTGTTTGCCTGATCTGCATTATTTTTCTCTACTATCACGATGTACCAATAAAATTTGCCTACTATCAAATGGAGAAGTCATGTTCAGTCTGAGGCTTTGATCCACACAAAACAAGGTATCTGGGTCATGAATCTAACAAGATCCATTTGCTGTTCTTTGGGACAGGGTGAAATTATGCATTAGACTTAGACCATACAAAAATCTGTGGAAAATTAAGTGCTGTTAAAGTTAAAACACATCAGCAATTGTATGTTGAGGTTTAATACTGTTTATTGCTTACACAACTCTGACTTGCCACTAGAAAGCTGGTAAACAGGGCTGTAGGTAGCAGCCAGGACAGGTACCTGCGCTAGGTTCGGGGGTGGGGGGAGGAGAGGGGATAGGAGCAGTGCATCTTGCGATGCTGGAGAATTTCAGATTGCTCACTTTTTCTCCCTGGAGTAGGCTGAAGTTACCCTGAGTTAGGTAGCACAGCCCAGAGTTAACCTTTGCTTGAAAAGACATAACTTTGAGATGCACTTAGCACAAGTTGACCAGCTTTAATGTGAGGATGCTCACATTTTAAGTACCCTTAGTATGGTATAAGTGTAATGTGTAACTTCACCCTAAGTATGCCTTTAGGGAAAGAAAACCAGAGAGTGCAAAACAGGAAAAAGAATATGGTTAGAGCTGTGAACCTCAATCAACAATTTTCAGGATATTTGAACTGAGGAATACCCATCCGGGCAACACTAATGGCAGGATAGTGTTGTGAGCAGACCCTCCTTGCAACACAGGCAGTTGATTATGGCTACAATCTAGTCCAGTAATTCTCAACCAGGCTGTCGCAGGACCCTGGGGTGCCTTGAGAATCTTTCAAGAGTGGCACAGAACACAAGCACTGTTATACTTGCAAACAAGGCTCACAAGACAAGCCCAGAGATTTCAAATAATACTAGTGTTAAACTCATTCTGATCTGTTGTGGTCTTTTTGAGTTCTTTGTAACAAAAGAATTCTCAATTATTCTTCCATAGTCAAAAAACAAGAGAAAACTAAGAGCTGGCATTTTCCAAGGGGTGCCTTGAGTCTAACAAGGAGTAACTTAAGTCTAAAAATGCTGAGAACCATTGTCGTAGTCCTGACCTGGATACTGCAATGCAGTTTTGGACAGGACTGCATCTGACAAACTTGTTGCAGTGCAATGTGAAGCCAAGCTCTTAGCTCCATGTCTCCAACAGCTTCTGCTGCTAGAAGGAAGCAATGCCATTTTATGAACTTTGAGCTTCTTATGTTTGTTATTATTTTTTACTTTGCAGTACTGGTCTTCTCTGAAGCTGGGGGTTGCTGCCTGCTAATTGATAGCAAGTGACTTTCAGGTTCACTTACATTTCTTTTTGGAACAATATTTCATTTTTTTAAAAATGGTAGAGAGGGTAATCCTAGAATCTCCTGGCTGACATCTTTTTCCTAGGTGTTTAAATAAAAGCTTCTATTGTGCAACGACTCATGTAACAGAAGTGTAAGGACATGACAATGACTCTAAGACTAAAGATGCCTCATCTCATTTCAGCTTGTACTTTCAGTGCTTATGTGACAGTCCTGCAAAACCTTGACCTCAACGGGACTATAACACACATGCCAAATTAAGCTCAAGCACATCTCTGCAGAATAAAAGCTCTTTTTATAGTTCCTTCCCTGCCTTCCTCATGTCTTATAAACAGAAGTTTATTTCAAATGCACTAGGTGGCAAGACTCTTGAAGTATGTCTGCCTGTCAAAAGAGAGGGCTAGGGAACATTGCTGTGGAGGCCAGTGTAAGAAGGCAGATTGCCCTTTAAGTAGGCCACACAGCCCCAGAGCAGCACCAGCTGTGAACACAAAACTGATTGGCTGCAGAACCAGCAGGACTGAGTATATCATCCCAAACCCCGGATTTAGGCTCTGGCTGCTCGATGCCTCACATCTACTAGTAGTTCAGTCCTGCTCCTGCCTTATCTCAGCCTTGCTCCTATCTTGTTCCAGCAGCCCCAGGCTGCAGTACCACTGCAAGGGCCTCTGCTTATCCTGTTGTGCATCTGGGCTTCCTGGCTTCTGACTTGGGCTATGAGCACAGATATCATTTTGGATTCGATATATGACTCTGACTACCTGGGTTAGACCCCATTTACACAGCCCTGAACATAGATCTGGATCCCCTGCAGGCTTAGATGATTGGTTAACTCCAGATTCCACAAGACCACTCATGCCTACATCCTTATATCCAGGACTCCTAGGCGCAGCATGCACAGAGAAAAACTGGAAGCAATGTAGGTACATCAGAGTGCCAGGCATATGTCTGCAAGCTTGCTCTATGGCTTCTGCACAGGTAGCTACTTTGCATCCTCCATTTCAAGGTGTCAGACCTGCAAAGTGGCTGTGCTGTGCTTCTTCACTGTGATGCTCCCTAAAGCAGTCCTTTGCCAGTGCAGGCATGACCTACTTCTTGTCTAAAGCCAGAGAGACAGATGCAGTAACTTGATTTCAAGCTGGCTTTGAGTGACAAGTCCCTGACTGCTGGCTAAGGTAGTGACTAACTGCCAGACAGACAGTAATGGATGCTGGAGGTGGACGGGACTTACATTTCTGAAAGGGGAGCTATACCTGTGAATTGCAAGCTTAGCTACTTTTGCTGTTAAGCCAACTTTGAGCAGGGTAAAGCCAAGAACCACATGCATAGTACATATAAAAGTATAATTCTAAAGGCTTTCCTGGCTCTGGATCTATTTATTTCTCCCATCTTCAGGTATCTAAATTCCAAGCCTTTCTTCACTGCTGGGAAGATGAAACATATAATAAGCCTCTCTTGAGTGCATAATGGCAGCTGTATTTGCCACTGCGCCACTGGCAGCTAAGTCATCACCTGGCAAAAACCTTGTAGGAGTCCTGGGCCAAGATGTTCTTTTAGTTACAGAGGCACTTGGCTGCAGAAGAATTTCATTAGTATAACTGAGAGCAGTGTAAAATGTGTGCTAGAAGATCAAATTTTGCTGCTGTCAGGACTAGGGTTATGTGACTATTTTTGTTCCAGTTCTGTGGCTGAACCAGATGAAACATTGACAAATTCATAATGATAACTGGAAACTAAAAATTTTCAGAATTTTGAGCAAATTTAAATTTCATCAGGAAAGAAAATATTTCATTCAAGCCAAAATGATTTCTTCTAATATTTTTAAATAAAAGTAAAAGGCTAAATTCACAAGACCAAGGAGGAGGTGGTGATATCTCCTGCCATTTTACATGATGGCCCAGTGATGAGGAAGTTTACTTTTGCTGTGGGAGAATTTGGTTTGGATCCCTACTCTGGCAGAAAAGGGATTTGACTCTACGGCTCCCAGATGGCCAGCATGTCTTTATCAGTGGGGGTACCCCCTGTAAATCCTTGGCTTAATGGGTGCCATTTAAGTCCTCCCAGTTTTCTCTTCAGCTGAAATGAGTTGCTCAACTCATGAATAGCTATGTGCTGACCAAAAGTACATTTTTTCGGTAAACTATTTGCTGAAATAATTTGCTCAGCTGTAGTCAGAACATGGTTTAGAAGTCACATCCATTACAGCAGCGTATAAATCTACTTTTAACACTGAACTCTATCAAGCTTATGCCATAAAGAGGCAATGTATGGCGCACGATGGCCAGAGGGTAATCACACCATGGAATTCTATTAGCCATAAAGGGAAGCCTTGTGACTTGTGCTCTGGGATGTAATCAGCCATTGTTCATATTGAGACTGCAGAAACTCTTTGTAACAAGGACAAATGTACACTGTGTTTCTTTAGGAAAAGGGGGATGAAGTTGGCAATTCATAACATTGAATGGCAGTTTCAGCTGAGCTTGGTGGTTTAAAGAGTTTAGTCTACTCTATTTAAAGTGTTATTCAGGAGGTCTGCATCCTTATGCACCATTTCTCCAAATGATCCTCAGATGATGCAAAATAATTTTCTGCATCAGGAGGAATCAGTCTCTTACCTTTTGGAAGTAAGCTTGGGAGGTCTAGCAATTTTAGTACTTTTTAACTTAAAAAAATTAAAATGATGTTTTCTCCTTAATAAAAGGATTAATGAGCTTTTCTGAAGGCAAACTGTATAAGAAAGCAATATGCACATACAACATGTGGCCTTATAGTATCACCAGCTGCAGCTGTCCAGTTCAACCAACCAGTTCTCATTTGGGGGGAGCTGTCTCTTGGCCAGCTCTAATATTAAAGACTGTTGCTGTATTCTTTTTTCTGGAAGCTTCCTCCAAATGATTTTTCATATGTGTATTCATTAGACTGAAAGCCTACAAAGTGAAGTTGTTAATTACCATCACTGGTCTGTCTCTAAACTCCTGTATTTCTCATACTGGAAGCTGATAAATTTGCTAAGTACCCAAAAGACAGGGACCACTAAGCACAAGGTTTCTGATTCCCACCCTCCCTTTATTTCATTTCTTTCAAATCTCTCTGTAACAAAACAAAAGTGATTATGTTCACATTAAACCAGCTCAAGAAGAATATGTTGGAGTTATTTTCTCCTCTTGATGGCAGAGCATTGTATTTTTCCTTTTGCCTACCAGATCCTTTTGCTACCAATTGTTGACTCTTATGGGCACAAAAGAACAGTTTTAATACAAATGCAAAATTTGTCAGATTTTGCACCAAGATGATTTCATAACAGATGTTTTGGGGAGTAATTATAGCTCCATGACTATAATTTCTGGGAAGTTTCCTATAGTTAGTAAAAGAGGTGCTACATCTACAGATATTTAATGATGTATCCCTGGCAAAACTGCTGACAAAATGACAGCAGGTTTCCAGTTTGCTTAAGAACTAAAAAGAAATTGGAACCTGATGGCAGGTTAGCTTCTTGTTTTAAAGCAATAGCCAAATATTGTTATTTACTATGAAAATGTAAATGTTTGCTGAGAAGTACCTCAATTTTAAAAAAGACAGCAAACATCCCTTGATATACAACAAAGTAGTTTATGAACCAACATAACATGGCCTAATCTTCTTTTAGAAAATAACAACACAGGACCACATAGGAAACGGACTGGTGATACTAATAAGTGCTATGCAGGACCAATTGCTCTCAGAACACGATGGAAATGTTTCTACTGCCTTTGGCTTGAGCCCAGATGCACTGCTCGAATGCAGACCCCTGCACCCTTGCTCCCACTTAGGTAAGTGTCACAGAGTCACAGAGGTGCCCCGTGATTGTGAGGGTGATTGGCAGAGCTGCCAATCACCCAGGCAGCTCAGGTGCCTGGTTGCCGGGGCAACCAGGTGGTCACATGGCCGGAAGGGGGCAGGGCCAGGCCTTTATAACTAGCTTAGGCCGAAGCCTGCCTCACAGTTCCCTCCTGGCTGCTGCAGGAGCAAGAGCTCTGCGGCTGAGCTGAGTGGCCTGAGTTAGTGGTTGCTGCTTTATCACACTAACCGGCTGCGATGATGCAGGGAACAAGATCACCCTGATGGAAGGTAGGACTGAGAGCCCTGGCGGGGTTTGGAGTTATTGTTAGGTGTGTGGAGCCTCTGTTTATGTTGTAGCCAGAGGGCTTGAGTTTGAGTTACAGTTTACACCGGAGGACCGGGTGAGGCTGTAGGGGAGCGAGGAGGCCTCAAGGGGAGCTCCCCAACAGCTTGGGAGTTCCCAGTGCCCAGTTGGGGCACAGTGTCGGGGGCACTATTGTCGGTGCTGTAGGGCACCATATTGCGCCAGGGAGGCGCGGTGTGCGGGGTTACAGACCCCGGCCCATAAGGGTGGTGTTTGCACAGTCGGCAAACGGACCCAGCAAAGGGTCAAGGGGACAGGCACGGCGGCGTGCGCCTGTGCCCCTAGCGTGAGGTGCGCGGTGTCAGCCCTAGAGAGGGCAAGGCCCAAGGTGGGGCCGAGACAGGGCGCGAGAGGCACGGTGTCAGCCCTAGAGAGGGCAAGGCCCAAGAGTGGGGCAGAGACAGGGTGCGAGGTGTGCGGTGTCAGCCCTCGAAAGGGCAAGGCTCCAGAGTGGGGCAGGGACAGAACACGAGGCGCTGGACCCCGGCCCTTGAGAGGGCAAGGCCCCAGAGCGGGGCAGACCAGGAAGGGATAGCAAGCCGGCCCAAGCGAGCCGAGAGTAGGGCGGCGAGAGCGAGCCGGCGGTTAGCTGGACGCCGGCGAGAAGCCGGACTCAAGGGGCGCCGGCGAGAAGCCGGACTCAAGGGGTGCTGGCATTAGACGGCGCTAGCGAGCCGGACCCAGGGGGCGCCAGCGATTAGCTGGAGGCCAGTAAGAGAGGCCCGAGGTGCCGGGAGGGAGCTGGAGATAGGAGCCTGACCCAAGGGGGCACCAGGTGGGCGAGGAGCCCCGGGGCCCGAGAGAGAGAACAAGGGCACCCGACGGGTGAGGGACCATCCAAACGTCCCCAGAACAGCTGCGAGGCTTGGGGCGTGCTGAAGGGGAGGATTGGAGGCACGCATTGCCCTTAAGGTGGGACGCATATCGAATCCCCATTCTGGACTAGGGACAGGACACCAACACCGTCCACTAGGGAACTGGCAGCCTCCACATTATATATTTAACCATCAAAGTCGTGGCGGGCGAGATTCTGAGGGTGCTACGTCACCCTAATGTGACGGTAGGGGGCGCTAGGGGGCTCACGGCCGTCCCTAGCCGCCGCCCCCTCACAGTAAGTAAAAAATCAGGCTAAAATAGCTGTCAGTGAAGTGCATAAAAATACCTTAGCCATCCGTAAAAACACTAAGTAGTTTGATTGAAGTTCTGATAGACAGAACACAGCAATGCCATATGGTGTCCAAACAGGAGCTCAGCTCCTTTCAGCCATGTGCTGCTGTTGCTGCTACTGTGCCCCAGGCTACTTCCGATATTGCTAGGTTGCAGGTATGCTTCTTTGAGGGCCTGTACCAAGATAGAGGGAACAGAGCCAGTGGGGGTAAGGCTGGAGGTGAACTGTTGGGGGGAGCAGGGTGCAGAGAGAGAGTCCAATAGAGGGGCAAAAAAACCAGTGTGGGGTCTGGAGTGCATGTCATCTGAGGAGAGGCTGAGGGAACTGGGATTATTTAGTTTAGAGAAGAGAAGACTGAGAGGGGATTTAATAGGATGATCCTTTAACTACCTGAAGGGGGGCTTGAAAGAGGATGGAGCTAGACTGTGCTCAGTGGTGGCAGATGACACAACAAGGAGCAATGGTCTCAAGTTGCAGCAAGAGAAGTTTAGGTTAGATATTAGAAATAATTTTCTCACTAGAACGGTAGTAAAATACTAGAACAGTTACCCGGAGAGGTTGTGGACTCTCTATCCTTGGAGGTTTTTAAGACCAGGCTAGACAAAGCCTTGGCTGGGGTGATTTAGTTGGGGATGGTCCTACTTTGAGCAGGGGGTTGGACTCACTAGGAGACCTCGAGGTCTTTCCAACCCTAATTTTCTATGATTCTGTGTGTCAGGGGGTGGGGTCCTAGAAGCAGCCGTGATCTCTCCTAGCGCCCCCTACCGTGCTAAGCTGGTGTCACAGTGCACCCTCATCATCTCACCTGCCATGTCTTTGATGTTAGTAGTGTTAAGGGAGGCTGCCTTTTGTCCTCTTTGACACGGTACCCCTGATGTATCCAAGTTTGTGCTCCATGCACTAAAGCCTTAGGGGCTACGCATGGCTCCAACCACCCCTGTACCATGCCCCAAGCCTCACAGATGTATCAGATGTTGTTTGATCAATCCTATCTGTGCCCTCGTGGGCATCCTCTGGCTCCTCTCATAATTGCCCACACCCTCACGGGTTCCCTGGGCTCGTCTCAATTGCCTGCACCCTCCCGCGGATGCTCCCTGGCCTCTCTCATGACTGTGCCAGCACTGGGGCCTCTCACAGTTGGGGCTCAGGTGGACGTAGCTGTGCCTGGCCCCTGAATCCCCTCCTTGAGTCTCTCGCGACCGTGC
>NW_017728906.1:107164527-107189974 GCF_001723895.1 Crocodylus porosus
CTGAATCCCCTCCTTGAGTCTCTCGCGACCGTGCCCGCACTGGGGCCTCCTCTCGCGACCGTGCCCGCACTGGGGCCTCCTCTCGCGACCGTGCCCGCACTGGGGCCTCACAATTGGGGCTCAGGTGGCCATAGCTGTGCCTGGCCCCCAATCCCTTCTTTGGGTCTACAAGTTCTTGTGGGGCTCAGACAGCCTCAGCCTTACCTGGCCCCCAATCCTCTGTGCCTGTTCTTAGGGCTGGGGTCAGTGCACCCCTGAATGCTGCACCCTCTGGCACTGGGGTCCCCACAGTACTGTGGAGCCCCTATGAGGCCTCCTCCAACCCCTAATAGCCTCACCCGGTCCTCCGGTCTTATAAAACTACGAACAGAAACTCAAGCTCCTGGGCTACAATGTAAACTCTAAGCCAACTGGCTAACCATCATTCAAACCCCTACCAGGGCTTCCTCTACCTGGTACCCTCAAGCAGAAGCTGCTCAGGCCATCAGGCTTCTCTACTCTGCTTACTCCACCAGAGCTCCCCCTTCCTCAGCTGCTAGCAGGGAACTGCCTCCTTGGCCTCAGCCTGGATCATTTATATAGGTCAGGCCCTGCCCCCTTCCAGTCAGCTGACCAAACTGCGGTTGCCCCGGCAACCAGCATGTGTATCTCTTTACAGGAGCAGGGCATCAAAGTGCCCTGTGACACAGTGAAATCTTAGGGAAAAGGCAACATCACCATTTTAGAGCAGCCCTGAGCACATACTAATCAGTCTGCTTGGGACAGTCTCTGAGGGTTATCCTGGGTGTTCACAGCAAATTGCTCTGAAGTGACAGTGGTGGTCCATTGCTAGAACTTGGTTTGTGTGGAACAGGAGTAAATGGGCAGGCAGGGCCTGCTTCTTGGCTCACAAGCAGCAAAGACAAGCCCTAAAAACTGTACCAGTATCTTAGGTGAGACTTGAACTCAACTCTGGACATAAAAAGCTGACAGCCAAAGCAGCATAGGCTATGACCTAATCGGCTCAGAAATACGACCAGCCTTAGACCTGCTTGGCTCTTAACTGGGAACCTGAAGGGAAAGGCCAGTGTTTCGCAAGACTTTGTTCTAACTGTTAAACCCCAGCAGGCAGAGCAGGACCTCCTTACTACTAAAGGGTCCTGATTTCTTGGGATGCCTAATATAAATGAGGTGTTAACTGCTTTTGATCCTTATAAGGAACCCCTTGGTGCCTGCAGGTATGCTACTGTATACACTGCGGACAACCATATCATCTCCACCTGTAGGATCTTACCTTTGGAAAAGGACTCTGGGCTTTTGGGTCTAGGTCAATACAAGTACTGCCCTTGCAGCCCTGAGTCAGGTATTTCATCTCCATTGAGGGCAGGAGTCATAATATCCCATAAGGTTTAGAGTTTCCTACTAGTTGGCTCTGGGCAGCTTAGCATGTGGGGGTTGCACTTAGGTGCTCAACTCTGGACTCTGTATTTCAGTCTGGTATTCAGGCATCTAACTCTTTCTTTGCATGAGGCACCAGATCCTAATATGAATGCCCACATGTTGGTTAGAGGGCAGTCATCTTTGTTTCCTGCTTTGAATGTTTGTCATGCTGCTTTTACATTTTTAAAAAGCAGCTACGTTCCACTCTACTGATGGATTTACCGTGCTGGAAGAAGCAGTTCCAGAACTTGCAAAGCACTTTGCTTCCTCCAGGTTGAAATATACTCCATGTAATTACCTATATTTTGTATATTTTTAAAATGATTGCTTTAAGCTTTCATGAAATAATAATAATAAAAAATTCCTATTACAACTGAAATCAAAGAAAGTACAAAAGCTGTGCCTGTGGTAACATTTTTAAACATATCCTGCACTGCATATTTAATCCCAAAAATGTCTGAGAAAGGTTACTGTGAAACTACAGGATATTTATGAGTTCATGTTCTTACATTTTAATAATAAAGAACAATATTATGAACACTTGCCTGCCCATAGCCTTCTCCCTCAAGGATCTCAAAATATCTAGATGCTGACCTGCTGTTATTACATGCATTTCAGAGGGAAAGGTGACAACCATTATTTTATCAAGTGATGTGTTAGCAGTGCAAGCTGCTCAGTTTGATCTTTTATATAATTTTACTTTTGCCACCAAGTTTCCCTCATTCTATACTAATGCACAGTATTCTCATGAAAAAAATCTGATACTTTGTCTATTTGAACTAACAGATACAAAAGCAAAAAAGGACTGAGAAATTCTAGGGTGTTTGTATTATGCGAGATATGAGTTAACATTTTGTCTGCTAATTTGTTTTAATGTGTCCTACTACAACAAAATTGTAATTAAGGGTTTGGTCCTGAGCACCCTTAACTCCAACTGGTTTCAGTGGGAGATCTTAGTGCCCGGTGCCTTCACTGGAACAAGCCATAAGTATATGATTCCATTAAATTCAAGAATATACACACATTAGTGTTGCAGTTACATATATAAATGGGGGAGAGATGGAGAGTTTGACAGTGTCACAGTAAGTTCTGCAGGCTAAAATGAAATCCAGGACATTATACTGGCTGTTTCCATGTAGGTTGGGCAGTCAATATGCTTTGTAGACAAGTAAGGAAGTTAACCTAGGGGAATAAGCTATTTACATTGATGCCAATCACAGTAAATTAGAAGTTTTCCTTGAGACTTACTGTATTGTCAAAGTTTGTTAAGGAATAATTATAGAGTCTGTCAGATTGTCATTTCTATTTAGGAAAAAATATTGTAATTATAATTTGGCCACACTGAAAAGTGTTCCATCCAATATTTTAAAACCATAAGCATAAGAGCACAATCTCATAAAGCACTGCATTTTGCTTATCATAGTTATTCCCCCAGAGTCGGTCATTACCAATTTACCATATCATCATTTACATGCTTAAAATATTCTGTTTGTTTCAATTATCTATCTCTGTAGTCTTGACTGGCTGTATATGCCAGATAAAGAGAAGATTCAAGCACATCTTTAGTTAAGAGTGGTGCTAAGTCATATTCTGTAGGCTGAGGTGTTTTAACTTCTGCATATTATTACTCATGTCTTACAGTCCTTGGAATCACCTTGCTGACTTATTTTACAGCTTTTTAAAGTGCTGCAGTGCTGTTGGTTACAAAGTGGGGGAAAAACAAACTGAAACAGTTTTTAAGAGGGGGTTTTGCTTTGCTATTGTGCTGTTGCATCTCATCACTATTTTTATTTGTTTTTTTTATTGTCCTAGATTTGGCTGGAGAGCTGCATATCTGAGTGGTTTGTTTATTTTTGTATGGCACCTAAATGTTTGCAGAAGGAAGATCAGTATTGTACAAAGTTTCCAGTTCAAGTCTTCCCCGCCTTCAGTCTATGTAGGCTTTTATGGTAAACACATTTATCAGTTAATTAAAATGACTTTGGATGAGAATCAGAAACTATTGCCCACAATTAGCAAGTCATCTTATTAATATTAAAGATCAAATGCATTTTTTGTCACTGTCAAGAAGTACACACACCTAAAATGAACCAAGTATTAACTTTTTCCATTTCTATTATTGTGGCTGCATAGACCAGGTCCCCATCTTTCTAGATACTGAACATAAATAGAATAAAAAGGCAGTTGCTGTTGCTAAGAGTTTACAGTCTAAATGTAAGACAAGAGACTCAAGATGGATACAGACAGTAAGCTTAGCACATCAGCAACCTCACTGTTGTCAAGATTTGTGTAAGGCAGCACAGCAAAGGAGTGGTTTAAGGAAACATTTGAAGGGGTGTTGCAAGGTACCTTTGTGGATGTGGCTAGGGAGGAACTGGGAGGAAGCCCTAGGATGCCTGCTTGAAAATTTAACAAGCTGGTGGTGGGGACTGGCATCATGGGCTCATTAGAGAGGCATAAGCTGATCTTTCAGTACTGACTGAGAGATAATAGGGTCAGGATAGGTGGCAAAAAGACTAAGAAAGTGAGAAGTAGCTTAAGTCTGATTTAATAAAGGGAAGTCAGTGGAGGAATATATAGAGAAGTGTGATATTTGGTAAAAGCAACTGGCTAGGAAAGTGACCTGTGCGGCTGCATTCTGGACGCAAGACTTCTGTGGTCGTGACCAGAGTAAAGGAAGCTGCAATTAAATGGTAGCCTGAAAAGATGAAAGGGTGGGAGCTAGGCTGTGTGGATTAATAGGAAAGGCTGTATCTTACAGATGCTAGTCAGAAAGCAACTAATACATTTGAACCTTGACCTATACAGGGTATACATTTTTTACCTCCCAAATGCATATGAATTCTGGATCCAATCCATTGGACTATTAATAAGCAATATTTTCAAGATATAGGCCTTGAAAACAAGTTTAGGACAAATCTTTTCCTATGAACAAGATTATATTTTAATTGTTTACTGGATATTTTCATATCCCTTCCTTTTGGCTACTGCCAGAGACTGGATCATGGACTAGATGGATCTTTGCTCCCATCTGGTATGGGATCTTCTGATTTTAGCAATTCCAGCTGAAGTCCCTAAGTGCCCTTCTGGGTTCCATGGTATTAGTAAGGAATATCTTCTCACACAACCAAAATCAAAACCGGGTTCAGTACCTTTAAATAATATTGTGAGAGATTGTCTCTAAGGCTCTGTAGATCAATGCTGCTCCTGCCCTGCTGCTGCCAGCTGTTAGAGGGTAGGATACCTACCAGCTACCAGAATGAACAGCTCTACCTACAGGGATCGATTCTTACTGAAACCTCTGTGAAAAGGTTTCTCATTGCACAATTATATACAACTGCTCCACTGATAAGTTGAGTTTGGTGACTGTCTGAGCCCTTATCATTATAAAGCCTTATTGTTTCCTGAAGTCGAAAGCTAATCCTTCTGTCTTTCAGTCTGTATTTTTAATATAGCATCCATTAGCTTTGCTAGCCCTTGAACTGTATGAGTCATTTTAACAGTATCAGAGGTGCTTTTCCTCTCTCAGTCATTCAATTTTTTGGGGGGGGAGAAGGGAAACCAAAAAAAGCCCTAATGGAAATGGTTTATGTTTCTAAATCATAGAATATGAGCAACATGCTATGCTAACAACTATCATATTTATTTTTAGGATATTTAATCAATCTGGACAGCTTCAGAGATATTTTTGTCAGACCAGCTTGCACTAAGTTACCTCCCAGTTCTGGTTGCCATGGCATAACAATGATTTCTTTTAACTAAAAATAAACCTTCAGTAACAATGTATTATCCATAAAAAATAACAAAACCAAAACCCATCCTGTTGCATCCACTGGTTCTTATTATGTGAAACTACTACTCTACTTTGGCCTTCAGCTATGTTGGGCCTTAATATCTTCAGCCTCATTGTTAACATACTTCAATCTTTTTATTTCTGTAACAATACTGAGACTTTTGCCAAATAGAACTAGGGATTATTTACCCTATTTTCAAGCAAGAGCACAGAAATAAAATCAATAGCAGCAGGTTAAAAGAAAGAGCCATTTCCTAGAACAGACTACCATCAGTCAGCATCCTTCTCAGTCCACATATCCCTTCACCCAGATTCTGTCATTCTAGTGAGCCTTAATTTCAAAGAAAATTCTCCTTGCTTTTTCTCAAACACTGGAGAGCAAGGGACAAGCTTTTCCATATCTCCAGGAGGTTAATGCCTCCAGGTTCTAGCCTAGAAAGCAGAAGGGAGTCAGGCCTTTCACACTGATCCCCAGCCACAATCCTCTCCCTCTGTTTTTTATCTGGAGCCAAAGCACCGTTTAATATGACTAGGATGCACGCTATAGCCATACCTGTCATTCACATGCAGGTTGTCAATGCTCATGAGAAAAACGGTGGAGAAGCACTGCAGAAACGCAGCAAAAGGCACTTCATAGATGCTGATGAAAATACAGCAGTGGATAAGATGGTCTCTTTGCAATAAAATGCCATATATATTCTAGAAAATAAACTGACATGCCATATGTGTAATGATAAAATTAAAGAATGGAAGCCAAAAGAAGAAATGGAATCAATCCCATCTCCCATGTGAAGATGATTTATTTGCACAGATAGAGAAGCACAGCTGATGACAACTGTGTTCAGTATATGAAAAACTAAGTCAGTAAATGCATGGTAAATATGGTAAATATTTTCATTTTACTTTTGATCACACAACCGTTAGAAACAAAAAGAAGCATCTGATACTTTTCAAGGCTTGACCTACCAAGCTGAAATAATTCTTGACCTGTCTTAGGAAAATTTTAAATGAAATTACACCTGAAGGGTGGTTATATGAAGGACAGAGTTAGACTATTCTCCATGGCCATAGAGGACAGGACAAGGAGCAATGGTCTTAAAACTGCAGCAAGCAAAATCTAAATTGGAGATTAGAGAGAACCTTCTTACTATACAGATGGTGAAGCATTTGAACAGGATATTCAGAGAAGTTGCAGAATCTCTATCCCTGGATGTTTTCAAGGGAAGTTTAGACAGACACTTGACATGGATGGTTAGTCAGGGATGATCCTCAAACCTACTATTCTATGATTTTACTCAATAGAGCACACGGTAAGCCAGCCTTTCTATAATGTGAAACTTGTTAAAGTGGTAATAGGTTCACTCAAACTTTTGGAAGGTTGAATATTGCCTGAAACAATCCAAATCTAGAGAGACCCCATAGATAGCCATATTCTCCTCTTTCCAGTTTGCTATCGCACTAACTTTAACCAGACTTCTTACCTGATTTTATCATCCTAGATCAGTGATTTTCAGCTTGCTGTGAGACCCAGGTTGCTCTGAGGCCCTTTCAAAGGTGCTGTGAGATGGGTTCCTTCACCAAGGCAGCCACATGGAACTGCCCCACTCATTTGTACACCGCCAGGTAAGACCAAAACAGGCAGAAACAGCTGCTCCTGTCACCGCCCTTGGTCCAAACCCCTCTGCTCCTCCCAGAAACAAAGGTGCACAGGGCATGTGGAACTGTCCCATGCTGCCTCTTTTTCCAGGAGTGGGGTGGAGGCCAGACTGCGAAGGGCTGCAGCAGGTCTACTCCCTACTTCGGGCTTATTTGGCTGTTCATGTGACGTGTAGGGCAGTTCCTTCTTGTGGTGACAGGGGCCAGGCTGTGGCAGCAGCAGCAACTCACTTGAGAACTACTGATGTAAACAGAGGCAGTCCAACACTAATTCTCAGTTGGGGTTGCACCAAGTTGCCCTGAGACGTAAAAGGTTGAGAACAACAGTCACAGAGAAGAATACAGGTGACCAGCTACCACAAACCTTCCACAGGGGCTGGAGAAATTAAGTCAAAATAGTTTTTGCTGGCTCCCAGGGCACACGAGTTAGCTACAGCCATCAAAACTTATGAGAAAATAGCATGCATTTAAATAACATGACAAATCCCAACTGAAGTAACATAAATGTTATGTTACTTTGGTTGGGATTTGTCATGTTATTTAAATGTTACTTAACATAACATTATGTTATCAGCTATTCAAAGATTGTATGCCCATCTTTGAAACAGCTTTTTTAAATGTAACTTGCCTAAACTTGTGATTAATGGCTAATTAGTCCACATAAAAGATAAAAAGCTTTAGAGAAGCACTAGCCAACGGACTTGCTACCTTAGCTCAACTAGTATGACCTGTGCTTTGATGCTCAAGTCCAGGGAGCAAATCCTAATGATTGGGGTTACAAATCTTTGTTTGGGGTTACAAATTGACAGCTGAAGAGTCTTAAAATCTTAAGAATCTCTAATGATATTCCACCAGCTGGAAATAAGGAATAAATGTCATGCTTGTGAATTGTATGTCAGATCTCCCTCTAACAGTACACAGAGGATAATGGTCTCTATTACCGCCAGTTAAGGGTGTTACTTCTGTAGCTCAAGCAATAGTTGTCTGTGCGGATGGATCCTTGTGGGTGAGGGGTACAATCATGTGTGTAATTCTGTGTTGGCAAAATTCATAGGGGTCTCATTGGTTTATCTGTAGGGGCAGCACTCTTTATGTCACCCATCATTAAAGGCAGTGTTCTTAATCACAGCTGTATCTGAGATGAACAAATCATTTCACTGGAAGTTACCAGAGCAGATTTGTACTGTGGCCTCATCTCAAGTTTGCATCACAAATGGTATCTGCATTCTACCAAAACCAGCTCATTCCACTCCATTAGCTTGAATTTCACTGTAGAAACCTGTAGATCTGTTACCTGGAGTTTTCTTCCTCCGTTTATTCTACACTGCTGTCTCTCCATGGCATGTAGAGTTGATGTTTGCCTGGATAGATCATTTCTGCAAACCTTATTTAATTAGCCCACCTTCCTGAGAGTTGTTTGCTAGGTCAAGAGGTTGAATGCCCCCCTGAGTCACGGTGGTGCATCAAGCTAATGTGTTTTTGTAACCAGTAGCACACAAGGGATTGATGCAGATAGCATCATGTCTGGCAACCTTTGACTCCCCAGGCCACATGACCAGATATGCTTTCACAGCAGGCTAGACTGGGTGGGGGTTGACCTTCACAGTGCTACTGCTAAGTGAGGCTTGAACTCATGCTTCTTGATCCACAAGTGACAGTATAAAAAATAGCACCCTGAAGAAACTGATTACTCACCATAACAATTGTTTTTATCTGGGTGTGTTGCCTTTGCATCGTCACACTCACTTGACCACCTTCTCCTTGTCCCTGGAGTTCTACTATTGGGGCCATAATAAAAGAAATGAAGGGGGTAACAGCTGCATATTCCTTATATAATCTCAGCTCTGCACATTCAGTATCATGAGAGGGTGTTTGACATTACCCTACTGAGCCCAGCTTCTAGAGCTCATCAGTGCCAGGGCACATCCCCAGCTCTCCCCAGGCATGCAGAGGCAGGATCTTAGGGAAGTAGCTACTCTGACAGTAAATGACTGTTTTCTCTCTGGCTAAAAAATATCCTAAAGCATTAATTTCCACACAAACATGATCTGACTCGAGCCAAAGAGATACTTACATTGCCTAGCGATGGGTTGTGTGAGTGGCAGCATCCTCATGCTAGGGAGCACTCATGCTGCATAGCAACAGGCTTCCCTGGAGCAGTGCAAGCAGAGGCATTCATGTCTCATTCTGTGGAATGCTCCTGCTGTTTTAGAAAAGGGTTTCGGTTACTTCCTCGGTGCATGTCTGGTCCTAGGGGAAGATTACACTGCCAGGGAGGCGGCTGTGTGTGCTCCCACTATCCCAAGGAATGATATTGCCCACTCCTGCTAGGAAGCGGTGAGAACCTGTTTTGATTCAGTAACTGAAAAAATCATTTTTAAGTCCGTGCAGACTGGAAGAATTTATTGCCAGGAAAGCTTTCCATTATGCATTCTCCCCCTGACAGTTTTGTTCATGTAGGCTATACAATCCTAGCCATGCAAGACCCATCCTCAGAGAATAGCACTTGTCCCTTTTGCTGAAGCTTGTTTGTATGACCTGGTTCTGTAAATCTCAGTGCATTTTCTGCCTCCCATACTAAGCCATGTAGTATTAGTATGACCCTGTCACTTAGCACAGATCTTACATACGCTGTACTGGGTTGTGAATTCGCTGTTACGACTCAGGAAAGAGACCTTGGACTCATTGTAGATCTCTAAAAAAATCAGCTCAATGAGCAGTAGTGACCATAAAATGTCAAGAATCATTAAGAGGATAGAAAACAACATGGAACACATCATCATGCCACTATACAAATCCATAGTGTGCCCCAGTGATGTAATGAGGGCAGGGCAACCACTGAATTGGTGGGGTGACAAAATTGTGACTGATGGTGGCATGGAAACAAACAGAAGTCATCACTGCCTCTGTGCCTCATGTGCCTGGCCATATCTCTAAGCTGCTAGGGCTCCTGCATCTCAAATACTTTGTGCAGTTCTGGTTTCTGCATCTAGAAAAAGGGTGTAGTACCATTAGAAAAGGTACAGAGATGGGCAACCAAAATGATCAGGGACTACAAGGATAGGCAAGGAAAAGCCTGCGAGGGAATATGATAGAGGTCTGCAAAATCATGAAGGGTGTGGACAAAGTGAAGAGGGAACTATTATCCCCCAAGTCCCAGAAGGCACCCACTACGCATTAACGTCTCATGTAGATGTGGCCAGCATGTAGTTAACTTCTGGAATTTATTACCGTTGGAGGCTGTGAAGGCAAATAATACAGCCAGGTTCAATAAGGAATTGGACAAATTTATGGATGATAAATCTATAAATGGCTATTAAACAGAACAGTTGGAGATGCTTCCTCTGGCATCTCTAAACCAACAATGATGGCTGCAAGGGAAAGTAACAAGCAAGGGATGAATTGCTCTTAATCCATGATTCTCAGGCAGGGTATCACAGCACCTTGGGGTGTTTAGAGATCCTTTCAAGGGTGCTGCAGGGCACCATATGATGTTTGTGGCTTAGAAATGGTATATAAAGGTTTAGTTTTTTGGGAATTGCCTTATAGGTATAGATATATACTTTATAAGGGTTCAAGATGGGCAGCAAGGGTTAATCCATTTGTAAGAAGCTTGGGTCTCACACACCGAGTTTCTAACAGCCCTGAAAGCAGACAGGCTGTCTAATACAACAAGGCCAACAAATGGACACAGCCTGAGAACTGAGGGGGCATATATCATACTGTCTAACACAACAAGGCCAACAAGGCTGGGAAACAAGGAAGTATGTACCATATTGCCCATAACACGAGATTAGGAGAAAGCCTGGAAGGCTACATGGATGTGTGGCCACAGAGAGACAGCCAGTGAGAGAGAGCCATGGTTCAAAAGTCATCAGGAGTCATCAGAAGGGAAGGAGAATACAAAAGAAGAGACTTGAAAGTAACAAAGAGTCCTTCCCTGGCCCTCCTCACTGTCCCTCCCTTTGCCCCATCCCTTGCTGTCTTTCCTTGTCCTGTCCCTCCCTTTGCCTCATCCTCTCCATTCCTCCTCCTTCTCCTCCCCAAGAGGGGTCCCCATCCCTATCCCCATTCCCTGGGAAGGGTCCCTGAGGCCACCATGGCCAGCCCATCTCATATACCCTATTGGAAGGGGGTTGGTGAGCTTAGGCACCCCACCTCCAGATTGCTGACAGCCCTAGGACACCTGACACCTAAGAAGGAGCTTCAGAGCGGAGACTGGGTCCTGGCCAGATGTACTTTGGCTCTGATGACAGGCCTAGGATTAGGTAGATATATAGAGTTGTTTGATTGTTTGTATCGCTTCTTGTCTGTTATCACTGTGTTTCAGTAAATTTGCCTATTATTGAAAGGAAAGGTTGTGGTTGGTCTGAGGGTCCCCCCTACCCCTGTCGCTACCGGAACAAGATCTCTGGGTCCTAAATCCTGAGCCAACAGCTATTAGCACTGTTAAGTGTGCGAACATGATTCACAAGTCCAGAGATTTCAAATAGGAATCCAGTGTTACAAGCATTCTGACACACTGTGGTCTTTCTGAGTTCTCTGCAACAGAAGAATTGCTCTGTTGCTTTTCCATAGTCAAACAATGGCTGAAAGCGAAGAGCTGGCATTTTCCAAAGGGTTCCTTGAGTCTAATGAGGGGTGCCTTAAATCTAAAAAGGTTGAGAACCAGTGCTCTAGATATGCCCTGCTCAGTGCTTTCCCTCTAACCATTTACTCCTGCCACTGTTGGAGACAGGATACTGGGCTATGCGGACAATTGTTTTGACCCTGCATGGCAATTCTTATGTTCTTAATGTTCACACCAGCAGCTGCAGCAAAAGCTAGAAGTGTTTTCTCTGGCTATGTTGTCTACAGGGAAAGACCAGGTTCTTTCTGTCTTCCAGAAGATCCCTAGAAGAGTTGTAAGATGATGGCCAATAGATCTCAGCAAACAATAGCTGGGGTGTTGATCACTACTTCTGAGTTATCTGGAAACAGCAGAATGACTAGTAAGGTGTTGAGGACTACATTTGTACAAAATTCATGAGTACTTTTTTTCACTCTGAGATGCATGTGTAGAAGCCAAAAAACCACTGGCTTTTCGGAGCAAAAAAGGAGGTGACATCTCCTGCAGCCATAGTGAACATCTGCCTATGCACTACTGATACCTCTTTGCCCTCTCCCAGAGACAGAGCCACTGTAGGAAAGATGAGGGAGGGGGGAAGGGGCGGTGAATGAGCAAAGGTGGAAATCCCTTAGTTCTGCTCTGACTCTTCCCCCATTAGGGACTACCCGAGGTTATACCCTGCTCACCCGTGCATCTTTATGCTACTGAATGCTCTCTAGACTGGTCTTCCAAAACTGGTCTTTCAGATACTCAAACTTGGCTTCCCTTTGCTTTGCTGCCCATGTTTCTTTCCATTCTTTCCTTCACTTCACCAGTTCTGCTTCTTATTCAAAGCCACAACATTAAAACATGCTTGAGAAGTTTAAAGTAATTTGTTTAACTGACCTTTCCTGCCTTTCTCCTTTCCTATTCATGTCCGTTGTTCATCAACTCCCAATCTTAAAGTGATTTATTCGTCTACCTATGCTCTTCTAACACTAATCTGTTCCCTTCCATATTTATTTTTTTCTGACTCTCTCCATCATTCTGAAAATGATTTTTTTCTTTTCCGAATATTATTTCTTCTAATAAGCTGATGTCACTTCCTCATATTGCATGCTAGTATGTAGTTCCTGCAAACATCTGTAAATTGAAGTTTAGTTCTTGATTACTGTTCTTTAGGCTTTTATTGGTAATATCCATTTGTCCCTTCTTCAAAAGTTTAGAGAAACATGCTTTTGAATACCTAGGATGTTTGTAAAATTGGCCTTTAAAAGCAGCTAATTGCCCTTTTGCACCACTTTAATGGCATTGCTGTTTACACATTCGACAGTGCATTCTACCTTAATTTTGTGATGATGTAAATGTTTGGCAGCCTATTTCACTTTAAGTGACTTTGTAATGTAGCAGGGTAAAACCCATCTGAGATATTTTAGCTTGCTATATAGCAAAGTGCAATGGTGCACGGGGTGCTGGAAGCCCAGATGGGCTCAGGGAAGCTCAAGCTTGGTGGGCTTCCAGCACCCTGTGTGCCCTCCCTGCTGCCTTCTCCTGCTGCTAGCACACCCAGCTGCCCTCCTGCTGCCTTGCTGCTCTGCTCCAGGGGCAAGCCAGCCTGTTCCCAGGTGGTGCCACGTGGCAGGAAGGCGGCAGGGATGGTGCACAGGATGCTGGAGCCTACCTGCCTCTCCCATTGCTGGGGGGTGAGCTGCCAGTGGGCCAAACAGCCCCTGAGCTGCGGGGGACCCCAGACCTTCCCTCCAAGGCAGTGGCAGCCCCCAGGTGGCACCTGTCTGCTAGCACCTGGCCTGGGCAGTCCTGCGGGGCGCGGCTAGCCTGGAGGGAAGCACTGGACCCCATGCAGCTCTGGGGCTGTGTGACCTGGCATCCTGATTTTTTTTTTTTCTTCCTGGAGTCTGCCTGCTTATCTGAGCTGCATGGGGCCCAGTGCTTCCCTCCACAGTGGCCGTGATTCCTAGGACCGCCTGGGTGGGCTGCTAGTGGGTGGGTGCTGCCCAGGGAGGTACTGGGCCCTGCACAGCTCAGGCAGGCAGGCAGGTTCCAGGAGAAAAACAAACAAACAAAAAGATCAAGCTCCTTGTGCTGTTTTCTTTTTTTTCCCCTGAGTCAAGCCTGCCTCCATGAGCTTCTGCTGGGTCGCGTAGCTCTCATCTGTGTGGGGCCCAGTGCTTCCCTCTGCAGTGGTGGTCCTTCCTGGGTCCGCCTGGGTGGGTTGCTAACAGGTGGGTTTGCCTGTGGGGTGCTGCCACCATGGAGAGAAGGACCAGAGTCCCCTGCAGTTCAGGGACCGCTCAGCTTGCCGGCAGCTCACCCCCTTCTCCCACATTTTTTTTCCCCACATTTAGAGAAAACTGAACCCCTGCCACATGTACAAGCACCCCTTAGGCTTCAATCTTGCTTAACTGAAGTTAGTGGGATTCCTCAGTGCAGAAACCTAAATACGCAGGTAAGCCTTTGCAAGATTGGGACCATAAATGTGACAACATCTGAACCCAACTATGGAATTTAAGATAACATTAATAAAAAAACCTGTGGTAATAAACCCTGTAGAGGGTAAACAAATGTCAGTAAGGCCAGATGAGATCATACAATCTAAACTCCAAAGAGGAGTATACCTCCTCTGCTCGGGCCTGTAGGGGGCTGTCAGGAAAGCTAAGGCAGACATAGAGCTAGGACTAGCATCCAAGATCAAAGATAATAAAAAGTCCTTTTTCAAATATATAGGGAGGATGAAGAAAGCACCGGGAAATATGGGGCCCCTGCAAGATCCTCTGGGCAATCTGGTGGTTGCGCCAGAGGAGAAAGCGGACCTCTTTAACCAATTCTTCACCTCTGTTTTCTTGTGCAGGGACCGGGACTTCCCCACCGCGATGCAAAACAGACTGGAGGGGAACACCTCCAGACCTCAGGTTGGGGAGGACTGGGTTAGAGAGCTTCTGGAGGGGCTGGACGTGTTCAAATCAGCAGGTCCAGATGCTCTTCACCCCAGGGTGTTGAGGGAGCTAGCAGGGGTTATTGCAGGGTCCCTGGCATGGCTTTACAAGCGCTCGTGATGCTCGGGCCAGGTGCCAGATGATTGGAAGATAGCCGACGTGGTCCCCATCTTTAAAAAGGGGAAGAGGGAGCACCCGGGCAACTATAAGCCTGTCAGTTTTACCTCAATCCCAGGGAAACTCTTTGAGAAGATCATCATGGAGCACATCTGCGATGGGCTGGCTTCAGGGATGATGCTCAAGGGCAACCAGCTCGGTTTCATTAGGGGCAGGTCATGTCAGACCAACCTGATGGCCTTTTATGATCAGGTCGCAAAAGCATTGGATACAGGTGTTGCCATGGATGTAGTCTCTCTGGACTTCAGCAACCCTTTGACACTGTCTCCTACCTCACCCTCATTAAAAAACTATGTGACTGGCACTGATGCCTACACAGTCAGATGGATTGAAGATTGGCTGAAGAAGTCATACTCAGAGGGTGATGGTGGACGGGTCATATATGACCTGGGGGGAAGTGGGCAGCGGAGTCCCCCAGGGCTCGGTCCTTGGGCCTGTGCCGTTCAATTTCTTTATCAGCGATTTGGATGATGGGGTGAAGAACAACCTGCTTAAATTTGCTGATGATACCAAAATTTGGGGTGAGGTGAGCACACTAGTAGGGAGGGAAAGACTGCAGCAAGACCTGGATAGGTTACAGGAGTGGGCTAACAAAAACAGGATGCGTTTCAATACTGACAAGTGCAGGGTGCTGCACTTGGGCAGTAGTAACCAGCAGCACACTTATAAGATGGGAAATGCCCTTTTTGAGAGCATGGAGGCAGAAAGGGATCTTGGAGTCATTATTGACTCCAAGGTGAACATGGGCCAACAATGCAAGGTCACGGTTGGCAGGGCTAACTGGACCTTGTCATGCATCCACAGGTGCATCTCTAGCAGGGCCAAGGAGGTGATGCTCCCCCTCTATGTGACACTGGTCAGGCCACAGCTGGAGTACTGCATCCAGTTCTGTACGCCCCACTTCAGGAGGGATGTGGACAACATTGAGATGGTCCAGAGGAGGGCCACTTGCATGATCCGGGGACTGCAGGGCAGACAATGAGAGACTGCGGGACCTGAACCTGTTCAGCCTTCACAAGAGGAGGCTAAGGGGGGACCTGGTGACTGTCTATAAACTCACTAGAGGGGACCAGAAGGGTTTGGGAGAGACCTTGTTTCCCCTAGAGCCCCCTGGCATGACAAGGAATAACGGCCATAAGTTGTCGGAGAGTAGGTTTAGATTAGACATCCATAAGAACTACTTCACAGTTAGGGCAGCTAGGATCTGGAACCAACTTCCAAGGTAAGTGGTGCTGGCTCCTACCCTGGGGGTCTTTAAGAGGAGGCTTGATGCCTACCTCGCTGGTATCATTTGAGCCCAGTTGTTTCTCTTGCCCAGGCAGGGGGTCAGACTTGAAGATCTACAAGGTCCCTTCTGACCCTACTTCTACGATTCTATGAAACCAGCCCCACATTGTCTGCTTCTAGCTGGTCAGTAGTTTTTGCTGTCACTTGACTATGTGACCTAAAATGGGGGGCCTCAGCAGCACAGTTATTGCTAACAGACATTGTATATGGTACAACTAACAAGCACACCATTTGAGGATTTATTTCCTTGATTTTGTCATTTATTTCCTTGCTTTTTGCTGCCTTTCAAGCTTCCAGGTACACTGTAGGAAAATACAACTGGAAAAAAAATAAGAAAATAGAAAAAAATGTTTAAAGCTTTGCCAGGACACTGGGATGACTGCTCCTGAAGAACTATGAACAGATACAAAAGTTCAAAAGTAAATCAGAAGAACAACCACTGTAAAAGTCAAGAAACATTTTCCTTTCATTTTACCTGAAAAGCCATTCTGTCTACTTCTACTATAAATGTAGCTTTGGTGGAGAATGATGGTGTGGTTTAGAATGCAGAATATAAAAGGGGGCAAGATTCTTATCTCAGCTTCATCAGTGTAAATCTACAATCATTCTTCAGTCAATTATTTTGGAAATCAAGGTAACATCAATTAGAATTAAGACGAGGTATTCATTTCTAGGAGAAATTATTGTCTCTTTGGTTAGAAAAGGTAATCTTCCAAAAGTCTATTCTGTTCAGCCATTTTCTCAATCATGGAATGGTTTTCTATGATAAATGTCCACTTAGTCAACATGCAGACAGGATCACTAAGGCCAACTGGTCAACTCAAATGACTTCATGACAGTACACAAGTGTGTCTTCAATGATGAAAGACCAGTTCATGCCAGCAGAGAATCTGGCCCATATACAGATGAGACTAGGTAAGAGCATGGACATATATGTATTTACATGGTCAGTGTCAGAAGTGCACATTTTCCGAGTGATCCACTTACTGATCGCAGAATCCTTCACTTCCTATTAAATGTGTCATCAAAGAATCCAGACTGATTAAAGAATTACTGGGGGCATCTACACATGGGCTTTACTGTGGAGTTGACTGATTAGCTCTGCAGTAACGCATCACTGTCTACATGTGTACCTGTATTAGGGCACAGTAAATTAATTAACTCTGCTGTGGGATAGTACTGTCTGGGACAAGTACTATCCTACAGCAAGGTCATTATGTGCGTTGGCTGGAACTGCCTGCCAGCTAGCCCCACACTATAGCACCCTTGTGCCACAGCCAGCCCCTCGCAGCACAATGAGCTGGGGCAGAACAGTCGTAGAATCATAGAATCAATGAGTGGGAAGGGACCTAGACAGATCATCGAGTCCGACCCCCCTGCCATGGGCAGGAAGGAGCACTGGGGGTGGGAGGGGTCATAAGACCCCAGCCAGGTGCCTATCCAGTCTCCTCTTGAAGATTTCCAGGGAAAGTGAGAGCACCACCTCTCTGGGAAGCCTATTCCAGGCTCTGGCCACCCTTACAGTGAAGTAGTTCTTCTTAATATCTAACCTAAACCTATCCTCTCTCAGCTTGTGGCCATTGTTCCTGGTGACTCCAAGGGGGGCCCTGGTGAACAGACTTTCCCCAAGTCCCTGCTGCTGACCCCTGATAAGGTTGTAGGCAGCCACAGCCCTGTGCTGGCAGATTGATCCCCAGCTGGGGATGCTTCACTCCAGCTCAATGTGCTGTGGTCCTGGGCGCACATGTAAACACTGCACCTGGGATCAATAAACTCTGGCATGAACTGCTCTGGAGTTTCTTGATACATGCTAATTGCAAATGTAGATGCTCCTGCTTAGTGGTTACTACTGAAATCAGCCATGAGTGCTTTGCAGCCATGCGATAAAACAAAGCAATAGAATCTTCAGTGCAATATGCAAGCATTTAAAGGCGCAGCTTTGTGTCAATATGCAAATATGGCTTCTTCATGTACACTGGATCTGTGGGTGTGTACATTGACCATGTGCATAATTACAGCGATGTAACATGGGTCCCTGGCGCCTGGTGGCCAATGCTTGCATGTGTGCCCCCCACGCCTCCCATCCTTTGCACCAGGAACTCCTGCACTCCTGCCTGCCCTGTTTGGTTACCTGTTTCAGCCAGAAAGGAAATGAAAGTCCCAGGACACTGGACGTAGGGGGAGGGGTGGTGGCCTGAATTTCTGGCCAGAACAGGTAAGTAAACACCCAACCCACAGGGCAGGCAGGCGGGCTAAACAACAAATGCGGCCACCACCCATGCAATAAGAACTCTGCAGGGCTTAGCCGGTGCACCCCCCAGGCCGGCATCCAGGGGCCATGGCCCCCTCCCACTCCATTGGTCCGCCACTGCATAACTATCATTAAAAGTCTGGCTTTTCATTTAAAAGATAATAGGTACTCAAATAATTGCTTATGTAATTAAGGTTATGACCAGGGCACCATAGCAGCAGGTGCATCTAAAGTCTCAGTATGATAGATGTTATGCATTAGCAGATAAAAAGAAGGTGAAAGAAGCTGGAAGATTTTCTATACATACTGACAGCAACAATACTTAAATCGATCAATAGTTTCTGCTTCTTCAGCAATGTATCTGATTTAGTTTCCAAACAGCTGATTGTATTGGCTGGTTAACACCACAGGCAAGTTAAATGCTGTTGGGCAGATGCAGTGCCTGCAATATCTGCATGTGAAATACAGGACTCCCAAAGCAATGCTAATGGATCTAAAACTTACATCAGGCTGGGTTTAGCATCTCATATTTGCTCCACATTCTCAGTTACATTCATATGTCTCTGTTCCTTGAGAAATAATAGGCTTTTTTCAGTAGTCTAGCATTCCCCTTTGAGATACAGATCCACAAGTAAGTATTTGATGACCTCAGGAAAAATATAGATGCATTTCATTACTTACACTTTTATGAATGGTCCTAAACAGTGGTAGTATTGGCTTAAATCTCACTGTGACTCCTTGCACTGGTGACTGCGCTAGTTTTAGAACTGTATGTGCCATGCCTTACATACAATCCAATACATTTTTACAGTCCACTAATGGATCATACAATAATTAACTTGCACCGATCTCCATAGATATGGAGAGTAGACTGGATGCTGTTTAGCTTGTTTTTAGTGTTCACAACTGCCAGTTTGCCTGCTTGGAAGATAATACTACATCAAAAGTTGTTGATGACTGCTGACCTAACCTCTGATAACCCTCAACAAGCATCTTGAGAGACATCTTGAATGCACTTCAGCTGACTCCTACCAGTTTGATTGGGTCACAGACTTATGCAAGAGGAGATGCTTTGCACAGTAGTATTTAGCATTTCTGCTCCAGACCTGAAAATATTATTTCAAAGAGGCTGAAAGGCCACATTAGGAAATGTTCTTAGTCTCTTTCGCTCTCTTTATACCACACAAGTAAGGAACCCTGTGTATGCTTCAAAGGGAGATAATCTGCCTCTGAGAAATTCTTTACTGGGATTTTCCCAAGTGTGTGAATGGGGAAAGAAAAAGCCCTTGTAGGCATAGACTTGACAAGCTGGTATATCAGGCAGGAAGGGAAGGTTTACTGGTCAGAGCATGCTAGTACTTTAACTACATTCAGCAGATATATAGCCCCTTTGGGTATCATCATCACTGAGTGCAAGCCAGTATAGTGCCAAGGCAGGGTCAGGGAGCCATAAACAGTGGTTTCAGCTGCTCCTTTTTTACCGTCTAACAGGCTGCCCTGAGTGGCTTTAAGGAGAAAGAATCCTTCTTGTTCAGCCCTCCCTAGCCAGGAGAAACCAACTGAGTTCTGTATAGAGCTGTGTGGAACCAGAATTTTGATTTTTCTGGGAAATACTGCAATTTTGAAACTTGTTTTTCTTCCAAGTTGGAACAAAATCAAAGAATTTCAAAATGAATGAATTCCCCCCCCTCCCTGAATAGACGTGTTCCCATGGGAAGTTTTGTTTTTAACCATTTTCCAAGAGTAAAACATTTTCACTGGAAAGAAATTCAGCCAGCTGTAGATTCTGGACTGCTCTTCCTGGGGCTCCCACAGTTGGCCAGAATAGAAGTAACACAGCAGTTAAGGTAGTTTCTCCTCTCTTCTTTGCAATGGAACAGGCAGCCAACCAAGCTGTGCTGAAAAGGCACAGAAGGGAAGGACTGCAACTGTATAGATCATTCCCAGACAAAACTGGAGCTGCTCATGGGGGAATTTATAAGGAACCAGTACCCATTACATCTTTTTTACTGAAGCGATGGAGTTGATTCTCACATGTCAGTTTAAATCTCACAGGACATGACTTGGTGCTCAACTCATAATTAGGATCATAAGCAAGTAGGGCTGGAAGGAACCTCACAAAGTCATCTAGTCTAGCCCACTGCTCAAGACAGGATCATCCCTGACTGAACCATCTCAGCTGAGTGTCTGTTTAACCTGCTCCTGAAAACTTCCAAAGATGGAGATTCCACAGCCCAAGAGTTACTTGACCATGAAAACATTTTAAAAACATGTTTTATCCAAAGACCAGTTTTCCTTGCCTCCCTGCCTTCTTTGGTAATGTGCCATGGCTTGGACTGCACTCAGTCCCTCTAGAAACCTTCAGCCAGTTCTAAACAGAGTAAATCTCTCTCTGGCCTCTAGCTATCTCCTTGCAATTCAAAGCCTACCTGGACTGATGATCTGAATAGAGTGTTTGTAGGTTCTGGGTTTTGTCTGTCCTTCCTCCATGTTTCTAGTGTTAGGTTTATTAATCGGAGAGTGTAGGGCAGGCCTCACTTGGAAACCAGCATCAAGTGCTTTCAATCCATTGGTCCTTGAACAATTGGAGCTGGACATCAAGCCTAAGAAGTTCCTCAAGCCTTCATGAGTGACCTGGACATCGCATGGCAAAAGTCAGGAGTTCTCCTTTAGTGAGGAGCCCGCTGAGGGTATTCAGCCTTGAATTCTGCCTGGTATTGGAGCCTATACTTAGTAGCACCTGGTGAGTCCTGTAAGAGCTAAACACAGGCTGTGACAAGCTGCTTTAAACATTTTAAAGGCTAGTAACAATTATAATAATACTGTATGAAGTGCAAAAGAAAAATCTCTATGTTAAGGAGGATGAGTCTCTTCAAAGTAGACTGCAAGGGATTTTTTTTTAAAAATTGGCTTGTGCTCTGTAACAAAAGGAATGAAAGAGTTTTATGTGAAGCAGATAAAAACACTGTGATTCTAAGAGGAAGAGACATTCATTCTGACTGTGTTTAACTTTAATCTTTCATACAGACCTCCTGTGTCAAGCAAGGCTGTTGAAAGTTGAGCTGTTGCGCACCAAAAAATAATTTGACTGTATAACAGGACCTGTCCCTCTGAGCCTGGCTGAGAACATACAGCTGGCATTTTCATAGGATTTCTGTTCTAACTTGTTAGATTTTCTTTCTTTTAAAATAATCTTTGAGTTAGAACTTTTTGGTTAGTTGAGATAGTATCTGTGGTTTGACTTGGGACCTCAAATATGCTGAAGTACCTATAGACTTATTGAGTGACTTGGCATATTTTTGGGTGCATGGACTTTCCAAGCCCAAAGTTACTCGAATGAGGATAGACTTCATGTGAATAAAGGTGACTTGCACCCTCTTGAGAGATGCTAAAGACATCAGAAGAGAAGTTTGCATTCCAGGAAGATGCTGAGAGGAGTTCCAATGGGGGTAGAGCCTGCCAGGCCACCATTAAAAAAAAACTGAACAAAAGGGAAAAAATCCTTGCTGTGGGCTTGAATGCCAGAATAGGCATTGCAATAGCTGTGGCTGCAACTGCTGATAGCTAGCCTTTGGTTGTACAATACTACAATGACTGAAAAAGACCCTGTGATTCTTTCACCTTCCCAATTGGCCCAGTTGGATTAGAAACTCAGCAGTATGGAACATCCACACTTTAATACTTATAAGTAACTTCTAACTAGTAGGGCTGTGAGAAGATTCGGTCCCTGATTCAATTCAGTGGAGATTCAGCCTGATTTGGTGGCCAAATCTCTGAATCCTAATCAAACTAGGAGACCCTTTAATCTCTCTGAATCGAATCAAAACCCTCTGAAAGAGTCAACAATTCAGACATAGACACAGCTTTATAGGTTTTTTTCTACATACCTCAAGGTACCAGGGGTTTTGTGAATGCTGTAGTGCTGGGGTGCATGGAGTGTCCCACAGGAGCGGGGCGGGGCTCCCCGGTGCGGTTGGCAGCAAACCCGGAAGTGGACCAGAAGCACTTCAGGTCTACTTCTGGGTCTGCTGGGGAGTGGGCTGGGGGCTCCCCCAACACCCCTCCAGCCTGGCAACAGGTGCCTCCTGTGTCTGGGAGGGGCACCTGGGCTCCCCATGCAGCTGCTCGATGAGCCGTGGGGGGCGAAAGGGGCCCCCAGCACACTCTCTGGCAGTAGTCCTGATCCAATTCTGGGTTTGCTGCTAAGCATGTGCCCCCCACCCGCACTCCTGTGGGGCGCTCCATCCACCCCAGCATTGCAGTGTTCACGAGTCACACCTGGTACTTTGAGGTATGTAGAAGAAACATTTAAAGCTGTGTCTATGTCTGAATCACCGATTCTCTGAATCAGCATCAAATCTTCAGATTCAGCCAAATCAAATAGGGGACAGTGATCTGAATCAACAAATTGAATCACTATCCCTGATTCAGGCTGAATCCGAATCAAATAGGGCCAATTTTGCACACCCCTACTAGCCAGTAAGTGGATGAATGGTGGATACCAGAACCAATAAAACTTGATTTTTGAAAACATGTAACAGCTTCCTGAAACTGACTTAAATTGCATGAGATGCATCAACCCTCCTATCAAATAACAGCCTTTTTGCATTTTTTTCTTTATCTTTTTTAGTAGAGGAACTTCAGCATTCTTGCCTTTGTTTATAACTCCATCTGATGAATTAGAGTCACAAATATAGATGCCTATATGTGTGCACTAGAACACACAACATTTGAGAATGGCACTCAAGGTAGAAACAGAGGTTGCATGATGTTGAGCTGTGCCACTATAAAAAGTTTTATGGAGGCACAAGTGGTGAGCAAATAGATGTCCCTACCCTATGTCATGCCATGGCAGCAGATGCAACAAAAGGTAGTGTAAAATACTGCTGCTTTATTGTGATGGACATTTATTTGCTCTGTGGCAGCAGAGTGCAGGCAGGCTGAAGCAGCTGTTCTGCTTTATTGACCCTGCCACAGCTCCTGGACAGGTGTTGTGGGGACTTGAGGGCCCTGATCCCAAGCACCCCAGGAATCCCCATGTAGGATCCGGCCCCTTTAGCCCTGAGTGCACCTGCCTGAGTTTCCCTGCTTACAGAGAAGTACCCAGGGGATCTCAGGGTGCCACTCTGTAAATGGGGAAAGTTGGGGTTCCCTGCTTTCAGAGACCCATTCTGGGATCTCCAAGGTTCATGTCCATAAGCAAGAAAATCTGCATGGGTCTCAGGATGGAGGCACAGGATCTAGGGAATCCCTGATGCCCTGTGCCTCCACACTAGGACCCACAATGGGCCCCACGCTGACTCGTGTTTCATGCGGAGGAAGGTCCTGGCATGGAGGCATGGAGCAGTGTGGAAGCCAGGGTTTTCTCAGCACCCCATACCACCATGCTGGGACATGCATTGATTCATGCTTCCATGTGAAGATGAAGCCTTGGAGTGCTGGGGATTCCTCAATTCCCACGGGGTCCTTGTGGCAGGACCTGTACCAACCCATGCTTCTGTATGAGGCCAGATCAGCATGGGACCTAGTGCAGGTCCTGGCAAGGAGGAATGGGGCAGCAAGAAATGCAGGGAATCCCCAGGCAAGGGGAAAACATTGCCCATATTCCCACATTAGGCCCCTGCCCAATGCAGGACAATGGGGGATTTGTTTTTGCCCAGTAATGCAGATCAGCTGTGGCAGGATGCATCCTGCCACAGCTGATTCACTTTATTTGATGAAGTCTGTTTTTATCCTAAAAGAACAGTTTTCCTTATACCACAAACAGTCGTAAGTTAAGCAACTGCTCTGTCTAAAATGTCACACTCTTCAATACATTTTCTGAGCTAGATGTTTTAGGTTTACTCCTGAGAAATCATGTTATTTTCACCTGATTTTGTCACTAGAACCATAGTCCTCTGATGGAAATTTCCCACCCCCTCATCCATTTGTTCTTGTGTGCAAGAAATTGTAATTTTGCTTAAATAGTTCTTGTGTTATCCCTCATAATGTATTAACAGACAGAAATCTTATCTCTTGTTTAGCCCAGTGAAACAGAGATATGATTTTTGTCTGTTAATACATTGTACTGTTAATACTTGTGTGTGTGTATAGTCTACTTGCATAAAGCAGATTCCCATGCCCCAATCTTTCTTGTAGCCCTTTCCTGCTTGTTTTCATCTTTCTTGCTTGTCAAATTTTTTTTTACTTCACCTTTTCCTGCTTGTCAACGTGGATGAGCAGTCATACAAAATATTCCAGATGAAGTCTTACCAGTGCCTTGTACAATTAAATTAATATCTCTTTATCCCTTTTGGAAATAGACACAATCTAGAATCACATGTGTCTTTTTCACAGGTGCCTCATACCGGTCATTTGTGGCAATCCTGTGTTGGGACAATGCACCCTGATCTTGCTCTTCCTCTGTTATTTTCCAACCAGTAACCCCCAGCACACAATAGAAATTCTTGCTATAAATCCCTAGGTGTACTATTTTACTTCTGAACTATTATATTTCATCCCATTTTCCTTACTGTATGCGGCGGGCTCACCACTTTTGCCCGGCAAGCCCAGATTGGAGAAGGACACTTTGGATTGGTGGAACATTTCCACCAATCACGTAACAGCTGGGGGGGGCTTGCCCCACCCCTGCTCAGAGGGGTAGGGGGTGAGGAGCCCCTGGACCTGACTGAAGACTGTGCTTTGCTGGTCTGGTGGACTTCAGGGGACCTCAGGACTTTCCCAGGGCCTTGGCACACTGGACAGATGCGGTGAAGGACAGCAAGAAGAGAGGAGCTCCAGAGAAGACCGTCATCGGGACTCCACCTGAGCCTCGATGGTGTGCGGATCAGTGCATGGAGAGCCAGCCCTGGAAGCAGCTCGGGGCTGCTTGGGCCCCACACGGTGCATGGGTCGGCGCACAGAGAGTCAGCTCTGGGAGGAGCTTAAGGCTGCTCAAGTTAGCCCCAGCTCTAGGCTGGATAACCACAGCCCTGCAGTGTGGCTCAGCATTAAACTAAAAGAGCCCCAGTGCCCAGAGCAGGGCCTGGGAAGGGAAAAGACCCCCAGCATAAGGCTGGGGAACCAAAGCTAGTGAGGGCTAGGCTCCCATGGGAGTTCCCTGGATGCCCAGTGCAGGGCACAAGGTCCAGAGGGAAGGGCCCTCAACTTGAGGCCAACAGCTTCAGGAGGCCTGAGACAGTGTGGGGACCCAGATGATGCTGAAAGCGGTTCGTTTCTCTGGAGGCCACCAAAATCGCAGACACACACTCATTAGATGGCACAAAAGGTGTATTTGCAAATAGGGTCAGAGCAGAGTCAAAAACTCAGATTACTCTGAACCC
>NW_017728906.1:107190169-107199931 GCF_001723895.1 Crocodylus porosus
GTCTGCTATTTAGTATAAGAAAAGCTGTGGCAAGGCTGGGCAAGGAAAAAAGTCCTTGGCAGTGTTTCTTTCTTATCAGGTGCAAGATGCAAGCTGTGCATTTCTAACAATACTCCATTTCTAACAATATTCCATTTCTAACACAGAGACAAGATCAACAGCCCCCAGAGGAAGAACCGTGAGTTACTGGGAACTCGGGTCCTACAGTGAAGGTGCCCCTGGACAAGGGACCCTGGGAGGAGCGGGCAGGGGGGAAGGCCCCACACACCCTCCACTCTCCAGGGTTGGGGGGGAGGAGACCCCAAATATACACTGGGGAGGGTTCTGTAGGACACCTAGGGGGCCCAGGGGAGAAGACCCTGTCTCATTTGAGGGACCAAGTTGTTGGAACCCAGATAGGGTGCGTCTAATGTCTAGTCTAGTTATGTTTTTTTATTTGGTATCTATTGCTATTGTTGGTGTTATAAATTCTTTGGTTTATTAATTCTGTATAATAAGCTCTGTAAGGATGTCTCTATTAGCTAACCCACTTGTGGTATAAACTTGCTGGATTGACTGTCCTGAGATTCACCCCCTCTTTTGGGCCTGGGGCACAGGTACTTACCCAAATGCCCGCCCAGGGGCAGACTTCCTCTTGCTAACAGGCTTTTATATGAATATTTGTATCTATACCTGTAACTGTATCTATCTTAAAGAGTTTTCTATATACATGTTTATAACTGAATAAATTGTGTATAGTTAAGAACTTTGGGCCTGGACTGACTCTATAGAGGAAAGAAGGCTTTGCCTGAAATTCCGGCATCCCTCTCACAGCACCCACTCCTGCCTACCCATTCCATCCAACTGAGAATAGGGCACACCCTTGGGTGTATCCGGGTTACATGTAGTTCTCAATGTCATTCGAGTTTTTCCTGATATTTGGATGTTTTACAGGTGTACTCTGTACTGACATGCCTACACAACTTCGGTTCTCAGTTAATCTTTAGCACACACCTACTTCCTATACCAAGATAATTCATGAAAATATATTGAAGACATTCAGATCTAGTTGTAGGCCTTGTGGAAATCCACTAGTAACCTCCATCTAGCTTATGTTCATTATTTTATCTTTCTGCACAGTCCACTGAGTTCTTCTTTCTAGCCAGTGTCTTGTACACCTTGCACTTCTGGTACTAATTCCCAGCTTGATAATTGTTTTCCATGTGGATTAAAGGGTTCTTTGATTTGATTTGGTTTGGGAGATTCGGCCACCAAATCAGGCCGAATCTCCACCAAATCGGGCCAAATCTCCACCAATTCGAATCAGGGACTGAAGCTTTGCACAGTCCTAGTGTGCATTAGGGCTGTGTGAGGCTTCGGGCCACGCTTTGGATCCAGAGAAGATTTGGATGCTGAAGCAGCATGTCTGGATCGAAGCACTGGCATCTTTAGGCTTTCGGAACCACTTCGGAAAAGCTTTAGAGCCGCTTCAAAGGTTCAGCCATAGGGTATAATGGGGAAACAATGAAATATCTATAACTTTGTTGTTTTTTGTCTGATTTGGATGAAACTTGCAAGAATAATAGCCTCTGATGAGAGTGTGAAGTCTGCTGAGTTTCAAGAAGAAAGGTGCAGGGGTTTGGGAGGAACTACATCCCAAATTTGTGAAAGCAAAACTCATGTTCCATGTATGTGTTACACCACAGGGGGGTGAAAACTGCAGGGATAGTAGCCCCTGGTGAGGACACAAAGCCTGACAAGTTTCAAGAAGATTGGTGTAGGAGTTTGGGGGAACTGCACCCCAAATTCTTGAAAGCAAAACTCATGTCATGTGTATGTGTTACACCAGAGGTGGCTGAAAACTGCAAGGGTGGTGGCCTCTCCTGAGGCCACGAAGCCTGTCAAGTTTCAAGGAGATACGTACAGGGGTTTTGGGGAAACTGCACCTCAAGCTGCGGACAAGCAAAACTCCTGACATGGGTGACACTGTGTGTGTAAAGGCACAGCAGGGTGAAAACTGCGGGCCTGCTAGCCCCTGCTGAGGCCATGAAGTGTGCCAGCTGTTCCCATTAGCCATCTTACCTCTGATCCCATAGTCCATACCACCTTTCTTATCAAATACTGTGGCAAAACTTCACTTTTTGAACAATACTCTTTTTTTGGCCTGACTGCTAGCCCCCATTGAGCCCCTGTTGAGGTCAGTCAAAACACAGGGTCTCATAGATTATTTCAATGAGGAGAAGAAATTTATTTTAAAATTTGGTGTCTCTCATGTAATTCTGTTTATTTATAATAACGTACAAAGTCTTGTTCCATAATCAAGGATCAAACACAACCAGAGAGAGTTTTCCTGCTCAAAGCTCCAAATCCCTTTCAGCCAACACACTTTCAAAAAGCCCATTTTCTCAGCTTCTCTTTTTGAGTACACACCATGTTCATTATATTGTCATCTTCTCAACCTGAGCTGTTTCTTATTCTCTCTCTCTCTCTTTCTATCTCCTTTGAGCCCTTCTGCCTAGAAGATTAAAATTCCTAAAGTCTTGCATTTGACTTGTTATGCATGAAAACGGTGCTCAGCTGTCTGTTAACAGCAACAATTAAACCTACCATTTTTGGCAAAGCTTACCCAGGCCTATAGCACTATCTTTAATCTTCACCTCATCCTCACTGCATAGTGGCCACATTTGGTGTTTTTGGTCGCTGTCTCTTTTTATTTATATAAAAGGCTGAAGAAAATTTGAGATAGTTTGTGTGTCTTTACTTCAGAGAGTCTAAATCTTCTCTTTAGTCCAGTTGATTTTTACTAGCTAATTCCCTGTTAATTGCCCTTTAAAATAAAAATCCTTAGTTACAGAGTCTGTTTTCATCCTCCCACTTAACTTTACCTGGTTACTTGAACCATGGTTATTTTCAGCAACCAGCTCTCATATAATGTCCTCAAAACTCAGTATGAAACAGCATCGTCTTATGTCAGTTCAGTGACTATTTTATAAAGGCATGTTGGTGATTGTACCTGGGGGTAACTGAGCCTAACTGAGACTTAAAGGCTCTCATAATGCCATATGGGCCTTTAACAATGTTACAGAGATCTCTATCACTAACTATGCCTTAAGGGCATTTAAAAATGTCCCCAGTAGAACCTTTTTTACTGTCCTGCGCTAAAGTGGTTTTGACCCAGATATATTCAGTTTTTATCCATGCAATCAGATCTTTAACCTACCATATTATTAAATAACCAGCACTTCACTACCACCCTCTTTTATTACTCTCTTTCTTAAAAGGCACTTCAAGATCTATATGCCAGTCACTATCATTAATCTACTCTGTTTCTTTCACCCTTCTGGTATCCAGTTTAATGTCTCAAATCATGTTCCTTTATTGCCTTCTGGCATCCTCTTGCTCACTGCTGCATCCTCATTTACCTCTTTCTGCCTATTAAAATAGGGTGTGGAGCTTGAACTCTCCCAACTTTTGTCCTACATTTCTTAATTTAAAAGCTCTTCTAAACAGTCATGCCAGCCTGAGACCCAGAAGACCCAGTGCCCCTGGTACTCAGGTGGCAACCATCTGTCAAGAAGGATCCCTTTTCTATAAATGTTTTCTATTATAGAAGATAACATGGCTGTGGAATTTATCCCCCACATGAAGGCAGAGGTTTTTTTCCTCTCCTCAGGCTCCCATTTGGATCCTCTTCAGCATCAGATGTAATAGAGGGATTGCCAGAGACTCATTTGGCCCTCTGACTACTACCCCATGCTGCTCATCCATGTGGGCACCAATGGTATCAGTGGAGACTCTGAGTGGATCAAAAGTGACCACAGGGCTCTGGGTGCGAGGATGAAGGCGACTGGGGTACAGGTGGTATTCTCTTTGATCCTTCTGGTCAAGTGAAAAGGCCTGGAGAGGAATGGGTGCATCCTGCAGATCAATACCTGTGCAGGTGGTGTTGCCAGCAGGGTTTTGGCTGCTTTGACCATGAGATGTTGTTTCAAGATTAAGGATTGCTGGGAAGAGATGGGATCTACCTGGCAAAGAGAGGGAAGAACATCTTCACAGACAGGCTCACTAACTTAGTGAGGAGAGCTTTAAATTAGGTTCACTGGGGGATGCAAAACCAAAGCCCTGAGGTAAGTGGGGAATCAGGAGACCTAGAGGAAGAGCAAGCAGGAGGGGACAACAGGGGAGGAGTTCTGATACTTCCTGAGAAATCAGGGTGCCTGTTTACGAATGCATACAGCCTGGGAAACAAGCAGGAAGAATTGGAAGTCCTCATACAGTCAGAGAACTACGATGTGTTTGGAGTAACAGAGACTTGGTGCAATAGCTCGCATGACTGGAGCACTGTCATGGATGGATACGAACTGTTCAGGAAGGACAGGCAGGGGAGAAGAGAAGGAGGAGTTGTACTTTATGTAAAGTAGTCATATGATTGCTCAGAGCTCCAGTATGAAATGAGATAGGCCTGTTGAAAGTTTCTGGGTTAAAGTTACAGGGGAGAGCATCAAGGGTGAGGCTGTAGTAGGTGTCTGCTATATATCACCAGACCAAGAGGAAGTGGTAGGTGAGGTTTTCTTCAAGCAGCTAGTTCAAGTTTCCCAATAACAAGCCTTGGTTCTCATGGGGGACTTCAGTCACCCTGACATCTACTGGGAGGGCAATACAGCAGTGCACTGGCAATCCAGGAACTTTTTTGGAGTGTTGGGGACAACTTTCTGGTGCAAGTGATGCAGTGGCCAACTAGGGGCCATGATCTTCATCTTCTGCTCACAAACAGGGATGAACTGGGGGGAATGTAGAAGTGGATGGCAACTTGGGCAACAGTGAGCACAAGATGATTGAATTCAGGCTCCTGAGGAAAGGAAGGAAGGAGAACAGCAGAGTAAGGACCCTGGACTTCAGAAAAGCAGACTTCAATAGGCTCAGGGAAATCATGAACAGGATCCTTTGGTAAGCCAGTCTGAGAAATAGAGGAGTCCAGGAGAGCTGGCTGTACTTTAAAGAAGCCTTACTGAGAGTACAGGAACAAACAATCCTGATAATCATGAAGACTAGCAAGTATGGCCAAAGACCAGCTTAACTTAGTAGGGAACTCTTCAGTAAACTAAATCACAAAAAGGAAACTTAAAGAAGTGGAAACTTGGACAAATAACTAGGGAGGAGTATAAGAGCATTGCTCAGGCATGCAGGGATGAAGTCAGGAAGGCCAAAGTGCAATTGGAGTTGTAGCTAGGAAGGGATATGAAGGGTAACAAGAAGAGTTTCTCCAAGTATGTCAGTAGGAAGAGGAGGATCAGGGAAAGTGTGGATTCCTTACTGAATGGGGGAGGCAGCCTTTTGACAGAGGATGCAGGAAAGGCTGAAGTGTCAATGACTTTTTCACCTCAGTCTTCACAGGCAAAGTCAGCTCCCAGACTACCGTACTTGGCATTACAGTTTGGGGAGGAGATGAGCAGCCATCAGTAGTGAAATAATAGTTTAGGGACTATTTAGAAAAGCTGGTATATACAAATCCATGGGGTTGGATAGGATGCACTCAAAGGTGCTAAGGGAGCTGGCTGATGAGATTTCAGAACCTCTGGCCATCATCTTTGAAAACTCATGGCTATCAGGAGAGGTTCCAGATGATTGGAAAAGGGCAAACATAGTGACCATATTTAAGAAAGGGAAGAAGGAGGATCCAGGGAATTACAGACCAGTCAGCCTTACCTCAGTCCCTGGAAAAATCATGGAGCAGATCCTCTTGGAATCCAGTTCTAAGACCTTGGAGGAGAAGAAGGTGATTTAGAAACAGTCAGCATGCATTCACCAAGGGCAAGTCATGCCAAACCAACCTGGTTGCTTTCTATGATGAGGTGACTGTGGATGTGGGAAAACCAGTAGATGTGGTATACCTTGATTTTAGTGAGGCTTTTGAAACAGTCTCCCACAACATTCTCTCAGGCAAGTTAAGGAAGTATGGGCTGGAGGAATGGACTGTAAGGTGGATAGAAAACTGGCTGGAATACTGGGCTCAGAGGACAGTAATCAATGGTTTGATGTCTAGTTGGTAGCCAGTATCAAGTGGCGTGCTCCAGGGGTCAGTTCTGGGGCTGGTTTTGTTCAAAAACTTCATCAGTGACCTGGAAGACAGCACACAGTGTACCCTCAGCAAGTTTGCAGATGACAACAAGCTGGGGGGAATAGTAAATATGCTGGAGGGTAGGGCTAGATTCAGCATGACCTAGACAAATTGGAGGATTGGGCCAAAAGCAATCTCATGAGGTTCTACAAGGACAAGTACAAAGTCCTACATGATGGAACAATCCCATGCATTGGTACAGGCTGGGCAGCAGCTCTGCAGCAAAGGACCTGGGGGTTACAGAAGAAAATAAGCTGAATATGAGCCAGCAGTGTGCCCCTGTTGCAAAAAAATCTAATGGCATACTGTGCTGCATTGGTCAGTGGAGGTGATTATTTCCCTCTATTCAGCACTGGTGAGGCCACATCTGGAGTTCAGTTTTGGGTCCCCCACTACAGAAAGGATGTGGACATATTGGAGGGAGTCCAGCAGAGGGCAACAAAAATGGTGAGGGGGCTGGGGGACATGACTTATGAGGAGAGGCTGAGGGAACTTGGCTTATTTAGTTTGGAGAAGAGAAGACTGAGAGGAGCTTTTAATAGCAGCCTTCAGCTACCTGAAGGGGGGTTCAAAAGAGGATGGAGCTGGACTGTTCTCAGTGGTGGCAGATGACAGAACAAGGAGCAATGATCTCAAGTTGCAGCAAGGGAAGTTTAGGTTAGATATTAGGAAGAATTTTGCCACTAGGAGGGTAGCAGAGCACTGGAACAGGTTACCCAGAGAGGTTGTAAACTCTTCATCTTGCAGGTTTTTACAACCCGGCTAGACAAAGCCTTAGTTGGGATGATCTAGTTGTGGATATTCCTGATTTGAGCAGGGGGTTGGACTAGATGACCTCCTGAGGTCCCTTCAAACCCTAATTTTCTATGGCAAGCTTCATATTTCATCACTTTTTTCCTGGAACAGAACACACCTTTCTATTTTCCAGTTTTGCTCTGATACTGGCTTGTTACACCTTTTGATAAGATGTCCCCAAGTCCCAAAGAAAGGCCTCTTACTGTTACTTTTGGGCCTGGTAACTAAAAATGATTTTGCTTACTTAAAGTATTACATGGAACTTATAAGAAGTGGTTGTTTTATATGACATAAAAGAATAAGCTTGTATAATTAGATTATTCTGAGTTGAAATCAACCTACTTCCCTCCAAATTTTCTTTGTTTGTATATATTATGCCTTTGCTTAGGCGTTTAATTAATAAACTAGAGGAGCACATCAATAACAAGGTTCTCATTAATCTTTCCAATCAAGAGCTAGGAGCAGATGCTCCTTCCAGGCTGGATAGGACTAGATGCATCCTGGAGATCAACACATGGCTGTGTAGATGGCTTTGCCAGTAGGGCTTTGGCTTCTTCAACCATGGGGTTGTGTTTCAAGAAGGATGATGGGAAGAGATGGGGTCTACTGGACAAAGAGAGGGAATAATATCTTTGCATACAAGCTTGCTAACCAAGTGAGGATGGTTATAAACTAGATTCAATTGGGGGATAGAGACAATAGCCCAGAGCTAAGCAAAGAGCCAGGGGACCTGGATAAAAGATTAGTAAGAGGAAGCAATAGTGGAAGATTCAGCAACGTTGTCAAGGAGAGAATGGGACAATCAGATACCTGAAATATACCACTGCAAAAATAATGGTGCAAAAAAAGAAATGGAGACGTGCACTGTGGGCTCAGGGGGCGCTGCTGTAGCACACACTTCTAGGGGGATATGGGGGATCTGTGCTCCCCACATGTGTGCCGGACTGTGTGCTACCCACTGTGGGCTTGGGCTCCTGCCCTGTTGCCCTCCTCTCCTCATCCTGGTGTGTGCAACCTGGCACTGCAAAGAACAGTGGAGCTGTGCAAATTCTGTGCTGCCCTGGTCCCTGTGTGCAACCCCACACTGCTGTCTCCATTGCAGCTGCACAGGCAGGGTACACCTCATCAGGTCAGTGCGGAGCTCGCAGCAGCAGGCAGCTTCCTGTGTGGCTCCGCTGTTCTTTGCAGCACTGGGTTACACACACCAGGCTGCAGGGGCCCTGGGGGAGAGAAGTAGGCATCCTGTGCCTCCCCCATGCACAAATGTGCCCCCTTGGAGTGAATGTCCAGCAGGAAGCCTGTGCCTTTGTGTCCCCTTGGAGTGAATGTCACAGCAGGGAGCAGCCCCCGCATCCCCGAGCCCACAGCAGGCAGGCAAAGGGAGAGGCGGTGCTCCGCTCCATTGCAGAAGCTGATGCCTCCTGCAGGGGCAGGGGGCTGTGGACCTGGATCCCTGGCCCCATAGCCCTGGCATCTGGGAGCCCCCTCCAGCAGGGCTGGAAGAGCAGGAGCTGTGGGTGGGGGTGAGGGGCACCAGCAGGGCTGGGGGGGGTTGTTGGGGGGAATGACAGGCACGAGCAGGGTCAGGGGGCTGTGGAGGGGAGTGAGGGTAACCCACAGGGCTAGAGAGACTGTGGGTGGGGATTGAGGGGCACCAGCAGGGCTGGGCAGGTGGGGAGGGGGGGCTTTCATTTTAACCACAGATTTTTATCAGAGAAATTTCCATTTTTTATCAGAGAACTTGTGATTTTTTTTATCAGGAAAAACCAGGATCCCTGATTATCAGAACATCTGCTGGAAGGGAGGCATAGCAGTGCACAAGCACTCCAGCAAATTCTTGGACTTTGTTGGGAATAATTATCTGATACAGATGATATAGAGGGGGAGCTCTTCTTGACTTGCTGCTTGTAAAAAGGGAAGAATTGGCTGAGAAAGTGAAGGTTGAAGTTGACTGTGTAACAGTTACCACAAACTGATAGAATTCAACATCCTAATGGGAGGAAGGAAGGAGAGCAGCAGAATAATGACATTAGACTTCAGAAAAGCAGACTTTTAGCAAACTCAGGAAACTTGTAGGCAGGATCCTCTGGATGGCAAATAAGAGGAGAAAAGGAGTCCAGGAGAGCTGGCTGTACTTTAAGGAGATTTTATTAAGGGCATAGGAATAAACTATTCTGATGCAACGGAAGAGCAAGAAGTGCTGCAGGAGAGAGCAATCTCTTAAATGAGTTAAAACTTAAAAAGAACGCCTATGAAAAGTGGAAACTTGTCATATGAGAATAGAGTAGAAGAACAGAGCATGGGCATGCAGGCAGAAAATTAGAAAGGCCAAGAAATGACTTGAGATGCACTGTAGGTGGGGGAAGTGGTGCAGTTGTACCCCTCTTTGATTCCTGTTCCACCCAAACTTTAAAACCACTTCCTGGGAAGGGCAGGAGCATTTCTATTCAGGCAGTGTTGTTGAGAGAGTCAATTGAATGTATGGCTCATCTTCATCTCCCTGATTCCTGCTAATTTCTCTTCACTCCACAGGTGTTAACAACCCTCTATTCTTTTTAATGATCTTCCTGGTCCACTCTTCAAAGTATCCTTTTTCTGCAATTTTTCTGTCTGTTAGCCATTCTTGGCAAAGTCTCTTGTCTATTTCACAGCCCAGCAGGCTGTTTTGCTGATGACACTAAGATGTGGGGGAATGTGGGCACGCTAGAAGGAAGGAATAGGCTGCAACTGGACCTAGACAGGTTACAGGGGTGGGTGGACGAGAATAGGATGGGATTCAACACGGACAAGTGCAAGGTACTGCACCTGGGGAGGAAGAACCAGCAGCATACCTACAGGCTGGGGAACTCCCTTCTCATCAGTGCAGAGGC
>NW_017728906.1:107200266-107212365 GCF_001723895.1 Crocodylus porosus
ATTTAGGCTAGATATCAGGAGGCGCTACTTCACGGTCAGGGCAGCTAGGATCTGGAACCAACTTCCAAGCGAAGTGGTGCTGGCTCCTACCCTGGAGGTCTTTAAGAGGAGGCTGGACAATCACCTTGCTGGGGTCGTTTGACCCCAGTACTCTTTCCTGTCATGGCAGGGGGTCGGACTTGATGACCTGCTCAGGTCCCTTCTGACCCTAGAAACTATGAAACTATAAGGACCAAAGTTTTGCACAGCCCTACTGAGCAGCCTGTGAACTACATTGACCCTGGTTCTTCCCTCTGTGGCAGCAGCACCTACTGGGGCCACCTGGGTGGGCCGCTAGTGGTCCAGGTGCTGCCCCAGCTTGGAGCAGCACCCGGCCCAATCCAACTCTTCCCGATGCCGAGCTGGGGCAGCACCCGGCCCATTAACAGCCCACCTGGGTGGCCCTGGGGGGCACTGTCTCCACAGAGGGAAGGACTGGGACTCCCTGCAACATGGGGCTGTTCAGCCTGCCAGCAGCTGATCTCCGCCCAGTCGCGGAAGAGGTGGGCAGACTCCAGGGCAGAAGAGGTGGGCAGGCAGAAGCCCCGAGGGGCCCAATCCTTTTTTCTCTGTAGCCTGGCCACTTTTTCTGCAGGAGGAGGTGAGGGGCGAGCTGACTAATAGCTGCAATGCATTATTGCAAACTCATTTAAAATCTCCCAAACTCTTGCAAGTGTACATACAGTGTGATGTCATTAACCCACACAAAGTGACATTTTCATCATGTGTACGTGTAATGATGTCACATGTACAAGCACTTATAGAAATCTGAGGAATTGGGATCATGAGGTCTGGGTTAGTCTACAGTGTAACTGCTATGTATTTAAAGTAGAAATTTAATTAATTACAAACACCTTAGGTCATTTTGAATGTGTTATTTTAGTTATAATAGCATATACAGCACGCTAGCAAGGCAAAAAAGCAGGAGGAGGGAAGAGTAGAAAGGAAATGGCTGTCTTGCTTATGAAAAGATTTGCCAAGCTCGCACAGTTGAATTGAATAGCTGGGTGTTCCAAGCCCGTGAGAACAATGTAATTTGTATCATTACTGTTACAAAGCCTAGCTCTATGGTGAGGGCCTCATTTTAGCTGTCTAAAATGTTAATAAAAAGGCAAGTGAAAACAAACATGACTTGCAATAAAAAAAAATGAGGATTTTAGGGGTGCTTCCAGTTGCATTTTTCCCTTTGTCAGAAAGTAATAGTTGTGAAGTTGCTCCTTTTGTTTATTTTGAATAAACGCAGATGGCTGGAATCAGAAATAAAAGGAGCAAGAAATTGGGGCTTTGTTGTAACTAACATTCAAATCAGTCATATAGTTAAGGGATCATATTGGGTCATCCTATCCTGAACATTAGAAAGATAGGTATTTTTTTTATTTTTAATTCAAGTTAGTTTCCTATTCTTGAATAGTGGTAACCAAATAAGTAATGCATTTTAGTCATTTTGTATCCATGAAGCTTCTTAACATGGCTTTGGCAGGGAGCATCAGAATGTGTGTGTTGAAACATATTTTATTTCTCAGTAAGTTTTGTAAGCCAGTTCGACTGGCCAGTGACTTACCTTCTGCTAGCCTCACCAAAGAGAACAAAAATAAATGCACCAGAGAAAGCATCACTACCATCTAAACCTGTTGCCATATGCTGTGCATGTGGTTCCTGTTTTAGTTATCATTTATTTTAAATTTGGTTGGAAAGTGGTAAAGAAGTGTAATCAAATTTCAGTTCCAAAATTTTGTCTTATTGTGATACTGCCATGGCATTACCTTACGTCCTATTTACCTGACGCTTAAGGTTCTGAATATTTGGTCTATCTGTCATTGTGCCCAAACAAATAAATCTTAGGTTAAACGAAATGGAAGATGGATCTTGAGATAAGATTCAAAATAAACATTTTGAAATGAGTGAATATGAGGTGATCATGTCTCTTTAAACTGGCTACATCTTGTTTCCGGTAAAGCATACTGAATGACTGGTCAAAATTAAGTTAGCATCAGACTGATTCACGCTTTGGGCTCCAGCACATCTCTGGAGTGTTTTCCTCTGTAGCAGTCAGCAATTATAAATTGTAGACCCTCCTAGCATAAACCTCCAAACCCTGTTTTTAGCTAGATGCACTTGGAATAGTGGCAGGTAAATCTGAAGATGTTAGAAATGTTCCCATAAACCTTTCAGTTTCTGCAAATGCAGAGATGTGCTTATCTATCTACAGGTATGTGTCAGTCTCCATCACTATCATCACTCACTGGAATCAATCCAATGAAATTCTCTTTATCTGCCTTTAAGTAAAATGTCATGGTGTGGTGGAAATGGGTCTTGAGATTCTAGGCAATCTTGCCTTTGCATTTAGCATATGTTATAAATACGAGTCAGGCACATTGCCACTTTACCAAGAAGCTGCTTTTAATGAGCACATGCATTTTGCTGCTCTGCCAGATGTTGATTTACAGAATTTGTTAGGAGCAAGTCTTAAGGTACATAAATGCTTCTTTGGAAAAATCATTTTATATTCTCACCCTCTCAGGCTTGATCCTATGTTTCCAGAAAGCAACAGCAAAGCTCCCAGGAACTAGTAATACACAAGCAGGGGGTCTGCCCTCAGGAAGAACTGGTAAGTTATTCAGCATAATATATGGGCTGGGTTTAATATTCTTGATTCAAATTAAACGGAAGGGGTTGTTTTTTTCCCTTAAAATCTGCAATTTGTTTAATAAATCAAATGAATGGATTCTAAACATTTTCTGTAATTCAACATTTCAACACCATTTTTTGCAATGTCTTTTTTGAGCTATGTTAATCAATCCCACTGTCTCTAAAACAATTCAAGCCAAATGTTTTGTAAAAATACCAAAGCTTTTGCTACAGTAATTGAGAGACTGTAACTGCTAGCAATGCAAGCAAAGAAATCTCACATAAAGAACGAACTCCAGCTTTAGGAACACATAGGGTGCATCTGCATGAAATGCTACTACACAGGCATTACTGCACATTTATTTAGTTCTTGTATTAGCAAATACTAAATGAATGTACTCATATTAGCAGGTACTGTGTACTAAATAAATACACGGTAACTGGAGTTACTGAACAATAGTGCTGCCCAACATCTTTTAGGTGGTGTTGCTGTGCAGTAGCCTAATAAATAATACTGCACAGTAGTGTATTAGCACTATCCATGCTGTGACACACTACTGCACAGTATTTTTCATCTACTGAGTAGTCAGCATCTCATGTACACTTTGCCCATAGAAACATACTGTAATGAAGAAAATGGTTGTCTCAGTTCCTTTAAATAGTGACGTTAGTGAACTATTTTAAGTAATAATGACTATTCTGACACCAAAGCCTTCTGGTATATGTACATGGCTGGCAGAGTGCAAATAGGAATAGTCAGTAAGTGTGCTACAACTTGACCTTCTGGGCCTGCTACTTTATTCTAGAAAGAACACATTATTCGTGTCCATTTGTTACTATGGCTTTTGTGATACAGACAAGTGGGAACTGGACAGAGAGCTCTGACTCAGTCACACTCATTGCTAAGTACCGGGCAGCTGCTAGTGTATTTGATCATTGTTAATTGCTAGGCTAAAGTCAAGATAGTAATTTTCCTTTGTACCAGCCAGACATACCTAAATGGCTTGTGGGTTATGGGTTTCTTAGGGAACACAGCAATACCACTCACATAGTACTTTTCAGAAGATATTTAGCTTTCACTTATTTACTGAACACTATTAGTTATCTAACAGGGTACAGACAGAAGAGCAGCTGCCCACTGTAACGAATAACACTTTGTAGGAAGCGTTCTGAGTTATAGTGATCCCCTGGACTAAACAGAAACTCACTGTTGGCTCCAACAGGGAAGATGTTGAGGGATGCAGCTGCTGGCTGCAAGCCTGCAGTAGCAATGGCCCCACCTCCCTCTCATCCTAGGCACTGTTTTTGGAACAGGAGGGGGGGAAAGGAAGCTGGGGCAGCTCATTGTAGAGGTTGCCCAGCAAGTACTGGAGGGGGTAGCAAGTGGGTTGGGGCCTCCCCCCTAGGTGGGTGGGGGCTCCAATCCACCCAACCTATCCTTCAGTGCCAGCTGAAAAAATCCCAGACCAAAATCCCTCCACTTACTTCCCCTCTTCCATCCTGTAAACAGCTCTGGGGCTGGGATGCAGGCACACCCAAGGTACTAAAGATGCTGTCTTGAAACATCTTCCTCTGACTCCTCATGCAATGAGGGTTCAGATTTCTGCAGGGATGGTGTGCAGGGTGCTGGAAGCCTGGGTGGGCTCAGGCGAACTTGGGCTTGGTGGGCTTCCAGTGCCCTAGGCACTGTCCCCACTGCCTTCTCTGGTTGCCGGTACACCCAGCCACCCTTCTGCCACCTTTCTGTAGTGCCCCAGGGAAGAGCCAGCCCATTCCCTGGTGGTCCCAGACAGAGGGAAGGTGGTGGGGACAGTACATGGGGCACTGGGAGCCTGCCAAGCCTGAGCTTCCCCGAGCATGCCTGGGCTTCCAGCACTCCCTGCACCATTGAATTGGGTTGGGTGCTGCCTGCAAACTGGGGCAGCACCCACCTAGCTAGCACCCCACCTGGGGTGTGCCACCACTATCAAGGGAAGCACCAGGCCCTGTTACAGCTTGGGAGATGCACAGCCCTGTGGCAGATCGCCTGGGCAGGCTCCGCTGGGGGAAAAAAAAAGTGGTGAGGGGTTCACTTTTTTTTGTTTTTTCTGACGGAGCCTGTCCCTTTCTTAAATATGGGCACTATGTTTGCTCTTTTCCAATCATCCCCCTCTTTTGATAGCCAAGTGTTTTCAAAGATGATAGCCTGTGGTTCCGTAATCTCATCAGCTGACTCCCTCAGCACCCTTGGGTGCATCCCATCTGGACCCATGGATTTGTATATGCCCATCTTTTCTAAATAGTCTGTAACCTGTTCTTTCACCACTGTTGGCTCCTACCACCTCTCCAAACTGCTGCCAGGTGCAGTAGTCTGGGAGCTGACCTTGCCTGTGAAGACTGAGGTGAAAAAGGCACCGAGTACTTCAACCTTTTCTGCATCCTCTGTTACTAGATTGTCTCCCCCCTTCAGTAAAGCACCCACACTTTCCCTGATCCTCCTCTTCCTACTGACATACTTGGAGAAACCCTTCTTGTTACCCTTTACTTCCTCTGCTAGCCACAGCTCCAATTGCGCTTTGGCTTTCCTGACTTGATCTCTGCATGCCCAAGCAGTAGTCTTATACTCCTCCCTAGTTATTTGTCCAAGTTTCCACTTCTTATAAGCTTCCTTTTTGTGATTTAGTTTACTAAAGATTTCCCTGCTAAGCCAAGCTGGTCTTCTGCCATACTTACTAGTGTTCCTGTGCATCAGGACGGTTTGTTCCTGCACTGTCAGTAAGGCTTCTGTAAAGTACAGCCAGCCTTTCTGGACCCCTCCCCACCTCAGACTGGTTTCCCACAAGATCCTGCCCATAAATTCCCTGAGTGAATCAAAGTCTGCTTTTCTGAAGTCCACAGTCCTTACTCTGCTGCTCTCCACCCTTCCTTTCCTCTTGAGCCTGAACTCAATCATCTCATTCTCACTGCTGCTCAAGTTGCCATCCACTTAAACAATTTATCCCTGTTTGTGAGCAGCAGGTGAAAAAGGTTGTAGCCCCTAGTTGGCCGCTGCAGCACTTGCACCAGGAAGTTGTCCCCAACACTCTCCAAAAACTTCCTGGATTGCCTGTGCACTGCTGTATTGCCCTCCCAGCAGATGTCATGGTGACTGAAGTCCCCCATGAGAACCAGGGCTTGTGATCGGGGAACTTCTGCTAGCTGTTTGAAAAAAGACTCATCCACCACTTCCTTCTGGCCTAGTGGTCTATAGCAGACCCCCACCATGACCTCACCCTTGTTGCTGTCCCCTCTGACCTTAACCCAGAGACTTCTAACAGGACTATCTAAAGTTTCATACTGGACCTCCGAGTAATCAGATGGGCCTTTTACATAAAGTGCAACTCCTCCTCTTCTCCCCTGCCTGTCCTTCCTGAATAGTTTTTACCCATCAGTGACAGTGTTCCAGTCATGGAAGCTTTTCAGTTGCCATTACACTGCTGCTTTACCAAGTTTTGCTAAGAACTCTTGAAGCCCCCCCCCAAATCCTATTTAGCATTGATTTAATTTATTCCAGTAAGTGTGCGGAGTACACTGCTGTCCTCCTTTCCCAGATTATTAACAAGTCTATTAATCATAGATCCTAGTTTGGAACTATTGCTCACTGCTCCTGTTAAGCTTTCCTTTTTTTTTTTTTCTATTCTGATTTCAGTATATCTCCTGCCTGTTTTATGTGATAATCAGAAACATCTTTTGCTTGCTGTTCATATTTTAGTGCTTTGAATACCTTTGCTAAGTGAGTGGGAGTGACAGGTCTGACAGTGCCAAGTAGATCTTGGGCCTGGTGGGGTTTTTTTTGCTGACAAAAGTCACAGTCTACTTTTGTTACAGTGGAAGAGGGCCATAGCAGGTCACTTAGTCCACTTAGTGTCTTGGAAGGAGTGGGAGCTGGTAGGAACCAGATAGCTCAGCCACAGTTTTCCTCATCAGGAAAACTAGGGCATGTGTTTGAGGCATTCAAGCTCCTTCCCCCCTTCAGAATATTGGTTGCTCTGCCAACAGTTCAGCACATACAGCAATAGTCACTCAAGAATATTTAGTGATTTCATGTATTTTAATTATTATTTTGACTGTATTCACATTCCCATTTGTGACACTGTTGTCTCATCATTTCAAGCACTAGTGCAATGGTTCCCAAACATTTTGGACCACTAGACAACTATGACCCTTGCCAAACATATGCAGATAAATGTGCGGTGGGCTCTGATGTATGATCCACACAATCACACTTACTGCCACATCACACATGCATGGCAGGAGGTGTGATTATGGGACTGAGCATCACATCCATTAAGGCTTCTTGCCAGTGCAGGGGAATCCTAGGATCACAGTCTTGGGATCCCCCTGCACAGGAAGCTTCCACGGCCAGGAGCCGGCTCAACTGATGCGGTCCTAGCCACTGGGGCTCACCTGGCCACACATTCAATTAATGGCATGATAGGAATTAGCCACAAAGTTATTATACATTTTTTGTGGAATAACTTTGTGGTTTATTCCTTCTTCTATGATGCCATCAATTGCTTTAATGTGTGGCCAGGTTACAATTTAAGATGTGATTATTTGGTTAATCCTCCTTAAATGTAACATGTGGCAGGGACCTATCAACACTTGATTTCTTGCAAACTGCTACACATACTTATCAAACTATTTATGTAAAAACATAATAAAAGCACATGGTGGGGGAGTCTCTGATGTGTTCTGTGAACCAGCTGTGGAGCACTGGTTGAGAACCATTGCATTAGCAGAAGGTGCTCAGATACTACAGTGGTGAGGACAGAATAAGCATATATATTTGCTATATGGAAAACATGATAGGCAAAAAGATTACTGGCAGGAGAATTTACAAACAGTGAATTTTAAGTGAATATAGAATATTCATGGAATTTTAAATTCATGTCAAGTGTTGACACAAGGAAGTTGATTCTAAAGGCTCAGCTCAATCAGGGAATAGATATACCCTGTGACCTTGCATCCAATCAAAACAGCTTAAGTGACATGAATCTCAATTACTACCAGCAACAGTCAGAGCAAACATTAAACACATACTTCATAGGCTGAAAGGCGTTAACATAAAAACAGGCACGTGGAGAGAAAAGAGAATGCAGATTGTGCCTCTGCTGAAGTCACTAAAACTTATCACAAATCTAAGTGGGACGGAGGTGGGTTGGGCTTTCTCTAAAGGTTTCTATTGAAAAAAACCCTCTTCATTTAAAATGTTAAAAGGGGAAAACGGGCAAGATACAAGTGCATAGTCCACTTTCACAATTTCCCTGTTGACTATATCACAGTCAAGCAAACACCCAGGAACTCGTATCTAGAGCCAGGCTTCTGTCTGCTCCCAGTTTCTGTTCATCAGTACCTGAGCTTTACCCCATGAGCCCTGGCTATTTCCATTTTTATGGGAGAAGATGATACATAATTTCTTGCCTAAAACTGTCAAGATTCTTGGCATGGACAAACTAGCCCTAGGTGATGAAGGGGTTAAAGAGAGTTGCTGGACTGGGTTGGCCTCCACCCCAGGGTGCTTGCAGCCAATGCCAAGCCTGGAGGAGTGGTATAAGAGGGAAAACACTCTCAGAAAGAAGAGGACTCTCAGTCCTGGCTTCAGGTCAGATTTCCTCCAAGGAACGCTGTGAATTCCCAGGTCAGTGCAGGTGTCTGTGTAGATTGTAGCTCAGGGAGCTGCCCCAGTGCCCTGTTACAATCCTTCATCGCAGGATGGGGGAGGGAGGGGAAACTGCATAAATTAATTGTGCTAGCAAAATTCTTACAAGCCATATCCCACAGTTACAAACACTAAATTGAATTTTGGAAGGGAGGCCTCCTTAAGTAAAGCATGTCTGTACCTTTTATACAAAATGATCAATAAAAGTAAAGCATGCTGTTGTGGGAAGCTGAATTAGCCTTTAAATCTCAGCACAAAACCCAACAATTAGGCTTCTGATTCTTGGCTTTTTCATTTGCATCAGAGAGAACTGGTCCCCTCCATGTTTTAATCTAGAGGCAAATTGTGTTTACAATGGGAGGAAGTTTGCATCATCACAGCTGTGTGCTGCTATACTCTTCCTGGCACTGAGCAGAAAGGGTCATTCTTCAGTTTTAATTCATCCTATACCTCTCAATAATTCTAGCATCAAACTAAAACTACAGGTCGCAGAACTGCAGTTTACACAGACTCTTTAATAAGAAGTGTGGGAAAAATCTGACTGATCAAAACTACTGGAAGTATGTAATCCTGGCAAGAGATTCTTCAAGGCTAATCTTAACTTTTTGCAAAATCCCAAGAGAGCCCTCTCTAGCAAAGTGCCATAAATATAAAATTCTCCTTTTTCATGACAGAGCCCTCTAAATGACCCAGCACTTTTCTGTTTTTAAGCATGAGAACTTTTATGAAATGATTTCTTTTTATAATCAGATGGTTCTTCATTATATTATATTTACTCCAAAATAACATTTTGCTGCAATGAATGAATGAGTAAAATAGTATGACAGAATAGATCAGAAACCAATTTTACTATAATGCAATATGGTGGTCATTGTTATTGGCCCTGGCATTTACCTTTTTTTTTTTTCTTTTTCTTTTGGTTTCTTTTTTTAAAATGTCATCCATTTTGGACATTTTCCTTCCAGTATTTTAAGCCCCTTCAAGCTGCCATTGAACCCAATAAGATGTGAAGGAACATGATAGCTAAAATGCTGAACTTTTTGTCACATCCTTGTCTCAGCATGGGACAAAACTTAAATCTTACTTTTGCCTCTGCAGATACAAGTTAGAAAGGCACTTCCCTGGTTGTTCAATTGGCTTGAAAGAATCATAGTTTCATAGATGTTAGGGTCAGAAGGGACCTCAACAGAACATCGAGTCGGACCCCCTGCCCAGGCAGGAAAAAGTGCTGGTGTCAGGTGACCCCAGCCAGAATATTTTTTCTTTTTCTCTTCATGTCATATTTGAGGCTGACCATGGTAACAGTGTCCTGGACTCTTCTGATGGTCTAAGAACTTAGGCTGTCTGTCTGACAGGACATTTTTAAGATGGGATGACTATAGTACACTTCAGGAAAGCATGCTACTTGAAGAACTTCGAGGGAGAGTGCTACTGGGAATCTAGCCTGAATGCAATGACCTACAGGATTCCAGTTTTCAATTTGAACCTATGCTTTCTGCTAAAGCACTGAAGAAACTCAATCCTGAAATAATTTTGAAAACAGGTTCTGCAAGGCCAGTGGTTTAATTGGTAAGCATCAGCTGACCATGTCTTGAAAAAGCTTGTCAAAAACAGCTTTTGACGGGACTAAATTGAGTGTAGAAACATAGAAAATTAGGGTTGGAAAGGACCTCAAGAGGTCATCTAGTCCAATCCCCTGCTCAAAGTAGGAACTTCCCCAACTAGCTCATCCCTGCTAAAGCTTTGTCTAGCCTCGTCTTAGAAACCTCCAAGGATGGAGAGTCCACAACCTCTCTGGGTAACCTGTTCCAGTGCTTTATTACCCTCCTTGTGAGAGAGTTTTTCCTAATATCTAATCTAAACTCCCCTTGCTACAATTGGAAACCATTGTTCCTTGTTATGCTATCTGCTACCACGTTAGCACCACTGTCTCCCAGATAGTGCTAAGGGATCATTAAAGCACAATTAACCCTTAAATGGAATATGAAATATGAACACAGACAACTTAGTGTCCTAAAATCAAAGTTCTAACTTTATTAGTACCACAAGTGAACGTTTGTTCACCAGAGCGCCCCAAGGGATGACAAGGTCAAACAATTATAAACTCTTACAAGACCGTTTCAGGCTGGATATAAGGAAGAATTTCTTTACTGTCTGAGCCCCGAAGGTCTGGAATAGTCTGCCGTCAGAGGTGCTTCAATCACCTACTTTGAATGCCTCCAAGAGAAATTTGGATGCTTATCTTGCTGGGATCCTATGACCCCAGCTGACTTCCAGCCCTTGGGGCAGGGAGCTGGACTTGATGATCTTCGGGGGTCCCTTCCAGCCCTAATGTCTATGAAATCTATGAAATAATGAGGCTATACAGGACTTAAACAATGATTAAATAAAGATGAATATAAAAGAAAACTTTAAATTCTTCCCTGTTCGTGAGCACAGGTAATGCACCACTCTATAAGCAGGTGCAACTTTAAAGCATAAAATACGACAAGCTACCCTAAAAAACTCTGAGAACAGGCTAGCTGCATCTTTTCTGCCCCTTCAGGTAGTTGGAAGCTGTTATCAAATCCCTTCTCAGTCTTCTCTTCTTCAGACTAAATAAGCCCAGTTCCCTCTGCCTTTCCTCAGAAATCTTGTACCCCAGCCCCTGAACCATTTTCACTGCCTTCTGCTGGACTCTCTCCATATTGTCTACAACACTTCTGTAGAGAAGGGCCTCACTTCCCTCAATCTGCTGGCAATGCTGCTACTAATGCAGCCCAGTATGCTGTTAGCCTTTTTTGCAACAAGAGCACACTATTGGCTCATATTCAGCTTATTGTCCACACAGGTCATTTTCTGCACAGGTGCTGGTTAGCTGTCAGTCTCCAGCCTGTATTAGTGCATGCAATTGTTCAGTCCTAAGTGCAGGACTTTGCCCTTCCCCTTACTGAACCTCCTGAGATTTCTTTTGGTCCAATACTCCAATTTGTCAAGGTCTCACTGAATTCTAGCCCTACCCTCTAGTACATGTACTACTCTTCCTGCTTGGTGTTATCCACAAACTTGCTGACAGTGCACTCCATCCCATCTTCCAGGCCATTGATGAAAATATTGAACAAAAATTGTCCCCAGGACCAACCTATGGGGCACTCCACTTGATACCGGCTGCCAAATAGACATTGAGCCATTGATTACTACTCTTTGAGCCTCATAACCAGGTTCCCTGACCTTCTCAATACTTTTTTAGTCTGAAAATTGGGTAACCCAAAATCATATTTTTCCATGCTTACAATAGATATATATTAGTGGTGTTTCTTTTTAATCATGGAAAAATTTGGATTTTAGGTTACTTTTTTAATCTGAAAATTGGGGATATTTATCAGAGAAAAACAGGATCCCTGCTAATGATCCAGCTAGTGATTTGTTCACCTGATAGTCCATTCATCCAAACCATACTTCCTTAACTTGCCTGCAGGAATGTTGTACAGGACTATATCAAAAGCCTTAATTAAAGTCAGGGTATAACATGTCCACAGCTCTTCCTGCATCCACAGACCCAGTCTCTTATTGTCATAGAAGGCAATCAGGTTGGTCAGGCATGACTTGCCCTTGTTCACTGTTCCTAATCACCTTCTCCTCCAAGTGCTTAGAAATGGATTCCTTGAGGACCTGCTCCTTTGAGGTCCAAAGAGGTGATCCTCCCCCTCTATGCGGCACTGGTCAGGCCGCAGTTGGAGTACTGCATCCAGTTCTGGGCGCCGCACTTCAAG
>NW_017728906.1:107212750-107216080 GCF_001723895.1 Crocodylus porosus
GGTCTGGAACCAGCTTCCAAGAGAAGTGGTGCAGGCTCCTACCCTGGGGGTGTTTAAGAGGAGGTTAAATGAACACCTCGCTGGGGTCGTTTGACCCCAGTACTCTTTCCTGCCATGGCAGGGGGTCGGACTAAATGATCTGCTCAGGTCCCTTCCAACCCTAGAAACTATGAAACTTTCCAGGAACTGAGGTAAGACTTACTGGTTTGTAGTTCCCTGGATCCTTCTTCTTTCCTTTCTTAAGGATGGCCACTATATTTGCCCTTTTCCAGTCATTTGGGACCTCTCCCAATTGTCATGAGTTTCCAAAGATAATGGCCAGTGGCTCTGTAATCACATTGGCCAGCTTCTGCAACACCTTCAGGTGTATCACATCTGGCCCCATGGATATGTACACATCTAGCTTTTCTGAATGGTCCCTAACCTGTTCTTTCACCACTGTCATCTGCTCACCTCCCCCAACAGACTGTGATGTCAGGTGTAGTAGTCTGGGAGTTGACCTTGTTTAGGAAGACTGAGGTGAAAAAGGCATTAAGTACTTCAGCCTTTTCCTCATCGTCTGTCACTAGACTATCTCCCCCATTCAGGTAGGGGTCCACACTTCCCCTGATTCTCCTCTTGCTACCAACATACTTATAGAAACTCTCTTGTTATCCTTCACATCCCTTGCTAGCTGCAACTCCAGTTACACTTTGGCCTTCCTGACTTCATCCCTGCATGCCTGAGTAATGCTCTTATACTCCTCCCTACTAGTTTGTCCCAGTTTCCATTTCTTGTAAGCTTCCTGTTTATGTTTTATGTCACTGAAGAGTTCCCTGCTAAGCCAAGCTTGTCTTCTGCCATACTTGCTAGTTTTCCTGCATATCGGGATGGTTGGTTCCTGGGCCCTCAGTAAAGCTTCTTTAAAAGACAACCAGTTCTCCTAGATTTCTTTCCCCCTCAGACTGGCTTCCCAGGGGATCTTGCCTATCGGTTCTCTGAGTTAGAGTCTACTTTTCTGAAGTCCAGGGTCCTTATGCTGTTGCTCGCCTTCCTTCCTTCCTTTCCTTGGGATCCTGAACTCAATCATCTTGTGGTCACTGCTGCCCAAGTTGCCATCCACTACTACATTCCCTACATATTCTTCCCTGTCTGTGAGCACAAGTCAGGAATGGCATGGCCCTTAATTGGACGCTCTAGCACTTGCACCAGGAAGTTGTCCCCAACAGTCTCCAAAAAGTTCCTGGATTGCCTGTACACTGCTATATTGTCCTCGCAGCAGATGTCAGGGTGATTTGAAGTCCCCCATGAGAACCAGGGCTTGTGATTGGGAAACTTGCCCTAGCTGTTTGAAGAAAGCCTCATCCTCCAGGTCTGGTGGTCTATAGCAGGCACCCACCGTGACATCACCCTTGTTTCTCTCCCCTTTGACCCTAACTCAGAGACTTTCAACAGACCTATCTCCAGTTTCATGCTGGAGCTCTGAGCAACCACAGAGCTCTTTTACATAAAGTGAAAATTCTCCTCCTCTTCTCCCCTGCCTGTCCTTCCTGAACAGTTTGTACCCACCTATGACAGTGCTTCAGTCATCTGAGCTATCCCACCAAGTCTGTTATTTCAGTCATGTCATAGCTCCATGCCTGTGCCTGTTCTTTCAATTCTTCCTGCTTGCTTCCCAGGCTCCATGCATTGGTGTACAGACACCTGAGGTAACTAGCTGATTGAACTACTTTTTCAGTAAAAATGAGGTGGCCTTTCCTGTTGTGCCCCCTCCTGCTCATGCTTATTTCACTTCACCCACTTATCTCAGGGCTTTTGTCTCTATCTCCTGGCGAATCTAGTTTAAAGCCCTCCCCCTTGGGTTAGTGAGCCTGTTTGTGAAGATGCTCTTCCCTTTCTTCAGCAGGTGAATCCCATTTCTTTCTAGCAGTCCTTCTTGAAACAATATCACATGGACAAAGAAGCCACAGCCCTGCTGGCAATACCATCTGCACTGACGCATTGATTTGCAAGATGAATTAACACCTGCCTGGGCCTAACCCTAACCCTAACCCTTCCCCTTGACCAGAAGGATTGAGGAGAACACCAGCTGAGCCCTTGTCCCCTTCACCCTTGCACCCAGAGCCCTTTTGATCTGTTCCAGGTTACCCCTGGAAGAATCACTGGTTCCCAAATGGATTAGCAGCATGGAGTAGCAGTCGGAGGGCTGGATGAGTTTCAGTAATCCTTCTGTGACATCTCAGATCTCGGCTCCAAGCAAGCAGCAGGCCTCCTGAGACAATAGGTCAGGCCGGCAGACAGATGGCTTTGTCACCTGCAGAAGGGAGTCTCCAACCACCACCATCTATTACTGCCCCTTGGTGGTAGTGTTCTTGATTCTTGCAACCTGGGGGCTGCCTGGCCTGGCCTCTTTCACCAGCAGAATGTGCTCTTTCTCCTCTGCTGCTAGGGCTTCGTATCTGTTCTCCAGACAAACTGCTGCAGGTGGAGATGAAGACTTATGCTTGCAGCCAGAGGTTACAAGCTGCTTCTGCTTGTTGCAAGAGGTCACAAGCTTCTCCCATCTGTATATGTCAGTAGACCTACAGGCTTAAAATACTCAAGAACCACTTATCACAACTCTTGGAATCAGACAAGTTTTGATGATGAGCACTGGGACTTTCTTTTTAGTCATCTCTCTTAAAAAGCTGTTCTATCTTAGCATTGTTTCTGCGGGGCAGATTTACAAACTGGATGATCTATTCTTGAAAGTTTCCTATCCCAATTTCTGCAAATATCATGTATTATTATAACAAAAACTCTCTAAGAATATGTTCTAGTTTTTACATTAAACTATAAAAAACTCTCACTGTTCCTGGAATTAATCCCTCTTTATCCTTCAAGGTAGTCTCTGAATTCTAAAGCTCAAATCCTGAGGACAGGAGGGCCATCCAGGCTGACCTGGACAGGCTCAGGAAATGGGTCGATGAGAACCTGATGGTGTTTAACACTGAAAAATGCAAGGCTCTCCACCTTGGGAGGAAAAACCTGCACCATGCTTATAGGCTCGGCAGTGCTACGCTGGTTAACACTACAGAAGGAAGGGACTTGGTGGTCATGACTGACCACAAGATGAACATGAGCCTGCAATGTGATGCTGCAGCTAGTAAAGTGATAAAATGCTGTTATCCATAGATGCTTCTCAAGCAAATCCCAGGACGTCAATCTCCCATTGTACTCAGTTTTGGTGAGGCTGCAGCTGGAGTACTGTGTCCAGTTTTGGACTCTACAATTCAAAAAGGATGTGGAGAAGCTTGAGAGAGTCCAGAGGAGAGCCACGCGCATGATCAGAGGTCAGGAAAACAGACCTTA
>NW_017728906.1:107217190-107232558 GCF_001723895.1 Crocodylus porosus
AATGTAAGTGGCATGTCTGCTATTTTTATCATTGTTTAAAGGTCAGAAGTTCAGTATTTTCATCTAAGGGTCAGAAAGTGATTACCAGAATGTCAATCGCTGACTCCTCAACCTCCTTGAAGCATTCTGGGAGTTTTAGTGCCTTGTTTTTAATGCTGGGCCTTGCTTAGCATAACCACTCTCTCACAGTCCATAAGGATTTCGGAAACAGGGAGAAATAAAATAGTTCAAGCCACAAGTTTTTATAGCAAGTTGAAAGACAAAAAAAAAAGTGTAACATTTTTTATTTCTTCCTTTCCATCTAATCTTTTATTCTGCACATGAATAGGTCTTAGAACTACTGATCAGGATGCTTCTTCGTCTTTCTTTCAAGTTGCCATGTTATACGAAAAGGTTTCTCCAGTGTTTGTTCTGTAGCTTTTATGGCAAATTGAAAGAGTGTGCTGTTTCATGGCTAGAGGAGGACACATAGGAGTCAGGAGAGCAGGATTTGGTTCTTCATTTTGTCATTAAAATCTGTCTGTAACAGAAAACCACCTTCAAGGCTCAAATTCAACAGTTCTAAAAATGGGGACATAATCTACAGTCTTTTAAACTGTTTGAAAATTTTTGTCTGAAAACGTTATATGAGGGTGTTTTAGAAAGTAATGGTAATTTCAAAATAAAACCATTTTTGTGCCATTGTCACTTACTGAGCCACATCACTTCTCTTGCATAGTCATAAACTATGGATGTGTTCAACAGTGTTGCCGTCGGTGTTTCTCTCTGCTGTGCAATTCTCCACTTTACTGCACACAAAATAGTATTATTTTGAAATTGCTGTTACTTTCTAAACTACCCTTATATAAACACAGCATATTAACAACAGCAGTTTAAAAAAAATAATGAAAGTTGTAGTGTGTTCCTTCTTCAGAGATAATTTCCCCTTAAGAGCTTGTCATCTTCAGACTTTAATGACAAGAAACTGCCTATAAAGAGTATGCTAATGCCCCAATAAAAATGTTCATTTTGGTGCTTAGGTGAAGTGTGTTCCCTATTAGTCTACCTGAGCATGAAAAGAATGTAGACAGGCTTCAGAGTGGTAATAGAAGAAGCCTGACATCATCTGAAGTATCCAGATTTCTGGTTCTTAAATTAACCACATTAAAGACTAATCTAGAAAAGGTGGCTGCTCATTTCTTCCAGGGAAACTGCTTGAGGCAGCTGTGCTGGGATAGGAAGCTATATGGAAAAAATAAAAAGGAGAAATCAAGCTTCTATCTTGAGAATTTTAACTCTCTCTTGATAAGCTGCTGGCTTGGTCTAATATCCAACAGAAATTTCCAAGATATTTTACAGACTCTTTTTTCTTACACCTCCAAAAGCACCTTGCCATTTGGCACATACTCTGCCCAGCAGGGCACAAGTGCAAGCCTACTCCAACCACTGGTTTGAGTTGGTAAACTTCTGCTATCAGGTGCTTTGTGGCAGTCCCATAAAATACTCAGTCTTGCTGACTGCTCAGTTAACCATAGGAAAAATCCTGTGCCATGCTCTGAGATTAGAGGAATTAGTTACTTTAGCTAGCATTAAATGCACTGTAATCTCTGGCTAAGTACAGAAATTCAAGAAGCCAGCAACAGAAGTGCTATTACTTTTGAGCTTCACTCTAAGGGTCCCTGTTTAGGTTGGGAGGAAGCAGAATGCACATTAGCCCTTGTGATGGAGGTGGGGGCAGGGCTCAGAGCCTGCCTGCATGGCCTGAGCACAGCAGGCAGCAGCAGCTCTTGCACACCTACTAGTGTGCCCCGTGGGCTTGCTGGACTCTTGAAGACTCTCTAATGGCTGACCTGTCCGTAGTTGACTGGCAGGGACATCGTGGCCACCCACTGGGACATGATGCAGCAGCGGCTCATCGTGGCCACAAGCCACCAGCCAGTCATCCTGTGCATGCCCACTCAGTGCACCCAATGCCTGCTGTGTGTGTGTGTGTGTGTGTGTGTGCGCGTGCACGTGCATGCATACACACATGCACATGCATGTACCAGATGCCTGGGTTTTGTGTGTGTGTGCATGCACACATGTGTGTGAAAGCCCCAAATGCCTTGGTTTGTGTGTGTGTGTGTGTATGCTTATGCATGCCCTAGATTCCTTCGGGGGGGGGCGGCGGGGGTGTGTGCACATGTGCATGTGGGATGCCTATATTTCTTACCCTCCACACACTGATATTGGTGGCCCCAACTGTGGCAGGCTGTCTAGATCTGCGAAGTCCTGGCTGAGTAGCTCCTCACCTGAATGGGCTGGGAGCCTCCCCCCCAGTGAGTAGGGCCAGAGGGCTTCAAGCTCTGTAGCAGCGTGGGTGGCCTCCCTCAGACAGTGGGTGATCCTCATGTCTCTGGTGCTCTGCAGGTGTTTGGACAACCATCCTGGATCTAGCATTGCAGGCTCCACAACCATGCCCTGAACACAAATGCAGAGCCTGCAGCAAAAGAGACACCAAGGGACCTCTGGTGAGGCCCCTGGCTAGACTCCTTCCCTTCTTCATAGTTGTTAAGGGCTGGAAGGGACCTTACAGATCATCAGGTCTGGCCCCCCTGCACTTGAGCAGGAAAAACTGCTGGGATCAGATGACCACAGCAAGATGGGCATCAAGCATCCTCTCCAAGTTTGCAGATGATACCAAGTTATGGGGCAAAGTTAATACACTGGAGGGCAGGGAGCAGAAACAGACTGACCTGGAGAAGCTGGATCAATGGGTGGAGTGGAATAGGATGCAGTTCAACGAAGATAAATGTAAGGTACTCCACCTAGGATGGAGGAATTCCCAGCACACCTATAGGTTGGGGGATGACCTCCTCAGCAGCTCAGAGGCTGAGAGAGATCTTGGAGTCATAGTTGAGGCCATCAACAAGGCCAATTACACCTTGTTGTGTATTAGGAGATGCATGACTAACAGATCCAGGGAGGTGATGCTCCCCTCTATGAGGCATTGGTCAGACCGCAGCTGGAGTACTGTGTCCAGTTTTGGGCACCACACTTCAAGAGGGACACAGAGAATCTGGAGAGGGTTCAGAGGAGGGCCACTCACATGATCCATGAAAGACCCTACGAGGGGAGGTTGAGAGATCCAGTAACTAGGAATAACGGGTGCAAACTAGTGGAGAGTAGATTTAGGTTACACATTAGGAAGAAGTTTTTTACAGTGTGGTGGCCAGAGTCTGGAATGGGCTTTCAAGACAGGTAGTACTATCACCTAACTTGGAGGTCTTCAAGAGGAGGTTTGACAATCACCTGTCTGGAGTCATTTGACTTCAGTCCTCTTTCCTGCCAGGGGCAGGGTGTCAGACACGATCATCCATTGGGTCCCTTCTGACTCTTTAATCTATGAAAGATGCTTTATTTTTTTTTTTTTTAAGGAAGATCACCAGGATGAGTGACTGTGCCACCTTTGGGGGGTGCCTGTTCTGAACCCTAGGCATTCAACTTGTAAAGTTTTTCCTTGTTTCCTTGCTGCCTGGCCCAGGACAGCATCTCTCTTCATTGCTGTGCCCTGCCAACTGTCAGTGGCAGGGGGGAAAAGCAGAAGCCCCCTGCCAGGCAGCAAACCCCCCCAAGATGTTCTGGCTGGTCTGGGGAGGGGGCAGGTCCGCACAACAGGGGCATCTGCTCCACCCCAGCCACTTCCTGGTGCCGTTAACAGGTTCTTGCCTGTGCCTGTCATCAGCAGAGATCCTGGTTTTCTCTGACAAAAAATATCCCCAATTTTCAGATTTAAAAAATAACCCAAAATCTGACTTTTTTTTCATGATTAAAATGAAACACCACTTATATATTAGTGGTGTTTTTGTTTTTTGTTTTTAAGTCAGAGAAAACAAGGATCCCTGCTCATCAGTGGGCTGGGCAGTAGTGGCAGTCCTCCCCACCAGTGCTCATTCATGGGGGGTAGACCTTCCCCCTGCATCAGCAAAAACTAGGCCCCACACACCCCAGTTGAGGGACTTCCAGCCACAGGGGTACCCGATGCACCCCCAGGATCCTCCAGCTCCAGGACTTTCCCACACCCAGCAGCCATGATCCCCAGGGTCTGGGAGTTTCATGCACTCCCTAGGGTTCAAGGGTGCTATGAAAACCCCTGGACCCTGGGAACCACCACTGCCACGATCCGTAGGGTTTGGTGGTTTTTCACTGTGCAGTGCTGGGGGAGCAGATGCCCCTGCTGCATGGATGCAGCCCTACTACTTAAACCCCCCCAAAAAACAAAGTAGAGCTGGTCAAAAATCAAGCAGTTTCACAAGCTTTCCATTACCCATTTGCATTTGTGAATATCTTATAGAAATGTTTGCAAAAATAATTCATAAATATTATTACAAAAATCAATTATTTGGTTGGTTGCAGATTCTTTCTTTTTCTTTTTTTTAACCGTCTGCAAACTCAAGCATTTCTTCAGACTTGAGAGCAGACCTTTCATCCTGATCATACAGCCTATTAGCCTCTGTAATTTCAAAATTACTTGAGAGTAAGACTTATTAGCTGATTTTTTGACATGTCATGCTGATAGTACAAAACCCATAGGTTTCAGCCACAATCAGTCATAAGGCAGTTTTTGTAAAGAGAAAATAGAAATAGAAGACATTCATTTTGGCTCATGTTAAGATCAGGGCCCTCTAATGTTTGTTTGGGTTTTTTTAAACAGATGTTGAAATGGTTGCAGTAACTCCAATGCAAGGCTAAGCATAAATCTCTACTCGTGATTACCCTTGTACTGCCACATTCGGTGTGTTGTCCTGCTTATTCCACTCGCAGCACACAATGAGGACGATTTTTTCTTCACCTACCTCCGAACAGTTTTTGAAAGTTGGGAAGCAAAGGGACAGTCCAAAGTTTGAGTGCCACACACGAGTAAGCACCACCTGAACTTGGCTGGCTAGAACCCAATTCCCTACATTCTTGTGAAGATATTTACTGAGATTTGTTAGCTGTGTCACTTTTACCTTTGCAAAGTGTTAACACAAAATGTAAGGCATTAGAAAACAGGCTTTTCCTGGAAGGTTGGGTGAAGGTCTCTCCAGAATTACTCTAAGTTGCTGGCTTGATCTCGCCAAGACCAGTCCTTTCACAGAAGACAAATAAAGCCATCATGGAAGTGCTGGGTGACATTATCTGCTACTAACTGGTACACAATTGTGCTTGGACTGACTGATGAAACCAGCAAAAGCTGCACAGACCTGTGTTCACAGACACATGTAGGCTTCTGAAAATGCAGATGGTGAGGTGCATCATCCCACATCACATAGTACGTATTTTTCTCCAAAACCAAAAAGCTTTACTACTTTGCTAGGGGCCTAGGCTTATTCAGTTTAACATCAAAGCAAAAACAAACATAACTTCATTGGAAAAACTAATGCATCTCTATTAAATGGTATAAACTGTGATTTGTCAGGTGTTTATCTTGGCTACATTCAGATGGCTTTTATGGGGACAGAAACACACTTTTTTTCCCTAAGAGCCAAGCTGTCTCCCTGTCAAATTCAACATCCTTGTCCCTAGCAAAGGGGGGTAGAAAAGCGACTCAAAAAATAGTTGTAAAAATTTAACCTGGACAAAGACGTATTCAACAGCATTCTTAGAAATACCTAACAGATTTAAATGAAACTCCCTTTCCTCTGGCCCACAAGGCAGACAGAACCCTGACATGGAAAATATCAGCCCAAACAGTTAAAGAGTTTGAAGAAGTTGCAACTGAAACAGTCTTATAAAGAATAGAACTATAAGCCAAATCCCAAAAGACAAGCCTTTAAATACTGTTTCTGAGCCAACAATAATGCTAATTAGATACCATTATCTGCTCCACCTATATGAACTGGATCTTAGTCAATTCTTTACATGATTACCAGGGCAATTATAACCTATAGCATATGCTGAATTGTCAGTTCAAAGTGCTTTTATTTATTTAAGTGTGTTGTATAGCTGGGGAAGTGAAGTGCTGTGTCCCCAGTAGTCAGGTTCAAGACTTTTTCCATATGCAGACTTAAATGTTCAAGCATAAAATCAGATTCACTACCTTCACTAACTCAAGGTATTTAAAAAATATACCTTTATATACTTTATGGATTAAAAAGGGGTTTCTTTGTTCCAGTGGAAAATTCTTGATTTTTAGTTGTAATTTATCCTGCAAAACATAATTTGAACTGTTTGCACCTAGGAATTTCCTCATCTCATCCAAAAGTACACACAACATTCTCTGGACAAAATATTCTTTCCAATTTCTGGCACTGAGAGCACTATTGTACTTCCTCCCACAAATCCTTTAAACAGCATCTTTTTGCCTCTACTCCAAAATCCACTTCTCTTCCCCTCACACCAGGCTGCCCCTTTTCACCAGCTCTCCACTGGGACTCCTACAACACGCTCCGACTTTGCAGTTGTTCCTCACAGCAGAAGCAGTGGTAAGGTCATTTTTAGTCTTTGTTGGTAAAAGGGTCACCTTGCAGTTTCCAACTGTGGAACAATTGTTCAGGTGAAAGATGGATCCTCTTAGGTACCAGATTGGTCATTATATAGGCAGCTTTAAGCAAGTGCAAGGGATGGCTAAAGGATTATCTTTAATGAAACCTGAGATTGTCCCACAAAGCCCCAGAGTGATTTGAAGAGCTCTTAGAAATCACCTCACCCTGTTCATCAGTAATTTGGCAACAATTAATTCCCTATGCTGATGCAGGACAAGGTGTCAGAAGTCATGTCTTATTCAATGAGGAGTCTGAGAAGACTATTAGGCTTTGCAGGGTGCCTAATAGTTGAGGAGGCAATCAGGACTTGTAGTAGAGATATCTTTTATTAGACCAACAAGATTTTTGCAAAAAAAATTCTTCAATTACAAGCTTTTAGTCAAAACACCTTTCATTGGGCATTGGAGAAAAGACTGTAAAAGTTCTCCCAGGTAGAAATGAAAGTCTGCATTTCGTAGGATTTTACAGGAGTCAATTGAGGATAGTTGAAGAAGCAGAAGTGTGGTGGTCTGTCTGCCTGCCTGCTATACTTGCCTAGTGCAATGTCCAAGGATTGCTGGGAGAATTCATTCTGTTCTTTACTTCACTGTCCAGACACAGCAAGGGGCACCTGTTTACAGATTCTGGTGTGAAAAGTAGGATTAAAGGTTCAGGTAGGATTAAAGTTTCAGTTTCAGCAATTCCAGTATCACTGAGTATTTGGTTTATAAGAGATCAACACCTCCCACACCACCTGCCTGAAAACCTTAGGATGCAAACATCAAGATGGGGGTGTATTTGGCTGATGCTTCAAAGAACCCATCTGCTGTTCTCAGACTGGTTTCACCCATGCATACCTCATTTAAATCTCCCAGCTTCCAATCTGTTCATACATTTTTTAAAACATAAACTAGTATAATTCTTAATACAGAGATAACAGGCTTATGCAGCATCATTTTTATAGTAACTTGTCAATGTAAACTTTTTTAAAGATACTCATGCCACAGTAATGAGCATAACAAAGAAGTTGAGGTAAGATATCCATAGGAAGAAAGATGACTGCCTTGGCACTTGTTGGGAGCTGCTGTGGTGTATTTGTTCCTCTGTTGCTGGAAGGAAAAGAAAGAAACTGGTGGTGATAAAAATGCTGAGAGCTAGAGTTCAGAAAGAAACACAGATAGGAATGAGGCTTAAAATCCAGGTGTTAACACAAGGCATCAAAGTAACCTCCACTCAAATAAATGGGAAATTAGAAGACTAGAGAAAATGCAATTCAACCTACTGCAAAATACACTGCCTCCCAGGGCCTGGTTGTTGTCCTTGGTGCACAATACAGAGAAGCTTCTTTAGCAACTCTAAATGTGTTGGCAAAGCAGGAACAAAAAAGTGACAGCCCTAACCATTTCCAAAATGAGCCTGTGAGGAACTGGAAAGCTCCATTATTTTGTTAAAAGCAAAGTGATCAATTAAGCTGCAGAAAGGGTGGACACAATTTCACTCTGCCTTACAATCATTTTGAGATTGATGTTCTACAAAGTGTTTTAGGACATTCCGAGTATCCTCCTCTACCAATATCCAGAAAAAAACTCTGGCCTTATGAAACAGAGGACAATATAAGGCCACAGTTAATAGGTAGTAGTAATGCTCCTGTAGACCACTTTTCAATAACTTTAAAATCTAAAGACATGGTTATGCAGCAATTACCAGGTCAACTGGCGGGAAAAAATGACCGAAAGCCATTGATCTAGCAAAACAGGTTCTTTGAAGAAAAAAGGAAACAGAGGATAATGTTTAGCTCCAATTAAAGTGTTTTTAAAAAGTTTTACCAGAGAATGAGCTGAATTTTGTACCTGTAAAGTACTTTCCAAAGTTAATCTGAAGAAAACATTTTACTGTGGTCTGAAGCAACATGCTCGCACCCCCAGTGGTGGTGGTGGTGGGGGGACAGGAGAGAGAGAGTACTGTAACATGTTGTATACTTTTAAATCTATTCAGAACAGTCCAATGGCTTTGTTACCCCACATGGCTATTGCAAAAGATGCTACTAAATTGATGGACAGTTGCCAAAGCTTGTCAACAGCTTTAGAACCAAAGCCGTAGTGGCAACTGGTTTACAGAATGAATGGGCTAGTCAGTGACTAGAGCAGCTGAAAGCTATGTACAATTAACAACGTTTGTCAACCTACAGTGTTGGCCACAGAATATACAATGTCTCAGCTTCCAGCTTCTGGCACCTTAAGACCCTGCATGACCTGAAACAAAACATGCACCAATACCCATTGCTATTGAGCACAATGATACATTTTAGCAATAATGGCATGATTGTAATGCAACTGCTAATCAGTGTCAATCTTCTGGAACAATCCTGCTAATATTAGCATCACAACCATTCAAATACAGCTAGCATTGCTGAGATACATAATAAAGTTCTTGCTAACACTAACTTAACTTTGTAGAGCAATGAAAACTGGGGGATGGGCTGGGGAGAAATCTTTTCCATCACTAATACTGCTAATCCTTATTTGAACCCTTTGAAAATTTTAATGCAGTAAAAGTAATTGCTGCATAGTGCATTGTAATCAAGGACTAATTTAATAAATGATTTTTGTACAGATTGTAGTAATGTTTTTTTAACCTCTTGCAATAAGAAGACACGTACCTTAAAATAGATGGTTAGTGGGCTTGAATGCTTGCTATATGTGGCCTTCTTCCCAGAGATAACTTTGTCTTAGTACTTTATCCATTACTACTGTCTTTAATGAGATCACCATATATGGGCACGCATAAAAATGAAAATGCTGCTTTTTACTTGCATCCAGTCAATTAATGTCAGAAGAGCATTTTGTTTATAGTTAAGGCAAGAAATCCTGCCAAATCAGTGTTACGCTATTTACAACATAGCAGTTCTTCAACCAGTTACCTTTGGATGAATTATTTGGTAAAAGCAAAATGGATAATACAAAGGAAAGTCAAAGGAGATTTCATTAAATAAATTTATTTGTTAAAATAATTTAACTCCAAATACAACTGCTGAGTTTGCATTGAGTTCTATGTACAATTCTTGTTTTATTTGAAACATCAAGGTTTAAACAACTGACATGGTTACAAAACAAACTGTTGCTCCATTTTTAAGTGGTCAGTTGTATTAGAGTTCAACAATTAAATGTGAAATATATTTATTCACCTCTGGGAAACCCCAAATCAACAAAATGTTAAGCCTGGTTCCAAAACCCTCTTCGGTCACTCTTCAAACCCTGATCAAGAATTAACAGATGCACAACAATGCAGATACAAGCCTCCTGCAGTTGTCAAACATTTGTTTTGTTGTGGAGTTTCACAATTAAAGCCTAACCAGTGCTCTGACTGTACACTGGTAAAAAAACAAACATGCACAAAACCCCCCAACCAAATGGCTGACATCTTTAGGCAACATTCTTTATACAGGAAAGCAAATCCCAGTAGTTTTTCCACAAGAAAATAATGGCAACTGTAGCACACTTGGGTTCAAGAGAGGCTAGCTTCTTGGCCAAACCAGGACAGAAAAAGTCACCGAAAATTGCTTACAATCCTCTAAGAAAGAAAAATTCCATTTGTAATATTCTTGATCTGATGCTGGTTTGCACAGTTTTCCTAGGTTTTACTTTTTTTTTTTTTTTTTTTTTTTTTTAAGGGTGTGGGGGGGAAGATTCCATCTCTACCACTATCACAGCTTAAAGGAATAAATGTTGCAACACTGAGAAAAAATTAATAAAAATTAAAGATTGCTGCCTTTGTAGAAAAGTATAAAACTCTACAAGAACAGCTAAACAAAATGTGGGTCTTTGGATCAAACCATAATATTTTAAGGCATGTCATGAAAACTTTCACGTACTGTAACTGGTAGTCTGATCAGGGTACAAATTAAGCAGTGACCCAAGACCAATGACTCTTAGGATAGCCACCAACCTACCTTTCATGTGGCTTACTTCACTCCTCTCCTGTTACCCATTTGCTTTGAGAAGTCAAATACAACGGTCATGGACTCAAGCTCCACTATATTCACATTGGCAGAAATACAAAATAGTGCATAACTACTTCCTCAGAATTATACCAGAAAGAACCATGTTTACTTCTCCCCCAATGATTTGTGAGATCATACATGTTGCTTAGTCATTAAAATGGAAATTCATATGAAAAATATGTCTAGGAAATATTTTAAATAACATTTTCTATTTGCCATTTTACTGTGCGATTTTAACAACAGTCACTTTTTTTGTGAGTTATAAGATTCTTGTTAGACCCTTTGTATTGGTTATTTAAGCCATTTTATGGGTTGAAGAGCAATTTGTAAGGCCATATTTTAGCATTTTTTGTAGAGAACATTGCTTAACGTGGATTCCAAAACGGTATGCCGGTATCAAATTAGATCATATTTCCCCATACAAATGTGGTGGGCCCCAAATTCACAAGCTATTTTACTCATAATTGTATTGCTCAACTCACCCATCCATATCATTATTTTAGGAAATAAAAATACCCCTAATTCAATGTCTCTAATCTTGCTTACAAACACAAGTGGCTGACAATAGGTGAACAAGGTGCAAAGACAGTAGCAATTAGTCAGAAATGTTGAAACTGTTTCCACATGTTAGAAAAATTTGAATAGAAGGGCCTCACATTTAATGCTCTTGCTTACTTGAAGCAGAAGGGCAATGATGACCAGTTCTTTTCTGTCTTTAAGTTCATTCTTCAGCTTGCTTTCCACTGAACTAGATCAAAAATGCAAAGCAGTTTTACACTTGAACTTCATTTTTAGAAGATTAGAATGCTTTTTACAGTGGTTCTGCTGCTGGAGGAAACTCTTGCAAAACCCCAACTGTAATTACAGCATTGCTGAGGGCCACACACATGCACACACACTCACACACCCTTGTCCTCTCATTTACACACAAGAAACTACACCGTTACTGCACACGACTGAGAAACAAATAAGATAGTGGTAGTTGGACCACAGGCTCAGTAATATTGTATTTTGATGGCCAATTTTATCTGTTAAAGTCCAGCTCAAGACAAATCTCTCCAGCATTTAAAACCTAAACACTGCAATTGAAAAAACTTTTCTATACTTGATTGTAAGACTTCAGAATAGATATTTCTGTGCCATTAGTCATGCAAATGATAAATACTTCACTGCTATGAAAACTAGCAAGTCAGAGCTCGAGCACCCTTCAAAAACAAAATGTTTGCTCCCACTATCTAACACTCCAACAATCAGAGCAACTTTTGAGTAGTGTATCAGGCAGTTAGAGAGCCATGTCTTCCCTCATCTACAGTATTACAACCATAATCCCTATTCCACCTCTGAACCAAAGTGATTCCACATGGTTATTCAATTAACAATTACCAGCCTTATAGCTATGAAATAGCAAACTTGATTTCCAAAGGTTAGTTAGGGATCACACCAAAGAACATAGCCCTTCAAGGCAAGAAAAACTGTCATATTTAGCAAACTTAAAATGCAGGATGTTCATACTGTCCCTTGAGGTTTCCGCTAAAGGGAACATCTGGATGCAACATGGCTTCATTTTCCTTACAAGATGGTACTAGTTAATCCATAAAGTGTTCCTTGTTAGTAAGGCTAAGCGATTATTTTTTCTCAATCACAGTTGCTTCCTCCTGGTCCAGTAAAGTGATAAAGATGTCTCCTGCTTTGTAAACAGAGGGTGGTTTGTTTGGCTTTTTTTCTGACCAACCTGAAGTGATCCTTCATTTTTGAGCAGCAAAGCAAAAAAATTAAAATATTTTGATGCCACACTATGTTTCTTCACTAGCCATTGGTTTTTCAGATCATCATCTCTGCTTTCGCTTAGTGATGCAATGTTTTCTATTTGTCAAGGTGAAGATAAAGTGTGGAATAATAGTGTCAATTTGAAATACAGATCTCAGACAGCCTCCCCCTCTAACACTGTCAGAAGTTCAGATGAAATTACCATACTGGACTGAGTAAACTTGACCATAGCACAAGTCCTGAAATTCAGCATGTAGACACTGAAATACTTTGTTCTACATTTTTGTGTGTGTGTATATCAGCATAGAACATGCTGACCGCAAGCAGTCTTTGAAGGTCTTCTCTAGTGCTTTCGTTTTACCACATTTAGTTGTTTGTTTTAATTTATACAATAGCTGCTGCTGCCTGACATGATGCCAATCATCTATATAGCTCAGCTGAGATCACTCTGTAGGATCAGTTGGTGATGCCATAAAGTTGCAGGTGCACAGAGGGAGGGATAGGATGAGTGAGATAAGCTGTAGTTATTTAACCCAAATATGTTCAGAGACAGTGATGGACTGTCAATGCTCAGCTCCAAGTTAATGTTGCTACTTCACTTAAGACATTTTCCATGTGACCCCCAAACCAGGAAGTGAAGCAAGCAGTTTTTTTTTAAACCAACTTACAAAAATTCTGCAAATAAGGTCCAAATTAGGTTATTTTAATGCTATTGTATATTGCATGCAGAACAGCATGGATCATCTTTGTCTGGCTGAGCTGCATAGTTCATTTGTCTAACAATTTCTGCAAATAGCTCATCCACCATTGTTTTACTTTTAGCGGAGGTCTCCATAAAAGGACAGCCCCATTCTTCTGCTAGGGCTCTTCCTTCATTCGATGATACTTCTCTTTCACTTTCCAGGTCCACCTTATTGCCAACCAGAATTACTGGCACCTTCTCATACCTGTGATCAAAACAAAGCAAAACAAAATTAAGATTCTTCAAGATTAAGAACTTAGTACACACACACACACACACACACACACACACACAAGCATACATATACATACACACACACGTACATATTCTCCATCTCTATCCATACACAAGCAATGCAGACCAAAAGAAAACTCTAAGATATGTATTCAACACTACCAATTTTACATTAGAAAAATAAGCTTAAGTACCAACAGCAATTTTTTCAGTTTAACCTCAAGTACCACCAGCAAATTTTTATCATATAAAATAATTATAATAAATCTGTTAACATATGCCACTGACAGGTTGTCTGCGTACCACAGATTGGGAACCACTAATCTATAGCATTTCATTCATAACACCTGATGAAGCAGGATGTGGTCTATAAAAGTTCATGTCTTTATGACAAAGTAAGTCTTTAAAGGTTGCACACTGCCCTGCCTTCTGTCACACACCTATTTCTCAGTCTAGGTTGTCACACACACCTTTCCTTTCAGAGTTCTCTTAAATTTGTAATGAACAAATCGTCCCCTTCCAGGATGCCTGTCTGGAACACTTCCACGCCAAAGAAGCTAGAGCTATGACAACATTGTGTTCTACTTCAGTAGCAGAATTAGGACTGAGAAAGGGTGGAAGGTCAAACCTCACCTTCAATATTAACCTTGTTTATATTCTCTCTTTCTTCCTCAAAACCTAATGTATTTTGTGGGGAGGAGCAATTTTCCCTTTTACGGGCATGCACGAACATCCATGGTATCTTTGACACAAAGTGAGAAGACATATGAAACGGTGTGGCACTGTACAGGAGTTGACTGAGCTATACTTCTCTGTGCACAATCATAAAATGTGACAGTACCTTTAAATTACAAATAAAAGTTTTGGAAAGCTGGACTGTTTTTTTAACAACAGGTATTAAAAGAGATACCAGTTTAAAGAGTACATTAATATGAATTAACCTCCCCCCTGCCTCAAAATAAGTGTAGACATTCTCTTTCTGGACATACAGCCCAGCAGTTAGAACAGTATACCCACGTGCAGCAAGCTAAAAGAAAAGTAGATAGCTAGCAGGTAGTATCACTGTCGCTGTTCAGTTTGAGAGCAGATCATAAATTATGAAACTTAATTTGCTACTTAATCTCCATGTAAAGAATAATTAAAACCAGCAGGGAGTTTTTTTGTTAAGTTTTTAAAAACCCTGTCTGTTACTAATGGTTTTTTAACCTGACATGGTCAAAATACATACAGTGCTACTGCACGAAGCAAATGGTCATTCAAGCTGTAAACTTGCAAATTAACCATACTAGGGAACAATGTACTGGGCTTATTCCAGATATCATTCTTACATTGATATGCCTACAAAAGTAATAAGGGCTGAGAGTGGGAATTCAGCGCAAAGAAGAAGTTTCTCTTTTAATTTAAATCTGAAGGGAGGCTTTAAAAATAAGACCCTACACTAAGACTCAAACTAGGGCTCAATTCGTGGCTCTGCCAGACTCCTTGTGTAACCACAGGTGAGTCACAACTTCTCTGAGCCTGACAGCCTCACCTATAAATGGAGAGTCCCTCCCCTCTGCCTGTCAGATTGGAACCCTTTTTTTACTACGTGGGTGTGCAGATTTTGCACAATGGGGTTATATTCACTACATTCCTTTCCTCTGAGAACAAATGAGGCAGGAGCCTTATGGAAAATAACCTCAGTCACTAGAAGACTATGATTCATTCCTTAAGCAAAGTCCACCTTCTAAGCTGAATGAGACAAGGGTCTTGTGGAAATAGGCCATGATCATGTTATGAAAGACAGAACTGTCCTGAGGGCAGAAGTAAGTTTGCCAGTGTCAAATTCTCATATTACTTATCTTTTGAAGGCTCACCTTTTCAGAGTAGCACATCCAATTTTGTTGCATTTTTTTAAGTTAGGAAATTAAAGACATGCAAGGAAGGATAAATTCTAATATGCATAACAACTGTTTCCACATGCTGGGTATAGGGAATAGTCAGGGGAGCCCGTAATCTTTCTCTCTGCAACCCAGAGATATGTACATGTGCCGGTATATGCGGAGCCAGGGAATAACTGGGAAGAACCCAGTCTGATTCTCATTATGCTCACCAAGGTAGTAATGACCTTCTACTGCATGTGGTATCTTTGACAGATAGATAAGCTCCAATATACTGAGTT
>NW_017728906.1:107232658-107258227 GCF_001723895.1 Crocodylus porosus
GGGAAGGAGGGAAGAGGAAGGGTCTAATTCAATACCATACCTAGTCCCAGGCAAGCTTTGTATACTCCCAGGGATCTCTAGTGCAGCACAATGCACTAGAGAACAAGCTCAGAACAGTCAAATGCTGTGACATGGGCAGAGCAACCAAAGCCAGAGACAGCATATGAATCATAAAATGGTAAACAAAATTTGATGGGAAAAAGGCATCCTTCTGAGCCCAGGAGTTTGCCCCTCAAATTTTGAAGGCTTGAATCTAAAAAGTATTAGAACTTTAAAAAGAAGTGGCAAGGCTCTTTACTTCTGAAAAATGTTAGGGCAACACGAATATAGTGTTGCTGCCAGCTGCCTCCATAACAACAATGCACTTTCATAGTTAAATGCATTTTCTAGGGCAAAGTTTAAAGCATATCCTGAAAGCAGTATATTGAGTCACAGCATCAAAGAGATTTGTTTTACTACATGTATACGTGGGATCAAGAGTTTTGCAAGAGCTGTTGTGTGGATAGTGAAGTCTTTGGAGAAAAGAAACATTACAGCCTGCCCCTAGACCCTGCCCTAGAGAGGTACTGAGCACTCACAGCTCCTACAGATGTTGTATGTAGCCAGAACAACTAACACAGAATCCAATTTCACCATATGCAGAACTTCACTACCGGGTAGCTATATTCCTTCTCGCACTTAAGACAGCATCATTCAAATCTATTCCATAGATGTTCTTCTCTACCAGCCAAACTGACATCAGGAAGACATTGGAATTTACACTGAATTCCAACCTGGGCGGTTATGTTCTACCTACATACATTTGGTGCAGTTTTAAACTAAAAAGGCATTGTTTTTTTTCCTAGTCTTAACTACTGGGCTACATGACTATACACTGTTTAACAGTTGTTGTGTTACCTCATGTAACCATAGTTTAGTTGTGGAGAGTGGTCCATGGATATGGTTTAAAAATTAGTTCCTTCCAAATGAAAGGTGCTATATAAATGTATGATCACCAGAGATGTTGGCTTATGAGTTCTTCATCCTTGAATCTAAAGATACACTAAAAGACAGAAATGCACCACAGTGGCTGAAGCCATGTCTGAATATTTTGTATTTAGCTACTTTTCAGATTCTGGGTCATAGATGTAATTGGATTGTTGAAAAATGACACAAAATGAAACTTCTGCACAGTAGAAAATAGGTGATGTACAGCAACCTGATAGGAAACAGATCTGATTTTTCAAACTGCGACAGAGAATACCCCGTACCAATCAATCACAAAAATGCTATTATAAAGCTGAACCAGTGCAGTAAATGAAGTTAAACTGATCAAAGTGTTTTTGTTTCCTAATGTCATGTTCTATTGCTGCCATCAAATCTTTCAGCTTCTCTAGAATTCATCTTTGCCTATATTTCAAAACAAAAACTAAAACATGTCCAGCAGCAATGTAGAAGATTTCTGTATAAAAAGCTAGGAATTTAGTTCCATCCTTAAGCTTTCAGCAGAATTTAGTTTCTCTCAGAAATAGGCCTTAAGAGACTTGTACCATTTTTTCCAACTACTCAGTTGGTCTAATAAAAGATACCACATCTACCCAAAGAAGCTTGCCATACCATCTTTGACACACTAAATCATATCACCATAAGAGGTTAGGAGCAAAAAGAGGTTTTTCATTTTGTTAAATACCAAATCCTAGGTCCAATGAATAAATTTACAATAACCACTAGGCCTAGACTTCAAGAGGTAGTGTTCATAATAATTTTAAAGGAAGCCTTCCATTCTAAAACTTTTTGGACTCTAAGGTTTATTTTTTTTCCTCCTTTTATTATCCATGTTTCCCGTACTGTAACCAAAAGGCAGCAAAGATGACAGTTGTTAAGTCCTAGTGGTATTAGCACAGGTAACGATAACACGCAGAAGGTCTGCAGATAGGCCTTGGTCGAGAAAAGAAATTATGTTCCATTTCAGACTTGCGAAACAGTAGCAGAAAGAATCCTGCCACAGGATAAGCAAGCAAGTTAGATCAGATGAGTTTGTAAAGGAAGAGGCAAATCTGACTGCCCATCTTTCAACATGTTAGATAATTATCTACTTTAAATGAGATAAAGTACCAAACTGAACTAAGCTGAACTAACTAAATTGTACTAAGGAGCCAATTCAGTACTGTAACCTGCAACATTGTACTGACTGAGGTGAACATGAATGGTGACATTTCGGGATTCAAAACAGCAAGATGTCCTTTATATCCACTTCTAGTATCCTATGAAAAACAGAGAATGTAAAATCTGCAATAGTGAGCATGGTGCACTTCTGGCCTACCAAATCTCACTGCATTTTTTCTAATTCTACAGAGTCCATCACACATAGGAGTGGCAGGAAGCACCACAACAATATAGAAAACGACTATGTTTGATGTTTGTTTTGAGTTTGGACATTCTTAAATACAAGGTATAAGGGTCAGTCAGAAGGTAACACCTCGACATTTTTTATCTCTTAAGTAAGTCACCAGCTGCTGGCAAGAAAATTTTTTTCCAAGCACCCAAACCTCCCACCCATGCCTGTGAAATTACATTGAGATGCAACAGATGGCAGCACAGCAGCAGTTGTGCAAAATAGTTGCTGAGCTTGAGGTGTGTACCATGCAGAGTGCTGATCTAGTTCTTTACTCCAGAGGGCCAAAGGCCAACTGACATTTGTGAATGTCTGACGAAAGCGTACAGTCACTCTGCTGCTGATGTCACTGCTGGGTTAACCAAGTGAAAAGGAGAAGGGATAAGATAATTTTCACAACAAGCCACACAGCAACTACCCTTCCACAGCAGTGACACTTGACAACACCAGGCAGGTGGATGGGCATATTTTGAGCGACTGCTGCACTACCACTGATAAACTATGTTCAAAACCGGGAACTGGCAAAAAACCCAGCTGTAACATCATCTTCAAAGAGGCATTACTTTCTGATTGACCCTTGTACAAATGCCAAGTGTTAGCAGAATACACCCTTACTGCTATATCATTTGGGAGCTGTAGAGCATTTTCTCCCATTTCAATTTTCTCATATTTTGTTAGGTTTACAGATTTTAACATTGATCCTCAGTAGGTATAAGTTAATATAAGTCAACTAACCTCCAAGGGCCTCTGTAGATTTATACCAACTAAAGGTCTGGCCTTATATTTTTAAGACTTAACATCATTTAAAAAATAACTGTGTTCCTGCAGAGTCTTTAAATATTTTACTTGCCTACATATGGAAATAATTTCAGCTACTTAGGTAAATGCATAAAGAACTGGTGTAAAACACATTATGATGCTAGCAAGTCATTCCAGTTTACCAATTAATTGCATGTAATATTCAGTCTTGCAAGCTGTTACATTGTGTAAGAATGGAACAGCAATTAGTTAAGCAACAACACCCATGTAAGGGAAGCCTAACAACCATTTTATAAATGAGAAGGGTGAAAAAAAAATCCCAGCATGGAGCAGTTAAGCAGCTTACCCAAAATCCCACAGCACAATCATGACGAAAATTCAGGGAGTCCTAACTCATAGCTCCTTACCCTAGAGAAAAAATATGAACTAAGCAAGAACAAGAATGTACTTCATATTTTAACTCAGGCTGACACAGAATTTTTATATGGCCTTAGGAAGTACCAGCCTCTATAGGTCTCAGTTTATCCCTGTGAAAAGTGAGGATAATTATACTTATCAGTCTCATGCCATGCCAAATTAAATGTTTAACATTTGTTAAACAAACAAAATATCTAAAGAATGCACTATACAAATACTAAATAACCACTTTCCCACACCTTTGTGAAAAAGCTTCTAGAAACTGTAAGATTTATAGACTTGCTTATTTTAACTTAGGACAACACAAAATTACTATAGGACAAATTCAGTTTTAAAAATCTTAATTTCATTAGCATATATAGTTACTGTATTCTTTTACACTGCCTTCTCTGGAAAACATGGAAAACATAATAAGCAATGCTGGGGTAAAGGCAGTTTTGTACCCATGTCCTGGCACTCTATTCATTAAGCAAAACCAGTACTAGCGGGATTTTTCAACCAAAAGACCAAGGAACAGAGCGTTTTGTTGGGGGACACTGCAGTGTTTTACTACTGCTATAAGAACCTTTGAAGTCAAATAACTACTAGAAAGTCGAACAGAAAAGATGGATGGTGTTTGTGGGAGTTATGAAAGGCTCAAGAAATTTCTGTAAACCACTTCAACAGGACATGACTATATGACTTAAAACAATCACTGCTTCACTCAGTACTAAAGAAGCCATCATTAAACCATCACTGATCTTAACAGACTTTTTCTCAGTGTGTAGCAAACATGCTAAACTATGTTCATTGCCAGATGACAAGATACCAGTGGTCCAACTCACACCAAGTCAAGCTTCAAGGAAGAGGCAATGCAGAGTTCAATCTAGGGGATGATCTCTCCTCCTATTCACAGATGGGGATAATACTTCCATGTTCATTCTTTTGGTCCTGCCAGGACACCAATGACTGTCCCTGTCCCATTATGAAAAGGTCACAATTTCCCCTGATGCAGACCAGGCCCCCTGCAATCTATTTAAATAATTTACTTTCATGACCAAGGGATTTGATTGTTACAACTTGTATTTCTAACTATGTAGAAGTATGTATATATGTATTTCTAAGTATATATCCAACCTGACAAAATAAAACAAAGCAAAACAAACATACCCCAGGACATAAAAAGGATCACTGGGAGCACGATGGCACATTATTTTGATCACTACACTCTGTCCAGTGAAAAAAGAACCCAAATCAAGATTCTAATTTGAATATTCAGATCCTTTCATGGGACAGGCACTCTATCTCGAGTTACTCCCGGTTTTCATACACACACACACAACATCCTGCCACAGCTCCTCTATCATGGAACCATAAACTGTCAGCCACTGATGTAAGCTCAACAGAGCACAGCTTGAGTAAGCTGTACCTAACCACTAGTAGTCTCTCAGGAGACAGTAACAACAGGCTTCACCCCACATTCTATTTTCAGTTTCACATAAATCTTTGACTTGGCTCTCCTTCACTATAGGCTCCCATTCACACTCTCAAAGTAGAACTGTAGTTGCAAATCTAAATAAAATGTAAAAGTTAAACTGTTCAGAGTAACTTCAATTTTGTCACACACTATATTGAGCATTCTGCATGCAGTTTACAAGAAACATGTTAAACCATTACATTTACCAAGAAGAGTACAAACAGAAGCTGTTGGCACAGTGTGTCTATGTTGCTACAGAATTCCTGACTGGTGCTATAGAATCACATTTAAAAATTTCTGAAGATCAGAAAATAAATGCAAAACTTATCTGAGCAATATCGGTGTCATTTTACTATATTAATATTTATTGCAATTTAATAACTGCAAATACAAAAGCTAAATGGTGCCTAAAAGATGGTGGAGACGTGACTTGAATTTTAAAGTCATTTAATAAGAAATTCAGTCAATTTTTCAAATTGTAGCGAAGCTGTATAGCTATACTGAAGAAGTCCATGCCCTCTTGCAACAAAGAGTTCACAGCAAAGCGACGGGATGAAGTGAAAAGGATACCAGATCAGGACCTGAACTGGATTTCCTGCATGACCGTAGCCAAAGCACTTACCTGCCTGCTGTGCCTCAGATCCTTGTCTGCAAAACACATTTTAGTGCTCTTTTACCTCAAGAAAGTGTTATGAAGATTACTACCCTAAAGACTGAGAAGCACTCCAGTACTGCAAAGATCAGGGTAATCTAGGTAGCTCACGGAATGCGTCTTGAACTGGGCTCAAGTTAGGGGGGGAAATCAAGTTCTAAATCAGAACCACTTCAGCAGTAGGTAGACAAGGCTGTTTCTCTTCAGGTTTCTTCTACAAGGTCTGCTATACAGTGGAGCAGCACACAAGAGAACTGTGCCAAAATCTGGGCTCCCTGCCAGCATCAAATTTGCCAGCATAAAGGGAAGAAGACTCAAGATAAGGGAAACCACTAAATTAGTGATTGCCAGTACAGAAGCATCCACTACCAAGATGGAGCACAACGAAGTTATGGTTGCTACTGCAGTCTCTCTAAGTTAGAGAGACAACTGAAAGAGTCCCCAGTACTTGCAAAGCCTAAACCAGAGACTAGGAATCTCTTCCTGTTCTCCACCACTTCCCTCAAGCACAGTAACAAGTCATTACACACCTGACTGCCCCAACTTTGTATGGTCTGGGCATTTAACCCTGGAACTCAATTTTTAAAAAGAACAAATGTGTAAAAGACTCACGTTGCTTTGGAGAAATATTTAAAACGTCAGGCAAATGATCTGTGAATCATGCTAGTTTAATATTTTTAAAAGTGTTGTAATGCAGCACTGAATAAAACTTAAACAGTAGGGCTCTGCCATCCATTTATCTACACACTACTCTTACATGAGGAAACACAAGGAACAGGGGGCTCAATCATGCTGGAGATCAACTATATGACCCCTCTTCAAGCTGGGTGGGCAGCCAGAGGAGTTTGCCGCATCCTACAGATAAGGGGTTAGAGCAGCCACAGGTTTTTATATCCCTGATATTGCAGTTACCTATATTTCCTTACAAAAATATTTACTGGTATTTTTTCTTTGTTCCGCTTTCCAAAAACAAAGCACACGTCATATTCAGGGGCGCATGGTATGTGAGAAAAATATAGTATTAATGAAGTCAACACTTTTCCAGCAAAGGACAAAACATGCCAAGCAATAACATTGGCCTAGGAATATTTTTCTGCAGTGTATTCAGACAACACCGCACCAGCCCCTTAGCACCAACATGGCACAAGAGCATAGACATGATGCTATTAACGGTTATCGGTTATATCATGTTCCCTACTGCAATATGTGGTATTCCTCAATAGAGATCCTTCATGTAACACAAAGTTTATTCAGAAGCGCATCCTTTTTAAGCACATTTTGGACTATAACGTGAAGAATGTAGTTAGACTCAGGCATAATATGGGGCAAAGTGACCAAATGGATTTGTCCTATTTCATGCTGGATATGAGATATCATGCCTGCAGCCAGGGCAGAGAAATCTCTTTAACAGGACTGCTATTACAACACATTTCCAAGGGTACAAATAATACTGTGAAATGCAGATTTTAAATGCCTTTGTCAGAGCTGTATTTCTGCGATTAGCTCTTGGTTTATAGCATTAGTTTAACAGAATGTAACCATTCTTACACAACAAATGATTGTCATAAAGCCTTGTAAGAGATAATTTTTTTTCCATTTTACAAAGCTAGTGAATTGATCAGATTTAGTAGAAATAACTGGAGCTTAAGTTATTGGCAATTTATGTCTTTTTATAGTTTGGTAAAGGAAAGATATTGGTTAATACGCAAAATAATGTGTTAGTCGAACACTATATTCAAATATAAGCTTGTTTTAAAAGCAATTACATTAAAGGCCAGCAGAATGCATTCGAAGACAATGTTTTGCACTTCAAAGTGAAGGCATTCTCATACCCCTTTAACCAAGTTCTAAATAAAGATAAAATCACTCCCACTACAAAACTCATTTAAACTGTTCTAATGGGATTTTCTCTAGCTCATTAAAACTACACTTTTACAATCTTTAAGAGCCCCAACTATTAATTCTAAACCTTCTTTGAAGCATCACTTGCTTTCTAAAGAATTCTAACTTGGGAACTAAAGTATCACACCGTTCAGTTACAACTATGTGGAATATAGGAGAATCCAAGTTCTTTTCAACAAGGAAGTGGCTGCTTCCTTATTCTGGGCAGTCACGCTTCGATTCTCAAAAACATTCAGGTACGTTTCCTTGAAAATACATGCAAACCTGAGCCACCAAATTCCATTTTCTTCTAAACTGGCAGCTGTTCACTAGACCATGGAGCGGAATATTACGTTGTAAAGAAAGACATTTCAGGAGGCATATTTTAAACAAGAGATCCTTTGCAATAAGACTAGTTTCAGACTACCTAACGGTTGAAAAAATAAGAGGGGGCAAAAGATGCAACTTGGCCAAAATTTCTGCTCTCAAACCACATACGATGCAGAATTTAAGGTTGATACCTTACTTATACTGCATAGTTTAAATTCTTCTTTGTTTCCATAGTAACCGCAGAATAACACAGCTTACCATCCTTGAAGTTAATAACAATCTCTTACCTCGCTTACAAAAAAAATGAACAAAAAACAAAACCAAACCAAACCCCCCCACTTTGCTGAAGGATACTGTTGGGATTTCTTTCCCTTGTGGCAGTACAATTAAGTTCCAACCCTCTGGATGTCATACCTATAGAATACATTTATTTTGAGACATCCTAGGTAAAGCTGATACCACCATTGTAGAAACCTCTATTTGAGAGATGGCAATTTTTAGCACATCTTAAGAGAATCAGAAACTTACATTGGTCAGAAACTCCATTTGGTTCCATGATTCCTCTTTTACTAAAACACACAATGATACCGTGGTACCAGTTCTGCAAGCGTGTCTTTCAGATACACAATTATACATCTAAAAAACATGTTAGCCAACAGTGCTATCACTTGGACTTCCTCCCGTAAGAGCAACTAACCTAAATAAGGCCATAGCAAGATAGTAACTACACTGCTTTAAAGCACTTAATTTTAAAAACCAATTTTAAGATAAGCTAGTATGAATGTTACCATGGGGACTCTGAACTTAAAAAAAGTCAATTAAGTTAGTTCCAAGTCATTCTGCATATGTCAGGCGTCAGCTGATTTTTAAAAGGTGCAGATTATACAGGCATCTGATGAAAGTTGGTGTGAAGAACAACTTTGTTGAACCAGCACAATTTGTGCCAAGACAAGACCCAAGACATTAAAAACAATACTGGTGCTAGAGGACAAGCAATGGTTCAGGACAAGAAGTGGCAACATTACATAGCAGGGGACTGTTTTAATGGAGCTTAGCAGTGAGAGCTAGTGGCTTCCAAACCAGCTAACATATGAGCTGGAGTAAAAGCTATGGATTTTCCCTGCCACACTGTTGCCACTGCTTCTTTCTGCCATTTAACTGCCTTATGCCCTAAAGCTTCTGCCCCACTGGCATGCCCCCAGCATATTGGATAACATGACCCCAGTAGCCATATCTGACTTGCAGGCAGCAGGCTGCCAACCCCTGGTCTAGGAGAAGAGATGTGCTGTTTTCACAGAGCTCCACAATTTTGGATCACAATAACTTGAATTTCCCTTAGAATAGGCTGGTGCTACTAGTAACATTTTGAATTTAAGGTGAGATATGAGTTTGGTCTCTCACTTGTAAGTCCCTTCTTAAGGTTGACCCTTAACCATGGCTTCTGGGCAGGCATATGTCCACACAGCATGATGCAATACTGTGCAGAGATACCCAAGTTCACTTGTCTGTCATGTGATGTAGACATACCCTTTGGGGTCCTGCTCACGTAGAACAGCTCAAGGAATCAGGGTCATAACTACCACTTATTGTGTAAAAACATCATGAACCACAATTAGAATAACAGAGGAACAGAAAGCAACAGTGTTTCTGACCCCTTCCTCCCTCCAAGCACTTTCAAAGCAACTAGCAATTGCACAGGTACCTCCATTTCTCAGTGAACAATTTAAGACCTCTCAAGAACCTGACTTACTACGCCCATCCCTAACTCAGTTCCCTTGAATGGGTCAAGATGGGCACTCAAAAAGTGGTAAAATTTGGAAAGCTTGGCTTTCATTTCCAAGTGCAGAACAAAGCCTCTCAATGTACTACACAGGATTTTAGATCTCGTATCTCAAACACCCCTCTTAATATCAACACCATGATTTATGTAATGCTTTTTCAAACACAAGGTTTGTATGAAGAATGAAGAAGTACCTGAGGTGGGTACCCAGATGAAAAGGTACTGAGGTCACAGGGAAAAAATCATTCCAGCATAACACTGCCTTTATTCACTGCTATATCAGCATCCTAAAAGCACTGCTAGACAAACTATTTTCAAAGTCCAGCAGTTTAAGGTCAATTGGGCTCAGTCCTTATAAGGTTTGCCATCAATTAGAGAGTCCAAGGCTTACACCTATCAACACTGCCAGAGTACATTCACTATGGGCTCCTATAGACACGTGGGGAGTCTGTTCCAACACACTGGAAATCCAGTGTGTCAAAGCAGACTTGATTAATTGAGTTTGGTGGAGCACGGAAATTTGTGCACTCCGGCAGCTTTCCATGTCACAGTCTTCCTGTGTCCCCGCGCTGAAAAAGCAGCACTGGGCACTTTGAAATAAAACACGTTCGATAAGCTTTAGTTCAAAGCACCCCACTGCCATTTTTTGAGTGTGGGGATGCTGATACACGTGATGTGCAGGCGCTTTTAATTAGCGCAACTCGCTAGTTCAAGCACCTGGTGCTGTATCCCAAAATACATGTAAAAATGCCCACTGATCTTTTGCTGATGGCTTGCATTGTTCCGAAGAGGAGGTGGTCACTAAGCTAACAGAAGGTTTGTAGAACCTCACCTACAGCAAAAGTGCACGTGGAAACTGGTGGCAAAAGGCAACTTTTAATGACAACACTTTTCTAATGTAGACCCACACCTCAATGTGCGATTTTAAACTGATTGTGTTCAGATGTTACCAACTGTCATGTTTGGCTGAAGTTGACTAGGAGTCTAAACCACTAACCTGAAAGGAGAATGTCCACTGAGGGGTTTGCATTGCCTTTCTGAAAACAAACTTATTTCAGCTGATGCAGTTTAGAAAGGGACGTGGTAAAATCTGCTGGTAAAAGCAAGCATGCTCCTGGGAGATACCAAAGTGACTACATGGAATGATGTACATAATCCAAGCACAGGCTGTGTGTGAAAAATAACAAATTTTCCTTAAAAATGTATATTTCCTAGGTAACCTTAGTTCTAAGGCATCTAGTAATATCATAACTCACTGGAGATGCCAGGATTGTTTGTATCTGGAGATCCCAAAAGTTAACTTGATATCAAAATATCTCTCTACCACAAGTTGGCAGCAGAAAAGATGAACTACAGCAACGTACATTAAAAATTACAGGCAGTTGTAATATTGGAAAAAGTATTTTAAGGAAAAGGTTGGTATAAATGGTGTTGTGGATATAATCAGGATATATACTACCAAGTATATACTAAGTCACTAATTGGTAACAAACAGGCTACTAATTATTTTTTAGCGTTACAACACTGTCCTAGGTGGAAAGGACATTTCTACAGACTAAGGTGGAGGCAGGGGTAGAGAGAAATGGAATCTTCCCAATATTTTTTTTTAATCTAACCATGGTCCTTGCTTACACATTTGTACGTTTTCAAAGGAACGTGTTTTGATATTGTCAGAAAGAATGTAGACTTCGATTATAAATTCACATTATTACAGTTATGAAGAAAATACAATCAATTACCAGTCTAAAATTAAGCAAATTACTTTTTAGTTATCAAATCTCTCCTGTCCTCTTTTAGGACTATAATTTCTCCTGTCTCCTATTACAATGGTATATTACTTTATTGCTCAGTGAATGCATGCACGTGAGGGTTTAACAATGAGTATGCACTGACCTTTAGTTGACACCCCTTTACTTTAGTCCCAATACCTTTAGCTGATTCCCCTTAATTTTCCTGAGTGTCTCCATGCAGACAAAACTGATGCCTTCCTGGAATACATGTCAGCAAAACACAAATTACTGGGCCCAATACCAGGGTAACTGAGTAAAACAGAGGAGGTCACATATTACCTAACAATCCCATCTGATCATAAACTCTAAGAATCTAGGAAGTGGGATGTGGGATATTCACAGTTTAACATACTACAGTCTAGAAAATAACCTACAACTCAGAACTTCTGTTCTAAGATTAAAACCTATAACAAGGGCCCTACATTTTATTTGGCCTAGATTTAAATCATATACTAGAAGTCACAGAATAATGTGACGTGATGTGCCTAAACCAAGCCTTCCCTCACTGCTCTCCTGCCTTTCTGCTTCAGATCAACTAGTGGTTTTACTTTTGAATTCAATTATTTTTCCCACAACCCTTTGTGAACCTTAATTTTGTGTTGAAGATGTGTAACTGCATTGTACAAGTTGCAACAAAACTGGAGGCTGACGCTTAATACCAAAAAGTTGCGAAAGTGATAAGACAAGCAATTATGAGAATTGACAAAATACCTGCCCTACCACTTCTGGCAAAAGAAAAGCAAGTATGTGATTTAGCTTAGTGTTTAATTTAAAAATTATAAATTGTGAAACAGCTAGCACTGAAATTGAAAGCACACTCACTGGACTTCTGTGCTTGACAGTATTTCAAGATGGACAAGGCAGTTAACACTTGTCAGTACTGCCCTATTCTACAGATTTCAATGCAACTATACCACTTTCTTCCTTCAGAAGGAAGGCTTAAGAGTTTTAGTGTGGCAGTTTATGCAGCTGCATTCACATCTTGCATATACAGGCAACTCTCAACATTCACAGGGGATATGTTCTTATATCCCCTGCAAATGGTGAAATCCACGAGTAAGTACGGAGCTCCCAAGGAGCTCCTTTAAGTGCATTTAAAAAGCGGGTTCAGCATTCGTGAATATTTGAAACTGCAAATGCTGAACCCTCGAATAGTAAGGGTTTCCTGTAAATGTAACTGACCAATATTTAAGCAATTTGTAACCTGAAATGCAATTAAAATTACATGGATACACTTCTGCTATGTACATGCCCAAGTCATGCAAGATCAGATCCTTTTGGCCAGCAGCATCCATGAGGTTTGTGCTTGCTTCTTAGATGTCCTTGCCCCTCTCCCAAAGCCAAAGACATAAAGGTAAGTCAGTCCAACCATCCCTCAGTTCCTTTGCCTGAAAAAAAAACAGCTTCTACAATCAGATAAATAACCTTTTTTAAACAATTGCTAACAAGGTTCCTACAAACCTGAGTTAGGCACCTGAAACTGGCATGCACCACAGCCAGCCTGCTGGACACAGAAGGGAGCACTTCTACAACTATGTGTCCAGCAAGTTGGCAGTAGTGCATGCCGTTTTCAGGTGCTGAACTCAGGACCATGGCTGTTAAAAACCAAGAGTAGTGACATTCAGTGTCACCATACTGATTGATCTGTTCCTACAATCGGTGAGAATGGATAGGATCTTGTTGCCCCATCCCTGCCTGAGGTACTGCATGATTGTAAAAATGGTATGGTATGTAAGCTAGACACAATCCTAAATTCACAAAAGATGAACTCAGTGAGGTGTGTGAAGCCCATGACAGACCACCAACCCTTTTTTCTTCTTCCCATTACAGGAGTAAAACCACTTACCACTAAGCTCTAAAAGCCCCTCCCCTCCACATATCCAGAAGAACTTGCCTCCTGTTTTTCAAAAAAGGTCTTGCAAGAAGGTTACTCCTGAGACTGAATAGCAAAGGAAGGAAGGGACTGGAACAGAACTGTACACAAAAAGCTTTTGCTGAGAAACTCAGTAATACCGGGACTCTTGGAAAATGTCAGAACAACTGCCCAAGTAAGAGGGGTGGTGGGTCAGGGCCATCTCTGGGGAAGGACAAATTGGGATAATCACCCTGAGCCCTGCGCTTTGGAGGCCCTGCGGACAGTGCCGTACAGGCCCCAGCTCTGTGCTCTGGCTGCTCGCCACACCACCACCCCGTGGGACCTGATATGCCCCAGGCCCTGCACACCCCTAGGGGCAGCTCTGGAGGAGGCAGAACAGGTCCAGAGGTCTCATGAGGTTCCTGACAGTATCTCTGATGCCATGGCAGAGAGAGGGGGAGAGAAAGAGAGAACACAGCAGCCTGAATAGCGACGGTGGGTTACCCAAAATCACTGCCTTTTCCTAAGCATTTCTGAAATATTCAGGTTATAGTAATATGGGTCAATGAAGCCTGTTTGTTTTCTCCTTGGAGCAGCTCCTGTATAAGCCGCAAAAGTGCAAGACTAACTTTGATTTTTTATGATGGCCGTGTCACTCTTGGGAGTAGAAGTCACAGCTCTTAAAGGAAAGGTCTTCTATGATGATTTGCATCTCTTTGGGTACTTCTCCCTGCCCTCCTAAAATGCTTCCCATTACCAGAGATATTTGTCTCAGTTTACATAGTTTTGTCAGATGCATCCAAAGCCTGCTGGAAAGTTTTGGCAACCTCAAGCATGATCTATGGTGAGTGACCACGTCTCTAGATGCAAATAAAAAACTACTCAAATCACATGAGAGTGAATCGGTACATCTTCACTCTTCTGAATGTGGCCACTATTGATGTTTATTACTGTTCCTTTCTGGGCTTTAACAAACCTTTCCAGGCTTCACAGCCATGAAAGCATTCACAATGTCTAGCAGCTAAGTGCAATTTCTCTTACTTTAACTCCAATGGGATGTCAAGAATCTCTAGTGCACACTTCATCAAAACCTAAAAGTTATCCATCAGATTAATCTTGATGTCATCCTTCAGACAAGGCATGGAAAGATTCACTGCCTTATCAGGTGAGGAAGAAATTACAACCAGGATCAATTGTTCCTCCATGATGCCTTGTTGATCCATATCCTTTTTCTCCTTCTGTTTGCTTAGGAGTCACAATAGCAAAAGCTGACTTGGGAAAGTCTACACTGTCTCTTAAGGAATAGATTTAACTGAATTAGCAAAAACAATGAATTCCAACTTGTAGAATCAGGACTGCAGACCACAGGATGCAAACAGGCCCACAAAATGATTACTATCAGACTACTGGACCCAGGAAGGCTAAGTAGAAAAGGGTATGGTATTACAGGAAGGGGAAATAAATACTATGGAGCCATCCTCTACGCAAAGCTGAAGATGAACTAAAGTATACAGAGCTATCCCTTGAGATATACTTAGGAACCCCGGCTTCCCTGTTACCCAGGAAACACAGAAGTAAGTATCCCTGCCAGTTTCTGCACAGGATACTATGGTGAACATGCTGGTACTAAGAAGCTGAATCCTGCTGAGAATATCTGCATTAGAATCAGAATCTATGGCCAAGCAAATGAAATCTGTAGATGTAACTGGTATTGCAGACACTTCCTCTCTAACAGATACTAAAGCATCAGAGAGCTCCATCTTAGATCACTAGTTACCCTTTGACTTCAGAGCCTCCGACAAGTGTAGAACAACCCAACTCATGTCCTGACACCAGAAGAAAAAACTTATCTGCTCTGCAAGTCTCAGAAACTGATGACTTCCAGCAAACAGATCCATATTTAGTATACCGTCTTGCAATTTTTGCTTATAAGGCTGAAGTGATTAGAATTAAACATTCTTTACTGTTGATATAATTGATAATTTTAACACTATATCTGATTTTACTGTATTGATTGTGGATCTACGTACAACATTTTTTATAGATTCATTATTTGATTTATTACTGTATTTATACAAATAATGTCTGCATAATGTTTGAATATATTTTATTATATTTGTATTTTTGTTATTTTTGCTTAAATTTATTTATATTATGATTGTATGTTTTTCATGTTGTTTCCAGAAGCATGGCTTTCAGCCAGAATCATCTTCACCATCATCATCATCAGCAACTGATGCCTTCAGTGACAAGTCAGCTAGGGAGCCTGAAGGTGAACTACAGTTTGAAGAAATACTCAAGGACAAACTTACTCATGCTTATTTTCTTTCCTGGGTCTGAGGTGGCTCTCATTGAGTGCTTCAAGAAGAATAGTTTAAGGTGAGCCACAATTGCCTTCAGAGTTCCCTTAATCAGAACAGAAAGACTGACCACTGATGGGGAATAAGTCTTTTCCCATGGCAAAGTTGCTGTTTTCAGTGTCAGTCAATCAGCAGAACAACTTTTAAATGGGGCAAATATTGAATCCACAGAGCTTTGCATCAGCTATACAGGCTAGGTCCTACTACTGGGGAAGCCCCTAATAATACCAAACTTTACTTATATGTCTAATGGTTAAAACATTTACATCTAATGGTTAAAACAAATTCAATACAATAACCACACAATTTAGTATATAAGCTACACATATAAAAGGGTTCTTAAGACACACAGTACAAGAAACACTGTCACAGGTTCAATCTCATACCCAAGGGCAACTGAAAAATTGCGGTAAATGAAAAATAGGTTTTTCAGATTGGTGGCAATTCCAAAAAAAAAAAAAAAATGTTTGGTTTGAAAGGAAAGTTTTTAGTGATTGAAAAATATTGTTTGGGTGAATAAAAACATTTAAGTTCTTATTTCATTAAAGTAATTAGTACAATTCAAAGGAAGTTTCAAAGTGAACAAGGCAGTTTCAAAACACAAAATGAGGAAAAACCATTTTATAAAAATTTCAGAGATTTTTAAAATGGAAAATTCAATGGACACATCCATTTAAGATGTTCTCGTGTTGCCATATCTTTTTTCACTGAAAGAGTTGCGCATGTAGAATTTCACCTGGCTCTGTGTCTCTGTGTAGAAGGAACAGGGGTTGCTGTGCCCACTCTATTCTTAATGCTCTAGATGAGGGGTTCAAGGACAACAAAGACAAGACATGACCCTGGCACATACCACTAGCCAAAAGGATCTGAACTTGTATATACATAAGCCACATTTGCACCAGGATGTGGATTCACCTGGCTTTACTTGAAGAAGAAATTAATTTTCTTGCAAACTGAGAGAAATCCAATGGTGAATTTTCACTATAAATCAACATAAATATTTGACTAACATTCAATCAAGGTCAGAGTCAATATTTGTGTGTGAAGTTCAAATGCCGAGTTAATCTTGAGATTCAAAAGGCTGTCTGAAAATCTGAGCAAGAAAGGCAAGCTGCTAAACAACGCTGGAATCATTATGAGCATTAATGATTTTATTCAATCACATGGTAGTGGCCCAACAACCTAATATTTTAAAATGCTTTAATGTAACTTCGCTGGTTATACAAGATAGACAAGAATTTTAGATAGTTTTAACAGCTTTTAAACTGGGTGTCAAGTGTCACTTCAAAAATACATTAACCAACTCTCTTTTAAAAAGAGAGTTGTCCCCAGTCTGTTTCTTACACAGATAAACCTTGACACTGTCAAACTAAAATTTAAAGTGTAATGTTAACAAAATGTTTGAAGTCTAGTGCAGACTAATGTGCCACCCATGTAAAATTACAGCTTAAAAGATTTTATACATGCCAATATCACACTTTTAAACCCCAGTTTAGGCACAGAACTTCAGACAACAGAGCTGCTAAAACCAGATGATCGACCAGGAAAAATGCATGGAATCGACTTTGTTAATGTAAACAGTGTCTAGATTACAGCATTTATACTGCTACAGTTAAAATGTTAGTGTAGACAGAACCTGTGATAGAACAGTTTGACACGAAGGGAACAGAGAGCTAATGAATGAAAAAAGGTGACTGTGCAAAAGCAGAGTTAGCTTTAATCTTTCGTTACCTTAATAACCACATATATCTCTGTACAAGCCACTATTTGCCAAGACAATTTAGCACTTCAGTCTTAATCATTTCTCCACTTTCCCTCAAACATGGTATCACAGCATGCCACCTACACAATTTTTTTATTTTTTTTTTTTTTATAAAAAGTGTTTGAAGCGGCACTTCCAATTCTTCAGAAACAAATTGTTAACCCCAACTTTGGTTAACGTACAAATAAACCTGAAATTTAGATTCTACTGTGGAAAACCAGAAAGAGGTGTATTTATTGTCACTGAATTCATCAACCCCCGTTCTTTAAGGTTTGCCTAAAACTACTCTTTCAATCTAAAATATACTTACTGATGTTGAAGCTTGAATTAAATGTTATCATACTCTTTATTCCACCTCAGGGTCTCACCTGTTACCAAAATAATAAAGATTTTTTGCCTGTCCATGCTAGCCAAAGAAAGGATGAATGTCATGTTTATTTTCATAGAAGTAGTTAAGAGCTGTCAACTGTGATGATCAGCAGATAGAACACTTATAAGAATGAATGCCCTTTTGCTTACAAAGGGCAAAACTAAATTAAATGTTGGTGACAACACAATGCAGATTCAAGACTTTTCTTTTTTTTTTTTTAAAAAAAAAGATTATTTGCAAACTGCAAGACTTATTTATGTTGAAACTCAAATCAAGAGAGAGGATGATGTTAATGGTATTCTACCCTGATCAGTAATCCTGTCTGGTACTAGACATTAGAAACCATGAATATCAATTATCTCTGAAATCTGGTGCTTATAAATACAATGGTTTTACAACTCAAACATTACCATATGATTTTAGTCATGTTATGCCATTCATTGCAAAAGTTGCCAAGCTGCTTCTACTACTGCACCTGTCTTAGCCGTCTATAATATTAGTTCATACATCTGTAAACAATGAGGGCTACAGAAGCAACTAAGGCTTAGAGAGATAGTAGGAGGATAAGCAATACCAGGGTCAGGACAGGAATGAGCTCTACTTTAAACTACAGCAATTTCAGCTAAACATTAATATAAAAAAAAAGTAATGCTTACCTGATATTCTTGATAAAAATAGTCCAAAATTTCCTAAATCAGGAAGAAATTAAAAAAAAAAACAAACCTCTTTTCAAAGGCCATAGCACATGTATTTGCATGTTTCACCTGCCTAGCAATGAACTTCCCCAAAATTTTCATGGCCCCCACAGAAGGTAAACCTGAGTCAAGATGGGTATTTTATATGGTGAGGGACCAAAAAACCTCAAGAGAACTCTAAGGGAAAAAGCTGAAGGAAAGAAAGAGTTTAAAAAAACATGACATTCAACTAAGGCTAGGGACAGGTGTTTAGTTCCAGCACTAAGAAGTTTTTAGTGCTGGAGAAACTACTTGGAGCTGAAGCATACAGGCATTTCAGGCCCCTGGCTGGAGAGTTACAAAGATGATTCAAAGGCAAGGTCTCCCGCCAGAGAGCGCTATGGGGGGTGGGTTGGGAAGGGGGGGGGGGTTGCTGCTCCTTGGTTCCTCTCTGTCCTGCTAGAGAACCCTGATGATTGGCAAATGGCCCTTGCCCTGCCAGGGAAGGGGGCAAGCTGTCAATAAGTAGCTGGCAGAGGCAGTGTGGTTTGACCCATCCCAGGGGTCACAAGAGGGGTTGAGCTGTAGGGAAATGTTTCTCCTGCATCCTGGGGCTCTCAGGATGGTTGAAGCCCCCCAGCCAGTTCTGCAGATCAGCAGGACAGGAATTTTCCTTGCAGGCTGACCCATTCAGGGGAAACACAGGATGTCAAACCACAAGGAGATGCTCCCCTCCCCCCTGCACAGCCCCAGGTCACCCCAGCTCTGTCCAAGGGGTGGGAAGCCTGAAATATCTGGGGCTCCCCAGAATAGGTTGAGTCCCTCCTCTTCAGCCCCACTTGAACAGAACTGGGGTGACCCAGGATTCTGCAAGGGAAGGGCACTGGCACCACTACACAAACAGTTCAGGGACTATCCTGGATTGGTCAAGTGGCAGGACCTGCTGCTGCTTTCAATAGGGATGTGGAAAGTTAAATGATTAAGCGTTTAACCAATAAGCTCAGTAATAACCAGTTAGCTTACTGGTTACTGTTTAGCTCAGGGCAGGCACAGTCTAGCAGGTAAAGAAAGCTGCACAGTGCCCCAGATAATTTTTAAACAATATTTACATCCCTAGCTTTCTAGCAGCCTCAGCAGGGTCCTCACAGGGTTTCCCAACAGCTCACTGAGTGCCCTTGCAGGGAGGCAGAGCAGAAAACAGTGGGATACTTGGGATCCTCAGGGCTCCAAGAGAGGCATACAGTCATTTAGGTTGGTGGGAGAAAACTTCCTGGGAAAAAGATCTTCCTGGTTGGAGGTGGTTCTCTTCTGTCAAAAAAACCCAGAAGACTTGAACAGCTGCATGCTTTCTTTTCATGCCAGGAGAAAAGCATTCCTCCCAGCACAAATGGAACGCCTGTCCATAGTCTAAGACTCCCCATGTGGAAGCAGTAAAAGCAACATGCTTCCAGCCTGTACCAAGCTTGGCAATCAAGTTAGGGCAAAGAATCTGTGTGAAGAGATTGTGTCATTAAGGAAGTACCAGACTCAATTTATGTACAAGTTGCAGTAACATTTAAAACCTCTGTGTATGCAAAATGAAGACAGCAATGTTATAAAGCCCTTATAATAAAGCAGCCATAGCATAACAGCAGTTAATCTATGATGAAAATTTGGGATGGACAACTATATCAATATATGTTTGTGTGCATGTGCACACACATACATGCATGCACAAGGAAATAAGCCACCATGTTTAAAGGAAAAGTTAAAGTTGCATAATTCAAAGAGATCCCAGATTTAAGACCCATTAAAAAAACAAGAAGCTTTAAAAAAGGTTGTTCTAACCCCTGCAGAACTATACATTGTATCGGACAGAAACATTTTTCTGGGTGTACAAAATTCTTCAATAAAATCTTGAAGGGTTCTATACAGGAAAAGTTAAAAGAACATTTTGATTTTATACCTAGATCTAACTTGCTTAGGTTGTTACTTTAGCTTGCTAATGCAGTAGATATTGATACTGATAAAGACTTTGGATTTTCCTTTTTAGCAATAATAGCATGAGGCTACTACCTAAGAAAGATGCATTCCAGGAATTGCAGTATGAGCACACTTTCCTACATAAGCCAGGGATGGAATGTTTGTCGTTACATTACAAAGACCCTGAGACAGCAGTTGACTTCTGGATTAAACGTGCATTGTAATTTTATCCAGATTCCTATTCAATTGTTTTTTTTGACAGGCTTTAAAAACTGATTTGTTTCCTCACCAGTGGAGTAGGAAGCTTTACCCAATGCGCGCTTAATCCAGCTATTTCTGCGTAACTTAGACTTTCATTTAAAAAGTTTAAGCTCTCACAGCTACTAAGAAAAGTTTTTCAAGTCAAAGCAATGCTGTGATCTCAACTTGGCAGATAATGGGCTTTACATAAAACTAACAAGGTTCTGGTCAGGTTTGCTGCTCCTCTGGAGAACCCCGCAGGCTGCTGTCAAGTGATCGAGAACAATAACAATTCTGGGTTGATTAGGAGAGCTACTGGGGTCACACTATATCAACCAGCAGAATCCTTCTGACCCTGTACTCAACCAGAAATACCACCAGAACAAGAGAATCTCTCAAAACGGAGCAACTAATTTTAAGTACCATCACCGTATCAGTATCACAAGGAAAACGTCTTTACCGCTCCTTTAAATCAACAAAACTTTATTCACTGGATTTATCCTGAGTGGTGAGTCATTTGACCAGGAGATCACAAGCTTTATTTTCAGATGTGGACCACATTACTGCAGTTCATGTCCATTTACTTAAAGGATTAGAGTATTACAATCAATTTCAAGTACAACTACATCAAGTTCACTTGGAAAGTAAAGTTTGTAAAGAATGCAGACATCCCCCTTTCAAAAAAAGAGATCTCTAGAGTGCAGTTTCATTATGCTCATCTCTATCATCTCCCTATAAGTTTCTGGATATAGTTTAAAAAATTTTGTTGGACCTATAAAACCTGGCAGGTACTCATCTGAGAGACTAGCACTCCCCTGGCTGCCACTGCTATGAGCAGAAGTCTGCAAGCTTATGCTGCCCCTAGATTTAGCTGGACTGTCTGTGAGAGCCCCTTAACTTTGGAATTGTGTCCTTTTAACACTTTTCTCCATAGCTTTATGGGAAGAGGGATTTCCCATTCCCTCCTCCCACTAAATATGTTTGGGGTTGAGGGTGGCGTTGGAGTAAGATGCAACTTGGCCTTCGGTTTTGTCTTTTAATGCCGTGTCTCTGAAAAAAACCACCAAAAGCCACTTAGGCTAAAAACACACATCATATTTTCTGGAAGAAACCTTTTCTATCCTGGGATCCTACAGACATACAAACCCACTGTCCCACTTTAAGGACCTGTGATGTACGAAAGAAAAAGTGCAAATACCTTTAGCCAGGACAATGACAGCCCATTTGAGTTAACTGCCATTCATTCTAGGTACAGACTGTGTGTGGAAAGGATTGTGCCACTCTTTGTCACAGGTTTCAACTCAAATCAATCAGAACAGCCGTTGGCAACTTCTATTTTTAGCCTTAGAGCTGGAAAAAAGTATTTCAAAAGAAGATGGAAAAAAATCCAGTGATAAATTTCAAAATATTAGTAATTTAACCAAATGTAAAAAGTAGTAATTATACGGCAGAGCTAAAGCACAAATTAAACAGTTTAATCACTACAAAATGCTGCACTCCACGGCAGAATAATCTGTGCTACAGAACTGCCCATAGTTCTTATTTGGGACCAGGGCCCCATTATGCCAGATGCTGATTGAATTTAAAAACAGAATGCCAAATGCAGAGCATCCACTGAAGAACACACTGAATTGTCATGCAATTTTGAAAATAGCTAATTAAACCTATTTTTGAGCAATTCATGATTATCTTCTTATCCGGTTTAATTACCATTAAGTAACTAAACACACAAAACTTTCATAGACTCAATTTACCATATTTCCCTGCAGTTACTTTCTTCAATTAGATTTAAACTAAGTATCAGGCGGTATTCTAAAAATGTTTTGTTTTCATTCTTTTCCAAGTTACAAATCTTTAGTCTGTCATGTAAAACCACTGTCGAACTCAGTTTTCATAAAGCTGAGACTGAAGTCTTTTTTTCCTTCCCCTATCAGAAAATTCACTTCTTTTATACAGTGTCATTCCCAATTATTCAAATAATAAAAAATTACTGTAAATTACTGTATTTACCTGAATCCAAGAGGACTTAGAACTTAAAAGAACTCCCTAGTAATTAGATTCTATTTGTATAAAATCTAATTATTGGAGGGTCATCTTAAATTTGTCCCTGTCCACCAGTGCAGCAGACAAGCAACAGTAAGAAAGCAGGAAGAAGAGTCAAGCAGTCTGACCCCTGCCCCTGCTCCCTCCAACTCTTGCTCCCCTTGTTGCCTGGCACCCAACCCCCACAATGCTTTCATGCCCTGGCACCTGCCCCCTGCTTCACGTCTACTGTAACACTCGCTCCTCCTACTGCCTACTCTCTCCAGTAACTGCATGCCGTGGCACCTGCCTCCCACCCCCTTGCCTCCATTCTAGTTGCAGCCCATCCCTTTGTCCCCCACCCTGTTGCCTACCCTCCAGCACCAACGGGGCACAGAGCATATGGTTGCTCTGGCCCCAAGCCAGCCAAGCAGTGGTTGTGGCAGCTCTGGCCCCAGCCCCAGAGCTGTCACCAACACTGCCGCTGTGGTGTGGCTGGGCAGGGACCAGAGTGACTATGTCAGATCGAGTGTGAGGGTAGGCAGCAGAGGGTACCAGGGGATGCAGAGGCTGTAACTCCAAATCTAACCCCAAGCTCAAGGCTGGATTAAGGCTGGAGTCAGAAAAGTAGCAACTGCCTGCCCACCAAGCTTATATGGCAGGGTGGAGGGAGGGATGAGGGACTCCCCGCCACAACCAAGTTCAATGGGGAAAAAATGTCATCATGGATTTGAGTAAACACAGTAAGATGTTTTTCTTAATCAAAAGAAAAAAACACCATGCACTAGCTAATAGATGTAAATTGCATTAACTTTAAAGCATACTTTAATTTTTCATTACTTGATAGTGTTTCTTATGAGTTCTAATTTGTTGAAGTCAACCAAAATGCCAGATTCAGCTTCAAAACATAAGAGAAAAGACAGCTAACTATTCAGGCACTGGCACAGCATTTGGGAGAGAACAGTTCAATTTTCTGTTCTGCTACAGACTTCTTGCATTATCTTGGTCAAATTATTTAGTCTTTCTGGGCCTTGGTATACTATCTATAAAACAGGGTTAGTAGTTTTATTACTAGCAGTATTTTCCTACTTCACAGACAGAAGAAGGATATTGGAGTTTTGAGCACCAACCAATCTTAAGGCCCTGGGACCATGCAAGTACTTCAGACAACAAGCCAAAAATGTAGCTACACAGTGAGAGACTTATCTGCAAAATTTTGTACAAACTACATTTTCTATAGAAGCTGCAATTCTCTGCAAAGGCCTTCAAACCTTGTAAATGATATTTTGAGATAAGTCTGCTAATGTTAGAATCTATTCAATCCCTTCCAACAAAAGGAATCTGTGTTCACCTGTGCTCTCCCTAGCACTCTGTTAACTCAGTTTATTTTCTTAAAGACTGATTAGGGTGTGTCAACTTCCAATCTTTGCTTCATGGATATTTTTTGTTTTGACCTCACTGCAAATCCTTGTTCTAATGCAGGGGTGGGCAATTATTTGGGCTTGTGGGCCACACAGAGATTTGTTGAGCTGTCACAGGCTGAGTCAGCATCCCCCACACCCACATAAAGAGCTTTAGTGAGTTGGATGGTGCTGTGGGCAAGTGGGGAGCAGTGTTCAGGAGCAGGACAGGCAGGCGAGGCCAGGATCACTAGGCAGGGTCACAGTGCAGTGACAGCATGGGGCCTAAGGCAGAGCCATGATCCACTGCAAGGGCATGAAGGGAGCAGATCACAACTCTGCCCTGGGCCTGCTCTGTCACTGCCTCAAGATCCTAGTCATGACCCCAGACACAGATCCCTGCATGGCTCCTGACCAGACTTCATGGAGACCCCAGGATGGCGACTGCACAGGACCAGGGCAGAGCTATGATATGTTCCCTGCAAATCCCTCCCTGTAGGACGAAGGCTCTGACTGGCCCTGAGCTGTCATAGCCCTACAATTCTGAGGTCTTCAGCAGCCAGAAGCCATGTGGGCAGGGTGTGTGGCCAGGAGGGAAGCTGTGTTTGGGCTGAGATTGTGGGGAGGTGATAGGGCAGGGCTGGGGCAGAACCATGATCTGTTCCCTGCATGCACCTGCCCAAGAAATCCATCCCCATGACAGGAGTGTGCAGGCAGCAGACTGAGGCTCTGCCCCAGCCTTGCCCTGTCACCACCCCAAGTGAGCAGGGTCTCTCTGGCCCCACCTACCCATCTCACTCCTGGACACTGTCTCTGCTGGCCTGCAGCCCCATCTTACCTGCCTGGCTGAGCGCTCTGCTCACACAGCCCCTGCCCACAGCGGTGAGTGTGGGGTGGATGGGCCAGGGTGCCTGGGCCCTGGGGCTGGGTCTAGCAGAGGCAGCCAGGAAGGAACTACCACCACCAGGCTTGCCAGGAAACAGAGTCTGGCCACTGCCCCAGCCCCACTGCGTGCACAGGGGTATTAAGACCAGCTGCAAGCGCCATGGCCCAGGCTGCCTCTGTGCCTGGACCAGGCAGGGTCCGCTGTGGGCCAGATCCAGCCCGTGGGCCATATTTTGTTTTTCTAACAACTTGGTATTGTTCTTGCAGGTAAAACATTTCTTTAGAAACAACCCAGATCACCCTGAAATGAAATAGTTTGTGTGTGTAATCTAGAACACACAGATTTTTGTTTGCAAATCTGCACAGACCTTTATTGGGGGGGAGGGGCAGTTTCAGAACGACAAAACTTATAGACTACACAGAGATGAATAAACTCTTGCCAGCTGACACTAACTTGCTTCTCTCTGTCCTTCCCATACACAGAATACATCATATGTCCTTCAAAGTGATCACAAAGTACAAGATTCTTTTCGTGTTCAAACTTTTCATAGTTTCATAGTTTCTAGGGTCGGAAGGGACCTGGGCAGATCATCTAGTCCG
>NW_017728906.1:107258696-107263905 GCF_001723895.1 Crocodylus porosus
AGATCCCTTTCCGCCTCCGTGCTGACAAGAGGGGAGATCTCTAACTTGTAGGTATGGTGCTGGTTGTTCCTCCCGAGGTGCATCACCTCGCACTTGTCTGTGTTGAAACCCAGCACTGCAAACAATTTAGTATGTGGAACTACACAACACATACACAAACAAGGTTAAGCATGTGTGTAAACTTTTGAAGAAGACAAGCCAAAACCCAGAATAGGATTTAGGAATCTACATATTATCCCAGCCATGCCTAACTTTTTTACTTGGCCTCCTTGAGTAGAAATCTAGAAACCTATGTTGGGTGCCCAAACTCACAATACTCTCAGGCTAATACTTCTAAGGCTGAAATCCAAAGCAGTTGCATGTTAAACAAGGAACTGCCTACAGCTAGACAATTAGAATCACAGCACAGATATCGGGTCTGAAATACTGTCCCTCTCCAGAGTTTAGGCACCTGAGCCATGGGAAAAGCAGCACTGCTCACTTGGTATAAAAGAGCAGCATAGTATCCTCTCCTGAAGGTGGACACCCACTCCCGTTCTCTTAGAGACACGGGCAAAGCACTGCATTTTCTTAAACATAGCCAGAGGACGAGGTACCCACCTTTCATATGACACCCAGAAAGTGGGAGACTTGAACCTGCAACATCCCCCTTGCAAGGCAAATACTCTACCTCAGGGGTGGGCAATTATTTTGGGCGGAGGGCCGCTTACTGAGTTTTGGCAAGCCCTTGAGGGCTGCATGTCAGGAAGCCAAGGACAGACAGACATTAATTTTCTAAATTTTTTAGGGGCCCCACAGACCAAATAGAATGGCCTGGTGGGACACATCCAGCCTGTGGGCCACATTTTGCCCATCCCTGCTCTACCTCTTAAGCCAGAACTATCAAACATACAGCCCACATATTGGATTCAGCCTGTGAACTTGTTGGGGGGGAAGAGGACCAGGATTTTGGTGGTGGACCATGTGCCATTGTGGTGGCCACCCGAGCAGATACAGTGGTGTGGGTTAAAACCACAATGACTCATCCTTGCACCAAAATCCCAGGTATGGATTCCTGCTGGATATTTATTTTGATCATTGCACCATCACTTGTCCTGCTGTCAAAATCCTGAGTACACATCTGTTTTGGTGGCAGCAGGACAAGCAACAGTGATGTTAACCCTTGCAGTTACCTGAGCTGACTCAGAGGCTCAAGCAGCTGTGGGGGTTAATGCTGATACTGAAGGTGGATGTGGATCTGGCATGCAGGGCCAAATAAGTATCACACCCCTGTCTTAAGCTATTCCTTGTGTTCCTCACATCTGAAAAGGGAGAACCCAGGTTCAATGCTCTCCTTTGCATCTCCCACTTTCCAGAGCACTGACCTAAAAGTTCCAGGGTGCAGAATAGCCTGCAGGAGGGGGCAGTTTCCACACATCTTTCTGAAGCATGGCCACTGTGCCAAAAAGAATGCAAAAGTAGTAGAATCAGAGGGAATGAAGATAAAAATGTAACTCCACAACCAAGTGGTTAGCATACCCACCTGGGAAGTGGGGAGTCCTTGGTTCCAATCCCCACTTTAAGAACCATTACCACAATCAGTATCAAATAACCATCAGACAACATATAGAAACAAACAGTCTTGGCATCAATGACAAGAATCCAGGACAATGCTCTTTCAGGTGAATATTCTAAGCCTAAGTCTCCAGTCATGCTCCCTTTTTGTGTCTCCTCTTTCCGGCTCAATGAACCTTGGGTTTCATTCTCCATAGTGGAACAGGTTTAACAGAAGGGTTCCAAGGTGTCATCACCCAACCCAGCCTTTAGTCTAGTAGTTGGGACATTCTTCAGGGAACCACAAATTTGGGACTGAAGTACATCAGGTTGAGGATGTACACTGAACTCATCTTCCAAGAGTGCTTTCTCTTTCTTAACAAATGCTTTGAGCACTAGGCCATTATGTAAAAGGTGGGCACCACACCCTTAGTATTTCAGCCACATTTTAAAAATAAAACTGCTGCAATTGCATGAAATCACGTTGGTATGCATCAAGCACGCCCAAATCAGGTTCTTCAAGAGACTTAAGCAGAACACCACCAAGCTTTTGGTTTCTCCTTGAGCTTAGGTGGGAGATAGGTCCTTGGCTGCTTGGACTGGATCACCTAGGAAACTCCAGAATCAATTGAGAGGGCACTTAATGAGTTTGAGTGCCTCCAGCCTTAGTTTTATGCACTGAAATTTCAAAATTGGGTACCTCAAGTCTTTGTAAGTCCCTACACAAAGCTGACAGGACTGAGATTAGGGGCTTGACTCATGGGGACATTTATTGGTGTAATTATATTTATATCAATGCCATACTTTGTGTGGCACCTCACTCTGGAATAAAGGTGCATTTTTCCAGTTTCTCTTGTTACTTTTAAAGATCAACTTAATGCATTTTTGTCTGTGATTATTTCAAGTCACTCTTAGAACTGATAAAACCCAATGATTTAAAAAACTCCACAGAAATGGGACTGGAAAACCACAGGAACTGACAGAGGGACTGTGAAGGAAAGGAACAATTCCTTAAGCTACTTTTAACTACTCTAGTTAAAGTGATTTAAATTTAAAGTGTTGGCACTTCCCCTATGAACCATAACACAAGTCCTCTGTTCTGTATTTCATGACTGACCAGGGATCTAGGATTACCGTTGTCAGCTGGACTAGATTAACTGGACTGAATTTTTGGAAAGAATGCCAGGTTCTCTCTCTCAACAACTATCCCACAGTGCACAGATACAACAAAAGTGGTGCAGTAAAAGATGTATGAGTAGGTGAGCAACACAGAAGGAGGAGATGCACAGAGCTACACTTGCCAATGCTGAGTTAATATAACTGGTAATATGGGCTGCCTTCTATTCTGCTCCTGTATATCCACAGCAAGCCAGTTTAGCTCTGACTGCAGAATCTCTGTTGCTGGTTGACACAAGCTACACAAATATGAGCTACATTTTCAGATTCCAAATGTATGTGCAATGTCCACTGTTTGTAAAGTCTTTTTTTCACTGAACACTCCCCCAACCAAATCCAATAGGAACTGGATAACAAATAAGTGGCCCACAATATTTTACTATTTTGAGCACATCAAAAAAATCCCTTAAATATGGAAAGTGAATGGCAGAATATAGACAAACTTGATAGATTACCTTCCATTTTTAAAAGCATACCAACTTTCCCACTACATTAACTGGAGTCAGTCTTCAGAAATCCATTGTGGCAAGCTATAAAGCATAGATACAGAGGAGCTATATTGAGGAACCTAGACGACTGATACCAGAATTTATTTCCTTCCCCCAACACGCTTTGAACACAGCTTCCCCAGTCACTGCAATAATCAGATTTACCTGTACCTCACAAACTTGAACGACAGCTTCTGCAAATGTGATCATAGTTAATCCTGCAAGCATGTTTATCAGTCTCAGGCTTTCCTACGTTCAGAGCAGCAGACGTTTGATGTTGGTGACCAAGCTGTGTTACTTTCAAGGTGTTTTCGTCCACATATGGAGAGAAAACAGACGCCCGTGTTACAGAACTGAGATTTAACCTTCCTAGCTAGGTGAACACACGATTCCATGGTACGTTCCCTTTCTCCATTCATACAGGAAGACACAAGACGGTTTGGCCAGAAGTGTCCCCTCATTTATGCCAGCAGCTCGCCTAAAATCTCAAATGGTTGCAACACTCCACCACCACCAGCAGCCTTGCTGTATGCTTGCATTTTAACCCCTGAATCATCTAACCTTGCTGGAAAAAGATCCAAACAATGCAGTGGTGATAAAAAAAATTTAAAACAACAACCCCAAAAAACAAGACGGGTGATACCAGTTCCTACCTCCCCCCAGCTAGAAGGAAGCTGCAACAACAATGCAGCTGTGGTGAGAGGCAAGCGCCAAGTGCAGGCAAGGCTTGAGCATCGCCACCCTGGACTCTCCCGGATGTAGCCCTCGCTGCTTTCAACGTGTCCTGGGCACCACAGAAGTGGCTTAACCAAGTGCAGTCTGCTTCTGTCAGGGGACTGGGCATGGTGGTGATGATGGCATCTCCTAGGCGGGTGCCTTGAGGAAGGAAAGGCCAAACTTTCCACCATGCTGCCTTGAGGACCAAGCAGGAGCTGCCAGCTCCACCCCAGATGGAGGTGGAGGGTGGCGCCCCCGCAGCATTGCCAGGTGCATGATAATGATCATATCTGTACACTGATTTCAACCCTTGCATGATCAATAACAGTATGAGCATTCAAAGCACACGGTAGTTTTTGACGTGGCCAATTGGTGTAGCACCCGCAAAACCCAAGTCGCTCTCAGGGAAAGTAAACTGACTTTAGGGTTGGCTACCAGCGCTTCCTTACAACGGCTCACCTCAAAATAAAGAAAGGCTTCAACTTTGCCGACTCCGTCCTCACTCACTCACTGGCGACTTACACCGAGCTATAGAAAGTAAAGACAGCAGCTCATCTGCTTATTTTTTTACCCTACCATCATTTTGCAGCAAATACCATAATTTCCGATACTATAATTTCATAGTTATTGTTTCTGAGTTTCCGATACTATTGTTTCATACTTAAGACCTGGCAACTGAGCAGCTCCCCCTGGAGCAGGGAGGCCACGCATGAGGGCCCCATCCGCCCTGGGGACAGCGTTGCCAAGTCCACTTATGATAAGGAGAATTGGGCTTGCTTTTCTTTCTTTTTTTAAAGTTGCTTTAAATTTTTTGAGAGTCGGGGGGTGATGAGCACCCCACTCCCCTTTCTTTGCAATGGATCGGGCTGGTTTGGAAAGGCAGCGCTGCTCTTTTTTTCCCCTCATGAGACTTGGCCACACTGGGGGGGTGGGGGGTCACCTCTTGACGCGGATGATCTGGTCGCGCATGGGGCGGATGTCCTGGAAGCTCTGCTGGTTGACCAGGCTGTAGACCAGGATGAAGCCCTGCCCGTTCTTGATGTAGAGGTCCCGCATGGAGGCGAACTGCTCGGTGCCGGCCGTGTCCAGGATCTCCAGCACGGAGGGCGACGCGTCCACCTCGATCTCCTTGCGGTAGAAGTCCTCGATGGTGGGGTCGTACTTCTCGATGAACGTGCCCGTCACGAACTGCACCGTGAGCGCCGACTTCCCCACCCCGCCCGAGCCCAGCACCACCACCTTGTACTCGCGCATCCTCCCTCCCAACCGCCGCCCAACGGCCTCACCCGCCCGCC
>NW_017728906.1:107264005-107295522 GCF_001723895.1 Crocodylus porosus
CCCTCCCGTCGCCACGGAGACAGCCAATCACGCGGCCGCCACGTGAGGCAGGCCGGTTTGGCGCAGTCAATCCCCGGGCGCGGCTCGGCGCACGTGACCATCCCCTAGTCTAGGAAACAGCGGCCCGCCCCACCCACCTCCCCCCCGGCTGAGCCTCCTCCAGGTTGGCTTCGGACGGGTGCTGGTGGAAGACCAATAGGAGAGCCGAGCACTGGTCACGTGCGCGGGGAGCCAGCCAATGGAGAGCGGCCGAGGCAGCGCGCGGGGGTGTGGTCCCGGCTCGCGACCGGAAGTCGCGGCTGGAGGATTGCGAGGCAGCACGGGCGGTGCCCGGGGGTGTGCCTTTGCTAGCCCCGCCTCCCGCTAGGAGAAACGTTCTTGTGAGCCCGGGGGCTGGGCTAGTGGCCCTGCCCCTCTCTCCGCGCTATTGCGGGTGGCCGAACTGGCTCTGGCTCTCTCCCACTGCTTTGAGCAGCCAGGCGGTTCGAGGCGGCGGGCTTGTAGCCCTCCTCCATGCCTGAATGCTGCTGGTACCTGACAAGCAAGGATCCTGGTTTTCCCTGATGAAAAAATCCCCAATTTTTGGATTTGAAAAAGTAACCCAAAATCCACATTTTTCTGTAATTAAAATGAGATGCCGGGGAGGGGGTATTTTCATCACGGAAAAAATGTGCATTTTGGGTTAGTTTTTTTCATCCAAAAATTGGGTGTTTTTTTTTTAATCAAAGAAAAGCAGGATCCCTGCTGACAAGACACCAAGCAGGAAACGTATTACCTGGGGACACAGTGATGCACTGGAGCTTGGCAGGGCTGCTTGTGCTTTGGCGGCAGCAGGGCTGGGACTCTTGTTCCAGACAGCGATTGGGCCCAGACCTGGATTTGGTGCCAGTTCTAGTTTTATGGAGGGCAAGGCATGCAGACTGGTTCTGTTTGAGGAGAACAGAGAAGTGGGACCAGCAGGAAGCGTCCTCACTGCCAGTAGCACAAGGCAGGCCCCACACGCTGATCTTGCTTCACCTTGGTCACCAGTAGTGCTTCCAATCGGTTCTGTTCTGACAGCAAATAGCAAGGAGTTCAGTGCAGGAGCCACATCTCTACGGGTGCTACTCGACCCTTCATTCTGTTGGTCTTGCAGCCAACTTTGAGTCCTCTTTGGCACTTAACTATTTCTTTTCTATAGAGAAAAGGAAGGTAGAGCTTTGAATCTTTTTCTCTGAGTACCTATCTTTTTTCTTTTAGAAAGTGGTCCATAACCTAAGCCTCTTGGGAAGAAGAAAAATTCTAGCAATGCCAATGTGGCAAAAGGATCCTCTGAGTAATGATCTAAGAAAAAACTTCACTGCATCTCCTGTCTGGGAATTGGACATGTTGCACAGGAGTGTCAAGATCCATTTGCAGATGTCAAAAATTCCAGTCAGTGTTCAGAGCTGAGTAGAGTAACATTTCCAGTGACTAATTTAAAAAAAAAAATTCTGTTGGATAACCCTAGGACTTGAATAGCAGATGATGAAATTTAACAGTTCAGAGTGCTGGATTGATAGCCAACACTGCTATGAACCAGGAGCTCATCAGTTGAAAAAAAAACAGGAAGAGAAGCCTTGGGCATGTTAGTTGATCACAAGATGACCAGGAGATGACAATGTGATGTGTCTAAAACAGGCACATGTAAATCCTGAGATGCTGTGAATGGGAGAATACAGACAAACTTGGAAAAAAAACCTTCCATATAAATGTAGGCCCACTTTCCCACTGCATTCACTGGAGTTAGCCTTCATAAAGCTTTTACTGTATACCAAACTGTAAAGTACAAATGCAGAGGAACTATTCTGAAAATGGTTATCAGAGGCAACTATTCTAGAAAATGGTTATCAGAGGCATCGATGCAAAAGCCCTGTAGAGAAAGTGCCACAGTGCACTGAGGCACATCAGATGGTAAGATATCCTCGTCCTCCCTGGGTCTGCTCTGCAATATGGCCCAATTTGCAAAGGTAGTGAATACTCACCAGGAAGCATTGAGAAAGCAGTATAACTGAAACCAAAACATCTGGTACAAGTGCAGGTGAAAGGGGAACATACCATCTAGTGCACCCTAGCAGGGAGAAGAGTAACAAGATTTGTTGTTGGCTAGACATTCATAATACAGGTAAGCCATATGTCTTCTTTGTTCTACATGAGTCAACTGGAAACTGCTCAAAGTTACTTTCTTGTTCTTCAAACTCTGCTCATCCTGGTCAGAATCTAAGTGTGAACCTTGGTATCTCTGTCACATTTTCCCTGTTCTGCTTCAGCTGCTTATGAGCATCACCTGCTCCTTTATTAGTCCCTGCACCCTGGGAACCAGCAGTGAAAGCAATTGGTTCAAAATGAGGGATGAAGTTTTCCTAGCAATAAGGAAATGCTGGAAGGAATTAATCCAAAAAATATCTTAGCTGCACATTGAAAATGCAGAAAGGTTCACTTTTTTCTATTATTACATCCCTTCTAACTCCTCCAAATTCTTGGAAGCCATCTAGTCCCCTGGTGCCATCCAGCTGGTGTTTGGCTAATTTCCTAAGAGGAAGAAACTTCTGTGCAGTCTCATTTTGGACAGTTTTACTGCCTAAGTATCACAACATATTCTTCTCTTTTATCTTTTATATTTGGAGTGTCACATTTCAAACCAGAAGCAAATTTCAGCAGCCTGTGGCTAACCACACTGTCTTATGATAGGATGCAGTTTCTCAACAATTTGATTTTTATCTTTTGCCGAAAACAACATAATGTCACATAATTTCTTTCTACCATTATACCAAACTGTCTTCCCCTTAGGTAATTTAGCTCTTAATACAAAGTCTCATCATACAAAATCTTTATTAATTCCTCCAGGCTTGTACAATATACAAGGGAAGCATCAAAACCTACACCATTAAAAAAGGTGGTGAAAGCAAATTAAAGCAAAGAAATGCATAGATACTAATGACAACTGCTGCATGCCTTCTAACATCTAAACACTAGAGAATGCATAAAATAAAGGGTCCACCTACTTTACAAGAACTGTGCACTAGCTCACAATTGTCTTCCCTAGCCATGGACCACTCTGTTATAATGGAGGTTTTTAATCAGTGAGAACAGAAAAAACGTTGTACAGTTGTCCTACTATCTCTTTCAATAAAACAAATGACAATAAAATTCTGTAATCCAATAAATTCCAACAGTGGCTAGCACCACTAGCTAGATATGGTAGAGGAAGATGTAGGAACTACACAGCAGGTAGAGTGAGGCAATCTGTCCCCTACATGATGATTTCATCCTAACCCCTAATAGACCTTGGTTAAGGCTTGCTGGACATGAGATTTTACATTTTTTCAGTATGTTTTATTTAGTATTAACTTTTAATTCTTGATATCCTTGTTATCCATATAAATGTCCAATCCCTCTTTGAATTTCACTACATTCTTGGTGTTGGTGACACTGTGGGGCAATGACTACGGTCTATTTGAACATTGTTCCTTATCTACTTTTTTCCAGACCATTTGTTATTTTAAGTTTTTGTATGTCTTCTGTTATTTGTCTCCTTTGTAAAGGTAAACAATGACAATCGTTCCATTCTTTCATCGTATGAGAATTGTTACATTCCCTTGAGGTTCTTTTCTCCTTTCTCTTTGTTCTGCAGTAGCCTTTTTAAATTGCTGTGGAAGAGTATCTGTGTTGCACAGTGCAGTGTAGACATGCCTAAACAAACTCAAAATGAGTGACAGTCAGCATACTCACTATGGTAGCATGGAGTGCTGCTCAAGCTAATCTTCCCTGCTGAGAAGGGGTTTAAAACCAGCTTGTGTATCTGCACTGCAATACATTGTACAGACATATCCCATGTCATTTGGGGTAGGGAAAGGGTATAGCCTGAACATATAGCTACTTTGCTTCTCAGGACACTTAATTCTCTTCTGATTGATATTCATGGAAACCTAATGCTTCAGCATTGGTGAGGCTGCATCTGGAGTGCCGTGCCCAGTCTTTCAGTGCCATACTTCAAGAAGGATGTGGATAAGCTTGAGAGGGTGCAGCGAAGGGACACCCACATGATTAGGGTCCTGGAGGATAGGCCCTATGAGAAGAGACTCCAGGAGCTGGGCTCTTTGTAAGAGGAGGCTGTGAGGTGACAAATATATTGGGGGGGGAACACCAGGATCCGGAGGAGCAACTCTCCAGGAAGGTACCCCTTGAAAGGATGAGGACCGATGGTCACAGAGTAATAGAAGGAAGTTTTAGGTTGGATGTAGGGAAGAGCTGCTTCTCTGTAAAGGTAACTAGAACTTGGGACACTCCCAGCAGAGGTGGTGCAGTTGCCATCCTTGGAGATGTTCAAGAAGAGGCTAGATAAGCATCTCGTTGAGCTAGTTTGAGCTCTTTAACCTCTTGCCTATGGGAGGGGACCAGGCTCAAGGACTTACAGGTCCCTTCCAGGCTGTTGACTCTATGACTCTTATCTTGTTTCTAGCACTCTAGACCAGGAGTTGCAACCTCTAGCCCAAGGCTGGATCCAGCCTGAGGAACATTGGATCTGGTTTGTGGATGTGGGGCTTCAGTGGCCCACCTACTCACCTCTGACCTGAGGTGGGTTATTCTGTTCTGCAGCTAGAAAAGGTTGTGTGCTGCTAGCAGTGCACCATAGTCCTGACTCATTTGTTTACTTTTCTTTCTTTTTTCCAATTAAGAACTTAGGGCACTTTGATTTGTGCTCCGACACATTCTGATTACAACACACTGGAGCAGACTTGACTAATTGAGTCTGCTGAAGCATTTGAATCAGAATGCTCCAGTTGTTGCAGTGTATTCAGCATCCCTGCATTTGAAAATGGCAGCCAGGGTGCTTTAACTAAAGCTTTAACAAGCTTTAGTTCACCCCCACTGCCATTTTGAAACACAGGACACTGAATACACGAGATGCTGTGGGGGTTTTAATTAGAGCAGATCCCAAGAGCAACATAATTAAAATGCCAGCCCCCCAACTTAAAGCACATGTGCAAATGCCTTGAGGTTTTAAGCAATTGCTTAGAAGTGCAGTTTGCAACATACACAGATAATAGAAGTAGCAGGCACATCACACTTCTCTGTCAGCAATAGAGTTTTCACATCAGAACAAAATATTCAAACTTCCATCCCAACACCTAATTAATGCTTGCTTCTGATTACACAAATTATTCATTTAAGGGATAAGGTCAGCAAGGTCATATAATTGCAATGGTTTAAAAAATGAGACTATTTGATGCAGTCAGATACCAGCCAGTGCCAGATGAAAAGAATATTATATTTAACTGAACACATTAATTACGTTTAATATGAGTAATGCTTCTTCCCATCTCTACTCCTTTTTTGAGTGTGAAAATTTGACAGGGCTAATTCCCAAAACTTCAGTAAACTATATTTTCACTACAAGTGAAAATATTTTGTGTTCGCTAGTGACACAATTTTGTTTTGTCAGTGGTTTTATTGGGTCTCTTGCTGATGTATTATGATGACTTTTCAACAGAGCTTTGTTTTTTTTCCCATAAAGCAAGAAGAAAACCTCAGTGGTGTTATTAATTTTAATGAAAAGCTTCCACTGCATATCTAAGCAATCTAAGAAATACTGATCTGCCAATAAAGTTAGGTTAGATGTCCAATATGCAGTTGCAAGTTCAGGACTGCAGGAGTCAGTTTCAAGATATATAGGCACATAGTAAAATAAACTAAAAATGGCTAATTTGTGATACCAGTGTTTTTTATGCTTAGTATGTTCAAAAGAAATCAATTCAATCACACAATTTATGAGGAAGTGAAGAGAATGAATAGCTTGTTTGTCTTAGGGTGCCAGAGTTCCACAAGTCATGCAGCTAATTTTTCTGAGTCAGCCTTAAAAAGATACATTTAAATTGTTCTTCCATATAACAAGATTATTAGCATCACAATCTTGCATTTCATGAGTACTGGATTTTCAGGGGCATTGCATACAAAAATTTGATCATAGTTACTACATATGATGACTTTTAAAATATCATTTCGGTTTACTTTTGTGAAACCTGAATTAAATTACAATTTCCATAGCTATGTTTTGGGGGATGTACTACAAATAAAGGCAATATGGCCATAGTTTCAATTCATTTTTATATTTTTAAAAATTGGGAGCAAGTAATACTCCATTCTGAGCCATGACCTATACACATCCACATTTATTTAACTAAATTTCTCCCCTAAAATTAATACAGTTATTTGAGGGCAAGTCTCTAATTGGGCATGCTTATTTTGAAATAAAGTGGCTGGTGTATATATTGGAATCAGTGGATTCTAGCTACTTTATTCTAAAATAAGAATGTCCACCCATGGATTTGCACTCAAAATCTTGTCAATTTGAATTAAACTGTAAGAATCTTGGATACAGTTTTTGGATTTCCTGAGGCTGATCTAATAGACTCAGATTTTGAACCCCTCATGCTTTTAGGCTGGCTGGGACTGGACAGTCAAGTCACTGTCCATGATCTGGGTTTTTAGGGACATTCTTGGGGTGCACTTTCTCTGTTTAATTTCACAGCCAAAGATTTAAGACTCTGCAATTCAACTGCCTAGGCCCTGGAGTAGGCTTTGGCACTCCTAAGCTTTCCCAGTAGCAATTCCAATCTTCTGAAAATTCCACCAAGCTGTAGGTTTTCTGGATTGCAGTTTCACTCTTCACAGCCTATGTGATAGTCTCTCTCTTTCTCTTTCTCTTTCCTGCCCCCTCCCACACACTCCCTTGTCTTTTGTATTCTACTTTCTCTCTCCTTATACTTTGCTCTGCATATTCTTTCACAGCATCTGATGATGTGAGCTGTAGCTCATGAAAGTTTGTAATGTATATATTTGGTTAGTCTACTTGCCTTCTACTTGACGTCAGACTGTCAGGGCTAACTGTCTTTCACAGTTAAAGTGAAGGACACACAGATTTTGTAAAGGAATTTCTGGACCAATCATTTTACTCCCAGAGTACAAGAGATACATGGTTCTCTAGAAAATAACACCGTTCTTACAAAGCCTTCTTTCCAGAACTTTACCATTGTTCTTGAATGCTTCCATCTGAGCACTAGACAATCCAGGTTAATGACTCTTGATTGCTTTCTTATTAACTCTGCCTGGAGCACACGCAGTATGAGTGTATGTCTATATAGTGCAAGATACTGCCATGAAGAGATATCTGAGTTAGCTTTGTGCAAGCTAACACCTGAACTAGAAGCAGTATGGCCATGCTCATGTAGCACTGTGGCTATTTTAATAACCAGTGCCTTGTCTAGTTCTCCCTGGATGTCCCAGTCCAGTATGATTGTTAAAAGCCAAAGTGATGGCATAGTGCAATTTATAATCAAAATGATATCCACAAAAAAAGTGGCATTGGGGGACTGGTATAGGCATATGCAGTTGTACTCATTTGTCACACACACGACGCATCTATACAAGATGCTCACAGTAGACTAATCTACTGTGAAGTAAAGTGTCACCATGTAACCATCCTCAGCAGCTACTGCACAGTTAATTAGGCTGATGCAGGGTTTTCTACAGCCTGTAAATACAGGTAGTAGATTAACTCTGCATTAGCTATTGTGCAATAGTGCATGTGTAGATGCTGACTGGAGCTCTCCTGGCCCTGTGCCCCTTGCTGGGCCCCAGGCTAGCACCTAAGGAGCCTTGGCTGCTGCAGAGGGACAGAGCAGGGTGGGAGTAAATCTGCTCCCAACAGGCAAAACATGTAGACTTGCTCCCGGGGAAGGCTTATTACACAGTATTTTACCATGCATTAAGTCTTATGCAAATCAGTAGTACATGTAGACATACCAACACACACTATTAATTTTAGTGCAAATTTGTATGTGGATCAAGTGTCATTAAATTTGGAAAAATAAAGGTATTCAGCTATAGCTCCAGTTTCAAAGCGTTGCTTCATATCTTCATGTGCAAAAAAGGCACCACCCTTCCTCATGTGTGTTGAGTCAGGAAACTTCTGCAAAGCAGAACCTAGTGAGGAATATACAAGTGCTCTTACGGTATTCAAAGCTGATGTTATAAGAGGCTGTATATGCCCTCGCTTACTGAACATTGGGTGTGTCTACATGTGCATATTAATGTGGCGGAATAAACTCTGGTGCTTATTGTACTGGAGTTTATTGTTTCTGGGCGCCACATTTACACATGTGCCTGGGACTGCAGCACATCGAGCTGGATCAAAGCAGCCCCAGCTGGCAGGGGACTTGGGGAGGTCAGTCTGTCAACCTGTGGTTACTTTAACCCAGTTCAACATGCTCCGGAGGGGCCGGCTGGGGCACAGGAGTGTTCCAGTGTGGGGCTAGCCAGCAGGGAACCCCTTCACTGAAGTACCCTTGTGCCCTAGCTGACTGGTTCAGTGTCTACATGTGTGCTGCTGCAGAGGAAAAAAATCTGTAGCAGGGTAGTACATGTATTTACAAGTGCTACCTTGCTGCAGAGTTTATTCCAGCCTAATAGTCCTGCATGTGTAGATGCCAAGACATTTCCTGTGGAACTAATTAGTCTATTCAGCAGTAAATGTCTTGTGTAGACATGGGCAACTGGTGTCTTCTGAGTCTGGGGAGGGCACCCGCAGAAGCCTGTGTCAGCAGCGGGGCTGGGGCTGGTGAACACCTGCAGAAGCCAGCGGGAGGGACAGAGCTGGCAAGCAGCCACAGAAGCCATTGTCAGTGGCACGGATGGCCCTGTCACGGGGGCATGTGCCCCCCCCCCCCGGCTCCCCTGCCAGTCACCTATGTGCGTAGATGCACCCACTAGGGGCCAGATCCCATTCTACCTATTCATCATCAAAAAGTGGTACTTAGGCAATGTTATGTCACTGTGCTTTAGTCCCTGAAATACTGTTAATGCAGAAAATGGGTGCCTCCTTCTCCTAATTGCTTTTTTGCAATTTAGTTTTACGGTGAAGAAGAACAAAATAAAGTGTGTTAATGATTTTTCAGGGACAAGTAGGGTGGAATAGGATTATACTCATCAGTACCTAACGTGCAGTAGAATCTGGCCCTAGATTCCTCAAAGAATATTCCACAGGGTGGGAAAAAAGGTGGGTGATATGAATATGCTGAGATAACACTCTTGAAGAACTCCACCTACTATTTTCAAGGTGGTTACTTTTACATACTCCCACTTACAGGAGTTTAGCAAACAGTATAACCTGTGGGATGTGTCTGCACGTTCATTAATGTGCCTTTGCTACTGTGCATTAAGTTTAGTACCTTTAATATGAAGTACTAGATAAAGGTACACTAGCTGTGCTAATACAGAGTAGCAAAGGTGAACATTTTTTTTGTGATGCTTAATGTGCAGTAGACTAATTCTACTGTACATTAGCATATTAGCACGTTTTTTGCCATGATGCACTTATGCTCAGTCGAACAGTTCACTGCATATTAAGGTGTCTCGTGTAGATGTGCCTACAGTGAAGTAATAGGTGCTGTAATTAAATAGTTTGGTTTACTATAAAAATAGTTTATTATCAAAAGAATTATCAACCTCAAATATTCAGAAATCATGTTATTAAAAAAATAATGATGGGACTTAAGAAATGCGAAATTCTTATTTGTCTTTAGACATATTAGTTTCATGGTCTTTGAGAGTAGTATGTTTAGAAATCACTTTTCTTTTATAAAATTGAAAGCTGAAAGTTTCCTGTAATCTCTTCATTCCTGCAACTGGTGCTTTAAAAACATCACTTATCATGAGAACTAGTTGTAAGTCTGACAATGGGAATTTTTACACATGCAAATGTGGCAGTGCTAGTGTGCTTTGAAAAGTGCCCAGCACTGAGACACTTGCAGTTGCATAAGCAGTGAAGGTTCTTTAGTTCCAGAATGCATGGCCACCATTTTCTGCATGATGGCATGCATTTTGTTGCTTAACCACATGCACATCAGCTCGTGTGCAGACAAGACTTGATTAATTGAGTCTGATCTGAAGCGGGAGATCTCCAGTGCATCGTGGGACCAGGAAGTATGCCCAATAAATGCCCAATGGTTACAGGTTACAAAAAACTCAGTAGCCATTCTGAGCACAGAAAGAAGCCCCCCATACCCACAGGTCAGCAACCTACAGCCTGCAGGCCAGATCTGGTCCACAGGGCCATTTGATTTAGCCTGTGAAGCTGGAGGCTTTGGTGGCATTCTTTAGCAGAGGTCTTTGGCGTTCTGGTTGTGGAGGGCTTTTCCTGAAATGCAGCCAGGTGGCAGAAAGCTTCACCTGTGCCATGGCTGTGTGGCAGCGGCAGCAGCAGTAGCTGGGTCCTACTGCCAATTGTCCTCAGGCCTTAGCCAGGATATTCTAGTCAACTGCTAAAAAATGTTGCTGACCACTGCTTATACCTACTGAAAGGAACTGAGGCAATAAAGGTTATAAAGCTTTCTGAAAACCTTTGCTTTAAACTTTGAATGCCATATGATGGTGCTAGCCCAGTGGCACTGATTTCTAACAGCTTCCCAAAACGTTGTATATTTGGAAGCCCATCCTATCAGGATGAATATGTAGTGGCCACTTTAAAAAGGACTTTCCTGTATTTACTCAAATCCAAGATGAGGTCTCCCCATTTAATGGGGGGTGGGGGTGGAGAAGTCCCTCATTTTGGATTCAAGCAGAGGGGGCAAGTGACTGCTGCAGTTCTGACTCTTGCCTCAACCCAGGGTCAGAATTGGAACCACAATAGCTACCCACCCTCCCTCCCCCCACCTCTACTCTACTATCTCCCCTAACTGCTACAGCCTCTGCCTCTCCCTCTCTCTACAGTGGCCCTTCAAGCCACTGTATCTTCCCCCCCACTCTGCTCCCCATAGCTTTGCCCCACTTCTACCACTCTGTTGCTGCTTACTTTCTGTCTCCAGCCTGGGGAATGGAACCCATGGCTGCTCCAGTGCCAGTCTAGCCACAGAAGAGCTGGGAGCTGCTGCTGCTGTGTGGCTGGTCTGGGGACAGAGCAACCATGTGCTTTGTGCCCCATGCTGGAGCATGGCCAGAGCTGGGGCCAGAGGGTAAGTGGTTGCAGGGGGTCAGGGGCTAGGGAGCGGGGCAGAGATGGTAGGGATGTAGGAACCATGGAGGAAAGCTGGGGCCAGTGGGCCACAGGCATGGGGGAGACGGCACAGGCATAGTGGCGGGGATGGGACATATGCCAGGGGGAGGCACTACAAGGGAGGCAAGCACTGGGAGAGGCAGACAACAGAGTGTAGGGGTTAAGCTACTTGACTCCCCTATCGCTTGCCGCCCTGCCATAGCTTGCCCCACTGCAGTGGTGGGGGAGACAGATTTAAGATGATCCTCCAATAACTAGATTCTGTAGATGAAAATTTGTAAAAAAATGTATACATTTTCTATTTATAGAACCTAGTTGTAAGGGGTCATTTTAAATTCAGAGTTGTCTTGGATTTGGGTAAATATATTTCTTACATTTCAGGTGATTAAACTTGTTCATTGCATTTGCGTTTCAATTATTTCATGTCTGGATCAAATATTTTTTAGTTTATATCATAGTCTGTCCACTGTTGGGACAGTATAATTATGTGGTCCCTGTAATTATATTGTTGAGCTTCAGTGAGTGGAACAAAGAGCAAATAAAACAAGTTGTCAGAACTAGGATTTGGGGATATATAGAAGCAAAACAGTATAAGTTAAATGGATTTCACATGCTAAAATCTCCCTCTCTGCATATCCTTTTGCTATTTCAATCATTTCTGATCACGTTGTAGGTACATCGATAGCATAATTATGTGGGAGCAAGTGAAAATAATCCTCATAATGGTCACAACACAGCCATAAAACAGCTTTTTACTGGCTTAGTTGAGGAACTTTAGAAATACATCTAGGCCCATGATTTCCAGACAAAAACTGGTATTTATCATCAGCGGGGATCCTGGTTTTCTCTAATAAAAAAAATCCACAATTTAAAATGAAACACCACACATACACATACACATACACATACGTATACATGTAGTAGAATTGTAGAAGGTTCTATGATGATTGGGAGTGGCCAATGGAAATAGGCATCTGTAGAGAGAAAAACTTAAAGCCTATTGAAAGTGCGGGGACCAAGCCCAGAATATAAGACTGTTTGAGGAGAGCATTGTCAGGAGGAAAAGAACCCAGAAGAACAAGGAGAAAAGAAATTAGTGAAGACAGTGATGACCCACTGGAGAACATGTGCAAGATCTTTATTACATCTTTGGTTGCTGGGGAATAGGTTCCAATTACTGCTCAAACCAAGCAATGTTAGAATTGCATGTTGATTGCCTAGAAAAGTGTGGATTTCAGTGCATGAGCTTAAAAACAACCTTCTTATGTCTCCTTATTTTATAGGCCTTGAAATCTAACCCCATTAGGGATCATCATGGAATGCTAGCAGGCTCATCAGTCTACTTATGAAGTACTGTGCTCATTCCAAACCCACCATGGAGTTTCAATGGATCCTTCTCAAAGAGGTGTAACCCAGGTGGTACTCAATTTATATTCTCCTTCTCCAAATGAAGGGAATATTAGCCGGGCAGGAACACTGGGGAGGTGTGGCTTCTCAGCTGGGTGCAGCTTTCCTCCTCCCCAATAGAGCAGAGCCAGGACACATATTGGGACTTAACTATATACAATTTAATAAGAGATAAGAAAGTTAAAATAGGACATATATACAGAGGATATAGGAACTATAGGCAGTATATGTACAAATCTATGCAAATATTTCATATACAGGTGAGAGAACAGGTAATCAGAAAAGGGAGTCTCAGCAAACTTTATTTATTCTAATACTCTAATAGGGTACAAAGTGTACAAAGCATGAGGCTCAAGGTTGACAAAGTATGAGGCTCAGAGCCCAAAGGAAGAGAAAAGGGCAGTAAGCTGCACTAGGGTAGCATTAGTGATCTGGAGCAAAGGGCCCCCAAAAGGGAAATGGGTGTACCTCAATGTCCCTGCAGCACCCTACATCCTTACTTAAATAAGCCAGTGGGTGGGGCCTTAAACCCTAGCCTCTCTCCCTTGCCCCTTTCAGGTGTTTCCTGCTGGCTTGCCCTGATGAGTGGGCCCCCCACCCCTGTGGGAATTCCCTTCTCAGGCAACTCATGCTCCCAGGACCCATGGAGGCTCTCCTTACCACCACGGTGGAGCATTTCCTCATACTTCAGGGCCTCAGGTGCTTTGTGGGGCTCTCCGAGCAGGTCTGCTAATGGCCTTGTGCACCATCATATGCACCAATGGCCCTGCCTTGTGCAAGGTGTGGGAGACCCGAGCCACTTTGCGTGGCACCGCGGCCAGGGTCCACTCTCAGACCCTCTGTGCACCCTTCTGTGCACTGCTTGCCTGGCCTCATGCTGGGGTTGGGGACCCGAGCTGCTGCATGCAGTTCTTGGGTCTTGGCCTGCTCCCGGACCCTCTGTGCACTGATCTGTGCACCATGTGCCTGGCCTCATGCCGGGATTGGGGACCTAAGCCACCGCTTGCAGCTCCAAGATCATTCACGAACCATCTGTGCACTGATGCCACACTCCCTTATGGCAGGGCTGGACGATGCGGCCACTTGCAGCTTCTTATCTGGCGAGTCTCTTTGGGCTCCTCTGGGGCAACTGTTCTGCCCTGCTGGCCAGCTCTGCCAGCTCTTCTTAGCCCTCTTCTCTGTCCCTTGTTGCAGCCGCCTGTGTGCTGGCATGCTCCCCTTTTATTAACTTCAGAGGCTTTGCCCCCAGATTGCAAATGAACCATAAAGAGAGAGGGCATTAGTCCCCTCTCTGGTCCAGCTCTTTGCCTTGGCCCTGGGTAGGGGTGGGGCAAGCCTCTCTCCTTGCCTTTTCTGATTGGTGGGGAGCACCCCACCAATCAGTTTAAACCTCTCCAAAATTGACATGCCAGGCTGCTGCCGGCAAGCCTGCCACAGAGATATGATAATTTATAGTAGACATACTTCATCAATAGACTGATGAGTCTGCTCATGACAAGAGACAGGTAAAGAATTTGTTTTTGATGCAAAGACCTTTGTTATAGTGTAGCCCCTGTGGCAGAAGGCCACCTCTGTCTCTCCCCAAAAACTCTGTGATAATTTGCTTAATATGGGCCCTGCAGAGTGCAGACATCCCATCGTCCATCTCTTTAGGTAATCCGAGTTGGATACATTCCTGAGGGAGTTGGGAAACCTGCTCCCTCTGCCTACATCACTGGCATCACATACCTGAGTAAGGGGCTTACGCTCTCTATTGTTCTAAGCAATGCCAGCCTGACTGGGAGGGGGCTAGAGACACTGCCAGTCTGTCCAGCAACCAGTGATGCATTTCAAATTGGTTGGCTGGCAGCCAACAGGTGCTGATCTCCATTGGACCAGGTAAATGAGGTCATAAGGTCTATATAAGTTAAGGACTGCCCAGAAGGATGGGCAGTAGCCATGATGAAAACTCAGAGAAGATGGACCATCTGAAACTTGCTCTCTCTCTTGAAACTCATAATCAATGAACTACCTGCCTCCAAAGGAAATCTTCACCTGTCTCTGGGTGATACTTGTGAGTAAGCTACCTGAGATCTAACTAGATATATAACTTTCAGTAACTCAGATGTGTGATCAAAGGCTACCCAGCCACCCTGTTTGCTGTATGCGATTTCTTTGATATTGCTCTACTTTGTATCCTATATCATAAATTTCATGGATTTCATAGACATTAGGCCTGGAAGGGACCTTGGAAGATCGAGTCCAGGCCCCACCCGAGGGGCAGGAAGTCAGCTGGGGTCATAGGATCCCAGCAAGATAAGCTTCCAATTTTCTCTTGAAGGTATTCAGTGTAGGTACTTGAACCACTTCTGATGGCAGGCTGTTCCAGACCTTGGGAGCTCAGACCATGTAACAGGTCGCGCCTCCCAGCACCATCTTCCTAGTACTCCGTGCCTTGCGTGGGCACCCTTGGATCCTTCTTTGGGATTCTTACGTCCTGCCCTATACTCTCCTGCTATGTCTTGATGGAACTTAGGATGATGTTCTTGCGAGCGAGAGGCTGCTTATTGTACTGGATATGTTGGGGCCATTCTCCTATGTGGGACTGACCCCTGATTTTTCTCTAGCTAGGCCTTCCTGTCTAAACCCACTAAACAGGGTTTGACTTTGAGGCTCTAGCCTTTTCCACTGTCTTGGGGCCCAAAGCCCCTTTTCCTGCTCCAATCTGGAGACTGGTCCAGAGGGCCCAGGTGCCAACCCCACTGCTGGAGGGCTGCAAGCCCCAAACCAGGGGATGACCCCAAGCCAGAGAATAACATTGCACCATGGGCGCACCAGAGCTCCCTGGCTTTTAAGATTGTGCCTCGCTGGTGCCAGAGGTTTGCACCCTTTCTCTGGGGCTTCTCGCTGCCCCCCTCTTGGGAGCTTCTTGATGTCCCCTCTGCTCTGGGGCTTCTTGCTTTCCACAGCCTTGGGGTCCAGGTGGCCACAGCCATGCCTGGCCCCAGCTCTCCTCCTCGGGGTCTTGAACCCTTGCCAGGCTCAGGTGGCCTCGGCCTTACCTGGCCTCCAACTCTTCCCACTCCTTCTCTGGGGCTAGGGTCAGTGCACCCCAAAGGCTACGCCCTCTCTGGCACCGGGGTCCCCACACTACTGTGGGTCCCCTATGAGGCCTTCTCCAACCCCTAACAGCCTCATCCAAACCACCGGTTGTAAACAACAAACAGAAAACTCAAGCCCCTAGGCTATAACATCATTCTTCCCCAATCTCAGGCTGTACCTGCAGTCTGGCTTCTCCTCTTAGTTCAGTCTGGCAGTGCTCCTTCACCACTGGCTGCCAGAGCTGATCATGGGATACCAGAATGAAGGCTTTTTTGAAGTCAAGGTATATGACATCAATCTCTTCTCCTTTGTCCAGGTGATAGGTCACTTGGTCGTAAAAGGAAATGAGATTGGTCAAGCAAGACCTACCCGCAACAAACCCATTCCTCAGGATGTTGGTGTCGGCCAGTCTATTAAGGATGGCCTCTTAAATAAACTTTTCTAAGACCTTCACCAGGATAGAGGTCAGGCTGACAGGCCTGTAGTTTGCCGGATCCATTTTCCTCCCTTTCTTGAAGATAGGCACCACGTTGGCCTTCTTCCAGTCTTTGGGCACTACACCAGAGCACGAGGAGTTCTCAAAAATCCATGCCAGGGGCTGGGCTATGATGCTTACCAGCTCCTTGAGTACCCTGGGGTGTAGATTGTCAGGGCCAGCTGACTTGAAGGTATCCAGTCTCTCAGGGTGTTCCTTTATGGGGTCAACATTGATGGAGGGCAGGAAATCTCCCTCACCCAGACCTCCCTGTCCCGTAGCGGGCATGGGCATGGGCATCTCATGGAACTGATGAAAGACCGACGCAAAGTACCCATTTAATAGATTGGCTTTTTCCTGGGCATCAGTTGTCAGTTGTCCCATCTGGTTTAGCTGGGGTCCAATGTTGCCCTTGCTTTTCCTCCAGCTCCCCACATATCTGAAAAAGAATTTTTTATTTTCCTTGATACTAGAAGCTAGTTGGAGTTCAGTTGCAGCCTTGGCTTTCCTGGTTTGCTCCCTGCAGGACTGGACCAGTGCAGAATATTTCTCCTTGGAGCTGAATCACATCCTCCATCCTTTGTAGGCCTTTCTTTTTAGCCTCAGGTGGTCTGCTAGATCTCTGGAGAGCCAGGGGGGCTGCTATGCTGTCTTCCTGCCTTTCCTCCGAGATGGAATAGAATTAGCTTGTGCATTGAGGATCGCTCCCTTGAGGAGCAACCACCCTTCCGGAAGTCCCCTTCCTATTCCAAACCTACTCCTTGTAACCAATAAAGTTTTCCTTTGTACCTAGCATGAGAGACTTATTGGGAGAGGGGCTAGATTATGCCTTGGTGACAGAGTTAAAAACTTTCAGTAAGCCAGTGGTCCCAAAGGGTGTGCCACAGCGCATTGATGTGCTGCCAGGACAATCGAAGTGTGCTGTGAGATCTCCTTATGTGAGGAGATAAATGCTTTCCTTCTTTGTCTGGTGCCCTATGTCTGCTCCAGCTGCTCCAGCAGTATACATGGCTGCTCCTCTGGGGACTGCATCTGCCACCTTTCCCCACTCTTCTTCACTGCCTGGCACCTCCTGTATTGGCTCCTTCTGCTGTGAGCAGGTAGACAGATGGAGCTGAGTTTTGCAGCCTGGCCTGGCTCCAGCTAGATTAGTGATTCTCAACTTTTGTCACCTCATAGCCCCCTCCAGATCTTTTCTGAGTTTAGATCTACCTCAGTGATTTTCTACTTGTGTGCTGTGAAATTCAGAAAATTTATGGGGTTTTTTTTAACAGTACATCTCAGCACTGTTATGATTTCTTCCAGCAAAGGAATGGAATATGTTATGTTTTGACAAATGCGTGTGCGCGCGCACACACACACACACACACACACACACACAGATTGATACACACACACCTTTTGGCTTCACCTTTTGGTGAAGTGTATCATCACTTTTAATCCAGAAAACAGTGCCCCAGGTATCAAAAGTTTGGAAAACATTGCAATAGGCATTTCTTTCCCAGTTGTACACAGCTTCACGTGCACTTGCATTATCTGTCTCTTTTGGCACAGATGAGTCCCGAACAGAGAGTTCTTTCTCCTGTAACTCACAGGAAGGGCCATAGGGCTGAAAATAATAATATCTCAAGGAAGCTCATTTCAATAAGAGCATTATGAGAGGAAATTTTTAACTGCTCCCCCTAGAAAATTTTGTGCCTTACTGTTGTTTAGAAATTACTTGCTAGCCTCATGACACATGATTTCTGCCATCCAATATTGCTATGTTAAAGTGTAATAAAGCATGCATGACCAGCGTCCCCTCATCTGGTAAGTGTTCAACACTAAATTACCATATTTTCAGTACTAGTAGAATAGTGACAAGTGCTGATTTACAACCCCCTCTGAGGAGTATTAGTTATTAGAGAGAAGATTCACTCATCAAAAATGTAGTGTTCTTTATTTATTCAAGGAAAAGGTCAAAGCCTTCCTTTCCTTTCCTTCTTGTGCACTGTGGGTGAACCAGGATCCCAGTGTTTTTTCAGCTGTTTTTCTTTCTGTTACTTTCTTCCTGGTTCTATGCAATTTTTCCTGCTTGCTCTCAACTTGTTTTCCACTCTCCCTTCCCACACACTTCGTGTAGCCCAAAGGCCTATTCATTCTCCACTAGCCACACCCTGCCTTTTCTCCTTCCATGCTCTGTATTCCCTTCTCTCTCTACTAGTAGCATTGCTTCCCCCAACTGTCCTGGAGTCTCCTTTTTTCAATGTTCTGTCTCTCCTCCCCCTCTTCAACAGTTACCATGCATTACATAATTTTTGCAATCTGAAAAGCAGGAGAGAACGAGAGAGAGAGAAAATGTTTACTCTGTGTCCATCCCCTTTTCAGTGCATTTACATGATAATTAGTTTCTACCTTTTGGTACAAAGAGACTTAGAGTAAGAAGTTTTGCATTTGTGAACTCTTTGATTATATACATTATTACGCTTTTGCTGCTGGGCATCCAAAGATATGTTTAATTTTATTCCTACATAAAGCATCTGCTCAAGAGTGGTTCTGAGTAGGACTGCTTTTCTGAATGGATTCCATAGTGTTCACTAGTGCAAGCAATTGCACTGAAGGAAATGGGACTATTCTTAGTAGTAATGTTGTATTGGACCGTGTAAGCTAAATGTAATAAACTGTAATGTAGAAATGTGGCAACAGGGGGAGCAGTCCTGCTAACTGCATGTAACTACAACTCCCAGAGACTCTGGGGACTGGGAGACAAAAGAGAGAGGGAGCTGAAAGCTGAAGCAGACTGGAGGAACCAGCAGCAGAGCACAGAGCAGCAGAGGGGAAACACATGTCTGGAGACTCTGGAGCAGTCACGGAACCAAGACTATTGCACTGTAGCAGGAGGACATAGATGTGCAGACAGCAAATGAGCGCTTTCAGGACTAGGGGCTGGTTTGGGACACCTGGAGGTGCAAGGTTCTTTGAGTGTCTGTACTTCAGTACTAGTGCATGTTATTAGTTATCTGTTCTTGAGTGACTACACCACAGTGTTACAGCTTGTTATCTATCAGTCATCTTCTATGTAAATGTACTTTAACATTAATACTTATCTACTTGTATTTGTTTATTTCTCTCTAGCTCATTGGCTTGTGACCCTAATCCCCAGCATCTTCTGTATAAAATTGAGAACCTTGCTTTTGGCTTCCTGTGCCAGTTCCTGGGGTTGCAGAATTTATTACAATACATCAAATTGTGAATATTTGCAGAATGGTGCACTAAGACAATGCACATGTATTATTCTAAGTGCTGTAGCTTTCCTGTGCATATTCTGTTGTATTCTGACTCTATCAAGCCCAGAGACTCAGGTTTTGCAAATGGTATTGAAGGCATCTCATAGACCAGGGGTGGCTCACCTGGGGAGCCACATCTGATCCACCACGATGTTCAAGAGCTGGGTGGGGGGGGGGGGTGTTGCTGAGCAACCTGGAGTGGAGGTGACCACACTCCTCCCCTCCCTGCACCACGGAGCTGCTCCGGCTTTCCCTGCAGGGAGCGTACCCCAGGGTAAGAAGCACAGCTGCAGCCCCCGCCCCCAGCAGTCTGGTGCTGGGCTGTGCTGTCCCCCAGAGGACAGGGCTTTGGCTAATTTCCAGAGAGCTACAAGTACCATGCCAGTGAGCCACATGCAGCTTACAAGTCGCAGCTTGACCACTGTGGTCGTAGACATATCTATACTGCAAACTACTGCTACCACTTCAGTGGCAGCAACACAGGCTAATTTGCCCTGCTTCCCAGTGACTGTAGTACAGACATACTTGTACTTAATGCAGCTTTTGATGAGGAGGATAAAGGTGAAGAAAATGAATAAAAACAAATACTAATGCAGTACATACAAGTATCATCATCTGTAAGAAAAACATTGGCCACTGCCTTTACCAAATAGTTCATTAACTGAAGTCACTTATTTCTAGATGTAAAAAAGCTCTGTTTTCTACTTAGATTCACCTTGAAAAGTATCAGCTGATACTTACAAGAAGAGTATATAGCAGTTGATTCTTACAAGGAGAATAATATAGAACACAAATACTTCCTAATAGAGGAGAATTCCAGAAAGCATTAATTCCAATAGGTTTATTAGCAATCATAGTCCATGGACTACACAAGAGTTTACAAATCAATGTAATTTTGAATTATATATGCTGGGACCTCACTTCACAGTGCAAGAAGGTGAATGATTCCTTTCTGTGTAGCTCTGATGAGACCACTCTATTAACACTGTCCCTACTGCTTTTCAACAAGGCTCAGACTTCTTAAAGCCTAAATCACTTTGGAAAATGGGCCTTACTTTTACTTATGCTCCTTAAAAAATGTTATCTTGTATATATAGAGTGGTTGCATCCAATAGGAAATGGTGGTGTTTGCATCCCTCCAGACATTTAAAAGTAGTTTCAAGAAAGTCTAGAAAATGTCATTTATATATTCCTGATAACTCTCAATGATAAGAATTACTGCCAGTTTACTGTGTGAGAAAATGAGAACAACATAGAAGCAGCTCTGTGTTATTAAGAGAGAATTTGTCATAAATACCAGGTGATATATTAAAAAATAGCCTCCACCCACATCAGTTTACATTGCAGTTAAAAGAATTACTACAGCTGCTGTGGACATATCTAAACCATCTTCAAACTGGCTAGCAATAACAGTATAGCTTCAGCATCACAGAACTCATTGGCTACCTCCAGATGAGTGCAGCCATGCAGTATGTGGTGCTGCGGACAGGTCTGTGGTGCCACATACAGCACATTCAGGGGTTCTCCATGCTGCATGGTGGCAGGATAGGGGTTTTTCTTAATCCCAGAAGATCCTGGGGTCCAAAAAACTGCAAAGAAAGCAGACTGGTGCACATGGGGACAGTGTGCACCACCCAAAATCATAGCTTGGCTGGCTGGAGCCACAGTCCAGCTGCCAGCCAGGCTCCAAACGGTAGGATTGCCACTGCTGCGGACCCAAGAGGCCCCCCGCACCTTAGGTAAGGCTACTGAAGCCAGCCCAGTGCTGGCCCCAGTCTCTCCAACCCCACCTGGAGTACCCTGCTGTGTGCCAGAGGGTGCATGGCACAGGCATTCCATGGGGACAAGTAGCAGTGGCACAAGGTGTACCACTGCTTCTTGTCCCTGGGGAAACAAATGTCCATGCTCGTGTGGATACGGCCAGTGATGCTGAGTTCCACTCCACTCCCCCCAGGACCCATATTTACTCAAGTTGTGTACATGATTCGGATTTTGCACTGAAATCCATTCTGCTGTGATTACATTGTTATCAGCCCCTCAACTAGTTAGTTCAAAGCCAGCTTAAATATGCCTGTATGAACTGCAGTCACCCCTTTGATTTCAGTGTAAACATGCCCTATGTCTGTATAAAAAAAGGTATTCTCTTTTCTCCACCCATAGGCAATTATGATCAGGCAAAGAGACTACTGGTATTCTGGTTCCCGAAATATTGTCTCGTAATCATACCAGTTGGTCATTATACTTCTGATTAAGAATTAGTTTTTCAGCAAGTGTTTTCCTAAGTAGAATCATTAATGAATTATCGGCACTGGAGAATGTTGTTAGAATCTGGTTGAAAGATAAAATGTATATCATTTACATTTAATTCATTTCAATGACAGGTTTTTTTACACACACAAATTATTTTATATATATATATAAAAATAGATGTATTCTGTCTTGTGTGTATATATGCTTATACACTGGCCATATGCACATAGACACGAAGATTCATAGATGTGTAGTACTATGTATCCAGCTTTATTAGATGTGGTTTTGGCCAAACATTATTGTAAACTGTTCTATTCTTGCCTGTGTGACCAGGAAACAGTAACTTCTAACCATATTTTAGTTTAAATATCTCATTGAATTAAAAATAAAATGGGATGGTGGGGTTTTCCTATCCATGCAGGTAAGCTAAAACAACACAGAATGGTCCAGTTTAGTTGTTTAGTCACTATGTTTAATCTCCTTTTTTCTTTTCTCTATTTTGTATATTAGAATTTTAGATGGTGCCCAAGATGTTTATTTGTCCCCTTGTGTGCTTGAGTCTCTGTAGAAAGATGCACACACTTAGAGAGGGGAAATTAGTTTATATTTAGCCATATGATAATTGGGAGTAAGAAAATAAAAGGCACAAAATGTTTTTCATTTTAGTATTCCCCCAGTCTGAGGGGCTCAGTGCCTTCAGTGAAGGTCTTTCAGTGTATACAAGATAAAGACATGACTTCTAGAACATGTGGGTCCAGCATGATAAACGCAAGATCATTGGTACCCTTCAACCTGGCAAGGTTCAAATAAATAATGCCTGGAGTCCTGTTCAGTCCTCCTTTATACAGAAAACTTCTTGATTTAAGCTGGATTTCATTAAACAAATGAGGAAAGAATCTTAAGTTGCTCTGTAACATCTGTACATTTCTTTGTGCTTTGCATTTCATTACCTTCAGTTTACAGATAAAGAAACTTAGGCACAGCATAGTTACGTGATTTTTTTTTTTGAGTCTCACTTAAAAATGATTTATTCTACATCAATGGCAGAGGTCTTAAGTTTAGCACAGACAAACTTGGACCTAAAATGAGGAACATGCTCTCCTGCTGAGAGCAGCTCATTGCTGAATTTAGTCTGGTTTAGATCACTAAAGAAGTGTGTGTGTGTGTGTGTGTGTGTGTGTGTGTGTGTGTGTGTGTGGGGAGCCATAGGAACAGAAATACAAGCAAAAGGATGACAATAGAAAGGAAGATTGCTCTTTCAATTTCCCAGAATGGAAAGAGAATACAGTCTGGTCACCTTTACTCATATTAAAAACAAAGATTCCCCTCCCCCCTTTAAATCTCCTAAAGTCAGGAAAATCATAGCTCTACCTAATATTAGATCCTTGTTGCCTACGGGGGGAAGGGGGCTTGGGTTGGGATGGGGGACAGGAAAGTATGAGGGGAGGAAAAACTTGATGTTCAGCTTATGCCTACCAAGTTAAAATGTTTGCAATATAAATGAACGACAAACTGAAAAAGTTCCCTGAGATAAGAGAGGGAATGACAAACTCAAGCATTGTGTGGGATGTGGTAAAAACCAGAGAAAGAGGCAGGATAATGAGGGAAAGATGCTAGTGCGAGCAGAAATCTGTGAGCTGTATGGAAGGCTCACAGCACTGGAATTAGGATACAAAGCAATTCCTCTTCAGGACGACCTAGATAGATTTATTCTGTGAAAAAGCAAAGCTGGAGGCAGCAATAATATCAAAACTCAAACCATGTTTTCAGTTCCTAGAAATAAACGCAAAGTTCAGCCTTAAATGGGCAATGTGCTATAAAAGAGTCTTGGATTTTTCCTAACACTTAAAAGGAAAAAACTGTATTTCATGTCTATAATATAACAGGTGGCAAGTTGTGGGAACATAGGGCGTTTTATTTGAAAGCTGAGTGGAGGCTGGATGAATAGCTAGAACACTGAGTCAATAATAACGAGGGGGTGGAGCTTGGTAAATGGAGTAAGCACAGAAAAGGGAAGATCCGCAGACTCAGGGAGTTCTGGGAGGAAGAGGCCAACAGAGCCATAAGCAAGTCTCAATGAACCAAGAGGCTCCCTGGAGCAAAAATGTAACTGGGAAGGGGAATGAAGGAACCAAGATGATCCAAGGGGGGTGATTCATTAAGTTCATTCTTCAGAACAAAATCCAGAAGGGCTATGTTTATATCAAGTCCAATATGTTTGCCCTTCTGAGGTAAGAGGTGCAGTACAGCTGATCAGTAGCTGATATCGCTGAAACCAATGGAATAATTCAAATGACATCTTGTGAAAGAAGCTGCCAAGGACCCTACTCACAAACAGAAACAATAGCCATAGAAAATATGGGGGGAGGAGAAGGGGCAGGGAAGAGAGGCCATGAAAGAAGGTAGGAACAAAGAAAATCATCAGCAGGTAAAATATATGGAAATGTTCAGCCTGGCCAAGAACAGATATTCTACCCTTCAGCAGCATGCAGATGAGGAACATGAACAAACGAAGAATGCACCAGAAACAGAATGCAACTCAGCCAGTGACCAAGAAGAAAGTGAGAAGTGTAACAGTAGGACCATGTGTGACCAAAGCTCACCAGCAAAAGAAAACTTGCTAGGACTGTGCAAGAACTTAGAAATGTCATATTTACTTGCACACAGCACAGATCTCTCCCCACAAATAAGCCTCCCAAAATTGGGGTGCCTATATTAAGTTGGGAAGCTAAACAGTTGGAAAAGAAGCAAACTTGGAGACATTGCATGTGCCACATAGCTGCCAAGAAGACTGCTGCTCACTTGTCTGGCTCAAGGGGCACAGTCCTGCCACACTAGGAAGTTCATGCTGCCTGGTGTCTTACCCAGACTGTCTCTTGGGATGCCACACTTCCTGGACTTTGTGCTCTCAGGAGAAATTACTCTATATCACACAGTTGGCCATGACTCTGGAAAAACTTCCCCTCCCCCCCCACATTCTGCCTTCTAAAAACAAGATGTGTGTTTTATTTGGAAGTGTGCTGCAGGTGAGACAATGTGGTAAGTGAAAATGGGAGTAATTCATAGCACAGAGCTACTCAGGACCTTTGTCTCTGTCCAGAAGCCCTGCCCCCATTGGCTTTCTTTAGATAGCCTCGGTCCTGCAGGAATCGTGCTTCAGATGGCTCTCCCAACTTAAGTCCCTTGCAAGTGAGTTCCAAGCATGGAAAATGCAGCAATGTAAACGTCTGCTATAAACGCCCAGTCTTATGGAACTTATTGTACTTTGTCCCACGGATGTAGAGGGAGGAGAATCTGGCAAAACTTGGCCAGACTTTCCAAACTGATAGATCCAGGACTCCAGAGCAGCCCTGTGAAGAGAGGAGTCCACGTATTCAGAAGAGAGGGAGAAGCATGCTATGGAGGCCACATTCTTCCCTTCATTTTCCCCCTCCTTTGATTTACGACTGCAGGCTACTTTCTACATGCAAAAGGAAAAGGGAATGCTGGGGCTTTAATTCTAACCAAATTGTTATTTTACTTAGGGAAAAGCACTCTGCCAGATAGTTCAGGGTGCTGTGACAAAGAACTTAAAAAGTGCATGGTGCCACTGACATTTAGCTCATTGACTAGTTAATGCAGAATACAGAACAAAGCTATATTAACGAGGAAGTCAACTGCAAAAGGTAGCCTTATTTAGGGCTCCTCCCATTTCCAGTCTTTATGATTCTGTCCATGATGTGTCCTAATGACTAAATTATTGTGAAAGTGGGTATGTAAGTCAGGTTTGCATTAATGAGCATGCAGCCCTTTGAGTGATGGAGCAAGACCTTGCTTTACTTGTTTCTGTACCCATTCAGCCAAGAGGGAGGAAGCGGGTGGGCTGGCGGCAAGTATACTGATTCGGACTCTGCAGAAGTGAAACAGCAAGGCTCTGAGAAATTTTCAGCTTAAGTGTACTTTGCAGATTCAGAACTGCAGGCCCAAACACATTATCACAGCAGCAAAATATGTTAAAATTGGCCACACAAGTTCTTGCTTGGAAGTGCTGCAGAATTTAAGGAACATGAGTGCCACAATACTTTAAACCCGTTGTTCCAGATCATTAGGAGGCCTTGAATTATGTGCATGTGTATTTGAAATTTCATAAACATTCTTTGCTGTTACAAATGATTATGTACAGTGAAAAAACTTAAGGGTTAAATCATTTGAATTAATAAAGGCCTTCTTAAAAAAGCAAACAAACAACAAAAACCCCCACAGAACCTTTTGTACTAACTGGCTTAGAGCCTATAAACAATCAATAGCAGAAATCCCCTTCACCATTCGACTGCTGAGAATCATCCTCTGTTCTGGACTGAAGAAGAATATGTTCCTGTAGTGCTTTCTTCACAATTAGCTGATCATCTTCCAGCTCCAGTCCCTTACTTTTTCCTTCCTATGCCTTGATCTCCAACTGGCCTCCTCCAGTCACCATAATATCCCAAAGAAAGGCATGTTTCCCCAGCAGAGACCTACCCACGTAGAGCTTAAAACATCAGAACTGTGAACAACCTTCCTACCTGTAAGATGGTAAGCAAGCTGCAGTGGGCAAAAATGCCTTCTGTTACTTTGGACTGGCCAAGGCAGTAAGACATCCCCTTCAGCTGTGGATTCAGATAGATTAATTTACATTTTATCACCCCAAGGCAAGGCTTCATTACTACAAACCGCTCTATGCAAAAGGCCAGTCCATCAAGAAACCCAATCACAAACTACAACTAATGAGAGCCACTGCCACCACAATAATGCAATGTATAATAGCTGACAAATCCAGTCCTACATCAAATTTCCAGTTCAGGTTCTTAACTTCAGGTCCTGGAATGGCTGTTTCTTCTTTTCTGCAACCGTCATACTGGAGTCAAGGTTCAAATTTAAAGAGTCAATGCCTGGCTATTTTTGGCTGAGGGCTCCAAAACATGAAACATCCTTCCATCACTGAGTACACTGAGCTCAGGTTCTGCAAACACAAAGTCATGTTATGAAGCCTAGACCCCCTGTTACCCACCATGTTGTAAACTGAGCCCAATAATGTACTTACGGGGCAATAATTCAGAGCCAACTACCTATTAGAAAGTCTCTTAAATTAAGGAAGAAGAGAGGCGATCTGTCTGCTTTTCTTGAAGGATTTGTGATGTATAGATAATAGCAACAATAATAAAAAGGTAAAATCCCTTCATCTTGACATTTTCAAGAATTCAAGGATTCAACTGAATGTCAAATGATTTTAGGCATTTTGGCTGACTAATATTTGATACTAACAGAGTAATTTTCTGAGAATGGTAGAAAGAGTGCTGTGTTAAGAGGAAACAACTCTTGCTTTGTACAAAGAGGTGCTGTTGAATAGCTCTGCCAGAGTCCTTTCTTTAAACAGGCATAATTATATTCCACAGGAAACTTGAATTTGAAAGCAGTTCCACTGATAATTACTCCTACAAAGGACTACATCTGCTACCTTCACCACAGTTTGGAGGCTGCTCACAAAACTTGTTCTTGAAGTCAGGCATATACCACAAATCCAAAGAGGAGAGTTCCAATTTTTATTATTTTGCCATATAATTAATTATACACAAATGTGGCTTCTACTGTTTAAGCAGCATTAGTCTCTAGTCCACTTGGTTCTACCTATATGGTCTCAAAATATTGCCCAAAACAGGTTGTCCAGCACCTATGTGAAATTGTTCCCCTGTTTAGGAACTTGTTGAGAGCTCTGATCATTTTAGCTTCACCTCAAAATGTGACCTATATTTAAGCAACATTTTAAAAACACCATATAAATAGTAATTTGCTTCTATTGACACACACTTGTATACGAGCAATGAACAGTACTTTTATTAAGTATTCTATTACACGGAAATGCTGAACGGTCCCATGTCTTTAAGTTGTGATGTATGCAATAGTAAGAAGAATAAGAGAGTAAAATGAAGTCCTTTCATCTTGACAGTTTCAAGATTTCAAGGATTGAATTGAACAGAAAATGATTTTAGGCACTTAGGCTGAGTAACAGTTGTGCAGGAAGTCTGGATAGTTCTGACTGGAAGTAACTCTCAAGCAGACCAATAAAAGCTTACAAGAAGTTTCTCCTTTTTTGACAAGCATGGCATGTCCATTGGATTGGAACTGGCATGTCCTTCAAAGACTCTAAGCAGAAGTGTGGCTAGGAATACAAAGAGTACTCAAAGAATTTAAAATGGGATCAGTTATGATTCCTTCTAGATAGTGAAGATAACTTTTTGTTTGTTTCTGCCCAAGTAATAAAGAGTTTATTACCATATTTACTCAGATACCACATGCATCTTCCTCCCCAAATCAGCCCTTCAACATTGGAGTGCCTATCTTAAACAGAGAAACTGATTTTTTTCATGGGAACAGAGGCATGGAAGAATAGAAGCATGAAGATGCTGTTCATCAATGGCTGCCAAAACATCTCCCTGGCCCAAAAGCAGAAAGGGAGGGGGAGGTGCCCAGTGTTAACCCTTTCACAGCCACTAAGGAAACAGAAGTAGCTATTGGCTGAACAGCCAAAATCTGTCACAAATTCCTTAGCAGCAGTGAGCGGGTTAACCCTGTCACTTGTGCCTGAAACAGCAATTGAGCTGTATTAGGGCAAGTAAGCCACTGTCTGCATTTGGCCAAGATTCTGGAAAAATATTTTTTTCTACATTTTTACTCCCAAGAACAAAGTGCATGGTTTATTTGGGGGTGGCTATTATGCAAGAAAATACAGCAATCTGGGAGAGATGTGGGGTCAGTTACTGTAGAACCACTCTGCCTATAAATCAGGTTCTGGCCCTTTAGATTGTGAATAAGGTAGGAATCAGGAGGAGAAATCAAGTAATATTCGGCTAATGGGCCAAAATAATACTTTAATGAACATCTGTAGTGGTGAAAAGTCCATAAAGGAATAATACTGAATCATGAACATTTTTTCTGAAGAATAAACAAAAAGTACCTGAGACTTAGAAGAGGCCTCTCCCCACATACACATTCTCTGAAGAACACATCCAATGAAAAGTAGCCTAAATGGGATATGCTTGTAATTTCTTTGATCCAGCTTTTATTTATGTTACTAAAAAGAGATTGCTATTAACTTTAGAGTTGACTTGGCTCATTATACAAAGAGGAATGCAAAGAATAGAAATGTATTACTATTCAGGGAAAATCTAGTATGACTATAATGTTATGGTTGACAAATCAAGGGCTTGTAAGGGAGGAAAGGCAGAATCAAAGTTGACAGCTCAAAATTGGTTCTCCTGTATGTGCCTTAAAATACAGCTTCTTTATCTATCATTATAAATGACTTTTCAGATTGTGCTGTAAATAACAGAAAAATGGAAACATTATACAGTCCTATAAAGTAAATTCTATTAAGGGAAAGAGAAAGCGAGGCAAACAAAACAAAACACAAAGTTTAGGAGGATTGCAGCAGATCTAATGCATTCATAGTCAAGTTTCCAAGAATTTGGAGAGGTAGAGGAATTCTAATATGAAAGCAAGCCAGAAGAAAAGTGTACACCTAAAAACAAACCTTTAGGTTTCGTCCTGAGTTGTCCTGAGAACCTTAGAAGTCAGTTAAAGCCTAGGGCAGTTGCAAGGCTCCATGCCTAAGAGGCCCAAACTCACAGACTCAGACTCCAATACATTAGTCAAATAATTGACAGTAAGATTAGGCTAGGCTGGATCAGGAAAAGCTCACATCATGGTGGAGAGTTTGGGGATCTCTGAGGAGCATTCCAGTTTATTCAACTTTCTAACATCAGTAGAAAACAATTATTCTGAATGTCAGTAGAATTGGAGACTGTTTTTCAGTCACTTAAGACATACTCTGTATGTTTATAATCCTAATCAAATTTGACCATCTTATATTGATACAGATGCTGAATAATTCTTACATTTATTTGTGATGGGTAATGCAGCTTCCTTTTCATGCTCATGTGTTTGGAGAATGAACACAAAGCAGGGATGCTTTCTTTAATTGGTAACCTGGCAAAGCTGAGTGAATGTATGGCTGTTCAAACTGTGTGTAGAAATTTTTGGAGGGATTTTGGAGCCATTAACTGTACCACTTGGGCCTCTGACTGCCAGCCAGTATTTCCACTGTATTTTTGCTGCCGCGACTGACCATGACCTGCAGCTTCCACCACTGGCTGTTACATATCCGCCCATGGCTGTCGACTTACAAACCTTGATGGCCCAGTGTTTTAAATTTATAAGTAAGACTGAGTGGAAAAGGCAATGCTAGCATACTTTGTTGGTTGCCATGACTACTTCCATTCACACTACAAGTGAGGAATCAGTACTTGCTGGGGAGAAGTTCATGCATGTGCTGTCTGCCAAACAACAGGGAGTCTATGGCTACGTCTGACTCCTAAACTATGGCAGCAGTTGCCACCCTGAAGATGTTTTTGGCTGCAGGTCAACACATTGTGGCTGGGCAGACGTTGGAGTGGTTCCATAAGGTGAAGCAGAATTTCTGGGTCAGGGAGATGAGCAGCAACTGGTGGAAGTGGATCATTATGGCCACCTGGGATGCATCCAATGAGCACTGCAGCCATATGTTATTAGCTTGGGGCTTTCTTCACTTTCTTTTAGATTTCTTCTCATCTTTAATACATTTGCAGCATTGTCTGTGACAAAGCTGTGTACTAAACATTTGAATTTTTTTCACAGTTTATCTCTTTTGCTTCTACTTCTTGTAAGCATTCTGCTGTGTGCGCACTTCCTGATATATCAATTGTTTCTATAAGGTAGAGAGGGGTGAGGCAGAGAACCTGGACCTGGTTGAAGCCTGCACCTGGCTTCAACCCAATTGGTCCGTTTGCAATCTGGGGGCGGAGGTCTCGGAAGGTATAAAAGAGCAGCGTGCTTGGCACACAAGCGGCTGCATCAAGGGATGGAGAAGAGGACAGGCAAAGAAGAGTGGGTGTGAGCTGGTCAGAGGGACGGAGCTACCACCCTGAAGAGCCTGAAGACCTTCTTCGCCAGATGGGAGTGGCAAGCAGCTGCATCCCCAGCCTGCCACTGACGAACAAGGCAACAGTGCAGGCAATCCTTAACTGCTGTAGAAGAGGAGCTGGCTATGACATGGGCATCCAGCAATCAATCCTCTATAATACCAACTATAATACATTCCAAGGCTTTAAAGAAAGTCACACCAGTGAAGTGGTGGAAGTCACTTAAGCACCTGGATCTATCAGAGACTACTGAAGTGATCACTGATAATTCAGCTTTGAACAGCAGTAGCTTCTTCTGCAAGTGCAGAAAGAATATTTTCTTCCTTTGGAGTAATTCATTCTAAATTGAGAAATTGCTTGGCAATTGAAAAAACAGGAAAGCTTGTCTTTCTTTTCCACTCTATGAATAAACAGGAAGAGGAAGGTGAAGACCGAGTTTGCTGCACAACCCAGTACTTTAAGTTTCTCATGCTGACCAGGTTGAATTAATCTTCTTAATTATTATTAAAACACATTTCACACTTATAACTAAACACCCCTTATCATATTCCAGTTAGGCCATGCGAGGTGGAATTTCCTTGCTTGCTGGCTAGTAATGCATTACTTGCAATTAAATGCTGATCTTACCAATGAGTTGTTTGCATGGCAGTGAAGGCTGTCACAGCTACTTTCTCAGAGTGGGATCTGGGGCAAAAAAACTAAAGATTCTGGCAAAGCAGGTGGTGCATTGTGGTAGCAGCATATTTTCCTGACATCTGGGCATGTAGCCAAGACCACTGCCTTATCTTCAGCTCAGTGCATACAGCAGGAAGGGTCCCTATAGCTGTGTACTACCACTACTGAGATATTCACCAGGCAATTACCTTACACAGTGTCAATCAGCCTAAGTGAACGGTCATAAACTCCTGCAAGACTGTTTCAGGCTGGACATAAGGAAGAATTTCTTTACTGTCCGAGCCCCCAAGGTCTGGAACAGTCTGCCAGCGGAGGTGGTT
>NW_017728906.1:107295622-107299578 GCF_001723895.1 Crocodylus porosus
ACTTCCTGCCCTTTGGGCAGGGGGCTGGACTCGATGATCTCCCGAGGTCCCTTCCAGCCCTGATGTCTATGAAATCTATGAAATCTATGAAACTGGGACCCATGATACAGTACTGTCTTAGAGACAGTTATGGACATGCCTTGAAAAAACAATGACACCTCCATGAATTGCCCATTTTGACTAAAGGGGAACCTATTAATATGCCACACTTGTGTTGGGAGTGGGGGGAGGGGTGCATTGCGGGGAAGTCCCCATGTGTGGCCATGTGGTTCCAGTGCAGACCCAAGCAGCAATGCTGCAGGGGACAGGGAGAAAGGACCACGGTTCATCCACCCACAAGCTATTGAGGTTCAGTTGGGAGCATTCTGGCTCCTTGCTGTTGCCTGACCTCTCCTTACCCAACTATAATGGCGGGTTGCCATTTACCTTCCTTGGAAGGGGGATTTGTCCTGTGGTGGGTCTTCTGGGGCACTGGCTCCCTGCTGGTAGAGGGCTGGCTGGGATGCTCAAGACAGGAAGAGAATGGGGAACCCCAGTTCCGCATTGTATGAGCCTGGGTCTATTTCAGAGTTTGTGAAGCTCAGGCAAATGGTCAAGGAATCAGTGCAGCTCAACAGGATGGTTGGGAATCTGTGAACTGGCTCACCACTCAGGTTGCTGTGCTGGCTTGTGAGAGCTGTGTGTGCCTGATCATAGTCGCATCAGGGCCCTTATTGCTCTCCTAGGTGGCATGGGCTGCCATGGAACCGTGTTTTTGGATGTGATTGTATCATTGACTGCAAAGATGCAGGACAGTTCCTGGGGTAGTGGGTGCACATGTGCTTGACACACAGTTGCCCTCCCATGTCCTTGTGAAGTGCTGCCTCAATTCCTTGCATTTGGATTGGCACTGGGCCCAGTCATGGTCATGTCCCCAGGCCATTTCCTTTGTGATCTGTTTATAGTCCACCTTGTTCTGGTGACCTGACAGGGGTGTCTGTTGGTTCTCAATCTCATCCCAGATGGTGATGAGATCCACTTCCTCCTCCCTAGTCCAGCTGCTGCTGCACTTGTTCATGATGCTACATTTGGATTGAGGAGGCATGGTGGGTGGAGGATGGGTGGAGCATAGAAGTCCAAACTTGCTCTGGTGGATGTGTCAAATGACCTCCCTGAAAGCTGTATGGTTAGGTAGATGGGCATCACCAGTGGTTAGTGATGTTTGCATTTGGTTCAGTGGATACAGCCTCCAATGCTGATTTTTGGCAGGTGGTAAGCACAAAATGGTTGGCAAATTGCCATGCAGGACAATTAATAGGTGGGGGTGGCCACCTGGGGTCTGTCACATCTTCTGGGCAATAGCTGCCCAGATGGCAGGGGGTACACATGGCAGTAGTGCCATACAGAGGCCAACCCTGCAACCATAGTCCACTGGCAGCTGGCCCAGAGTGGCAGATGCCTCTACTGGCTGTACAGTCCCTATCCAAGTCTGGCAGGTGTATAGCAGGTCACAGCCAGGCAGCAGCCCCCACTGCCAGACTGCTGCAGTGGGTAGAGTGTGCAGGGAACTCTCAGGGCTGCTGCAGCAGTCCAGCTGGCAAAAGGGATAGTGTTCCCAGGTACCAATTGTCAGGGCCCCAGAAGCTCCTGAAAGCTAGTAGCCCTGAGCTACTTGCCAGGGTGGCTTTTTATACTGCTGGGGACAGCACAGGTGCTGGTCCCGGGCTCTAGCTCCCCCTGGCTGCAGATCCGGGAGGAGCCAGGCAGGGTTATTTTGCCCCAGCTGGCACAATTTGCTCCACACCAAAGTGCATGTCAGAGCACGTGCACTGAAGCAAAAAGCCCCGGCTCAAACTTGCACTGCTTCTATTTGATCTACTGCAAGTGCATGTGCTTGCATGTGTGGATGTGCCCTAAGTGCTCAAAACCCAACACTTAGTTTTTCTTAAAGAATGAGATTAAACAGCCAGTCTGATTACTGTCAGTGCCTCATGCATTTTTTTTTTAAAATTGCTGTTGGTAATGCTTTAAAAATTCCAACCACTGGGTGGGTTGCTAGTTCTTTATTGTTTAAAATACTACAAATTTAATATTATGTTTATGGGAAAAGCATTAGCAATTTCTTCAAATTGAAGAGAGGGGTATCATTAATTCTAAATAACACTTTTAGTGGTATATGAACAAGTACAAAAAAATACTGTCAGACACCTCTTGATTCTACTTTCACTCAACTTAGTGATATTTTTCAGACAGAAGTAAAGGCAACACATCTACTTGTATTCCCCTCTGTGAATTAAAGGTGAATTTATTACTACTGAAAGTGGCTTGCCTCAAGTTTAGCAGAGGCATGCAGTTTAGCATTTGTGCCTCCAGCCAGGTCCTCCAGTGCATGCAAATCCTGCCTTAGCTACATTACCCTCATCATCAGGATTTCTGGGGACCTTGTGCTATTCTGGGCTTGGGACTCAGAGATCAGCATTTGGGTTAAAACTGTTACTTTGTGATGTGAACAGAGTTGGATGTAGTCACACATCATTTTTTATCTGAAACTAGGTTTTGAGCTCAGCTCTTCAAAGACAAAGGGGCAGTATATCACCCTTCTGTTTATGTATACGTTAGCTTTTCCCTCATTCTCTAGACACTGCTGGTGGGAAGCAGTACAATTATATAACAAGGTATGAATGCTTCCTTCCTTCTTTGAAATGTTTCTCAATTCCAGGCCAGCCCTTTCCCTTTAATATTTGAAAATGTTCTTTTTCATCTTTGTGGTAGGAAATATTTTCATATCTTGTTTGCACATTAATTTATATCATCCATTCACAGATAACCTTGCCATGGATTTCATCATGCTGTATCTGCTTCACTCTTTTATTAAACCCTTTGATAGAGCAATCCTGAATGTACCCCCTACCCACAGCAATAAAAAGAATCTTGATCCATTAAAAAGTCATAGCCATAAAATACCTTTCTTATGTCATTTGAAAAGGAGATCAAGGTCTAAGCAAGTATACTCTGCAAAGGAAAGGGGGAGTAATTTTCCGGTATTGCACATTGGGTGGCAGTAGTGCATGGTATGTGAGCAGTGGCCAGAAGTTGGCTGCTGTAGGGGAGATGTCACTTTTTTTGCCACTGACACGTTAAGCAGCCATTTAAATGCTGATTTGTGGTGGCAAAAAGGAGATATCTCCCCCTAGTAGCAGTGAACTTCTGCCCACTGGCACCTGGCCCTACTTGCCACTGGAGTCACTGCAGGGAAGGTGCAAGGTGGGAGACAAGGTATGGGAAGGTGAAGCAACCTTTTCCTTCCTCCTTGGCCACTGCCTGCAGCTCACGCCCAGTCACCCATCCACTGTTTTGCTACTGATGCAAATGATGTTATGCCAGAAGACATATAGCAAGGCCATTCAAAGCATTTTCAAGGATCTACTGAATTCAGAATAGGACTCAGTAAAATCTTGGCACACTACTGTGGTCATGATCCAGATACTGTTGCCTCAGTTTTGGGTGAGACTTGGCAGAATACCTAATAATTATTAATTTTCAACTCTGTAAAGGGTTTTATTTAATTTTAAAAACCCCACAATTAGTTGAGGACAGGTAGGCTTACTAGGCCGTATGCAAAACTACCCATTAGGCTCTGTGCAGCAGAAAAAGTTCACAGGAGCTATAAAAACTGCCAAAATTGTGAAGTGTAAATGTTTTTAAAAAGTTAAAATTAATATAAATGTTCCCTGTCTCCTCTTAGTAGCCATTAGCTGTCCAAATATGACACTAGAATGAGGCCAAGTATAAGAAAATATAAAAGGAGAGAGGTGATGCTCAGAAATTTTAATAATTCAATTTGAATTATTAAATTCAGCCCAGCCCAGCCCAACGAGCAAAGCGAATAAACAGGTAAGAGATAGGGGCCAGGGTAACGTTGGGACTAAGGGGTCAGTATACACACCCACAGGAGGCCTCAAATGCCTCTACACAAA
>NW_017728906.1:107299589-107378173 GCF_001723895.1 Crocodylus porosus
TGACCCCGGTATTCTTTCCTGCCATGGCAGGGGGTCGGACTTGATGATCTGCTCAGGTCCCTTCCGACCCTAGAAACTATGAAACTATGAGTCCTTACTTAGACATATTCACATTTTTTCTCCCTTCCTTTTACCATCATTTTTTTTTATCACTTCCCTTCCCCTTCCCTTCTTCGGATCACACACACATTTCCTGCCTCACTCAGTTTGTGACACCTGCAATTTGATCAGCTCACCTGGTGGTTTTCCAAAATCACCTTGCAATGTTGCATTCCTCTCAAACTAGAACTTTGCTGATCCAGTGGGTTAATGAACCCTTCTTTTCCTTCATGCTGCAAAGGGATCTGCAGTTTTATTTCTCTCCTAAAAAAATGGAATGTAAATAAAGGTGGCACTCACAGGTGTAGGACTGACAGGTTTAGAAACTAAAATCATATTTGCCAATGAAACCAGTACTGCATTTGCAGCACAGTGCAAGCCCGATTCTTACCATGAGTGAATGCTTCTAGGGATGAGAAAGGAGTTCAGCCTCCACGCTAATCCCTGGCTTCTGACAAAGAGGTAAAGCCCATCTATGGATGTTTCCTCCCTCTAGAGGAAGCAAGGCTGCATCCCCACAACAATCTTAATTTCATGCTCTTCTTTCTGTCTACACCACATGCAATTGTTACTGCCCCGCTACTGAAGATTCAGTTGTTATCACAGCCTTCTGACAAGATCATGGGACTATGAATCAGAGGCTGCACCCAGACGTGCGCGGACGTTTGGTTCCCTGGAGACAACTAATGGTGGCACACCTTGTGCTGCCACTCGTTGTCCCTGGAGAACACCTATGCCATGCGTGTGATGGTGCACGACAAGTTACCCTGGGTGGGGTAGGGAAGGCTGGTGCCAGCACTGGACTGCGGCGGAGAGGATCCTGTTTTGTGGAGCCTGGCTGGCAGAGTGTGGTTCTGGCTGGCCAGGCTCTGGCTTTGGGCAATGCATTCTGCCACGGTGTATGCCACTCCACTTTTTTCCGTGGTTTTTTTGGACCCCTGGATATCCAGGGATCAAAAAAAATCCCCTCTGTGCTGCTCCCTTTTAGTTCAGAGAACAACTGAATGTGTGGTATGTGGCACTACAGACATGTCTGTGGCATACGGCTGTGTTCGCCTGGATGCGGCCAGAAATGTTGACTCCTGTTTTGTCACTAGCTGATTGTGAGATCTCAGGCGTTGAACAACTAACTTAAACTTCTCTGAGCCTATGTCTTCTCTTTAGGAATATATGGATAATAGAGCTCCTTTAAACAGTCTGTGAGATTCAGGCAGGAATGTTTTGAATAAATGGTAGTTATACATCTGCGAGCTGCAGTGCACAGATGACAACATTATACACAAGTGTGTATATGCAGAGAAGGGTCATACAATTATTGTTCTGCTAAGGGTAAATCTGTGGAAACTGTTCAGTGCCATGGAACAGGTACAGCTTTTGTATAGAGGCAGAGGCTGCTGGGAATCCATGTAAGAGAAGGGAGCATTCCCAGAGTAGACCCAAGACCAGGGGACAAAACACCATAAAGATATAGCATGCAAACTCCCTATTGCAAAGGATGTATACAGTGGCTATGGATGATGCTGTAGCATAGTGTGGCCTACCTTTTTGGCAGGCATGCCACAAATTAGTCCTGGACCCTCCCTGAGTATCACTCTGATCTCTTTTCCCTGCCTGATCTGCCTCTCTGTTTTTTGTTCTCTGAGTAAACTGCTGCTCTGCTTTCTGCTCCCTGACTTATCAGTTGCTCTGCTACATATCCTGTGTCTGATTTGCTGCCTGCAAACAGACATTACCCATGCCACTTGTGGCAAGCATGTGGCGCATTGGCCACCCCTGATGTAGCAGTTGTCAGCTCTACTGCCTAATGATTAAGGAAAAGGAATGGAGAATTCTGTCCCCACTATGCAGAACACTAGTTTGTCCTGAGCCAAAATGGTTTACTTTATGGAATTTAATCTCTTCTACTTGTACAATGAAAAAAACAAACGAGAGAAACCTGCAAGAAAGAACACTGCATTACTCCTATCATTTTAAAATGCTTCTTTTTATTTCAGTGGTTGCACATTGGGTGAATAAATTTAACGTCACAACAAAAATATAATGGATATCTTAACAGATTGCTATGGTTACAGTGAAAGGAATGAACGAAGGGGATTTCTTAAACTGTTATTGAAATAGCCAGAACTGTTGTCAATTATATTTTGTATGAGAGAGGCAAATGATAAGGTATTTTGGTGAAGTGCTGTTTCATTTGTACAAAATAAATACAGAGACATCTCAAGTAACTCAAAATTACCTCTCAACTATAGTTTCTCAGTGTTGGCCCATCTCATGATTTTTTCTGGGGAGTTCCTTTTCTGTAATTCAACAAAGCATTTAAGATTTATTCATCTCCATTAGACTTTCTTTTTAAAATATAAACAAAGTTTTGGCAAATAATATTTATACAGAAAAATAGTTTTAGATCTTCCCAAATTTTGAAATATTCTATAAAATTACTTTATAAATAAATAAAATGCAGAATCTGTTCTACATTTATTTGCTCATCTGCGTAATTGCCTCCATCTTGTTAGCATAGGTTTGCACTTTCACAGTTTTGAGAAATATTACAAAGTCATAAAGTCGGAAAATGGATCTCTTATTAAAAATACATTTTTTCTTTTGTGTGTAAATTTGTATGGATGTAAGCCCTGATGTACCATAATGTTGTCATCAATGGGCCAAAAATAGTAATATTGGATTAACTGTAAAAAATATAGAATAATTATTTTGGAACATAAAAAGATCACACAAAACAATGTTTTAAAGAGTTTGCTACAGAAAATATTTAAACAATGTGGATAATTTACCATTTAGTATTATACAATATGCTACCAAAATGGCTAAATTAACTAGTATTAAAAAAAATAAAATGAAAAACAACTTTGACAGATATAGGCAAGTTGCAGTGTCAACTACCTGGTTAAAATGACTGAGAAAGTCTACAAACATTAGTGTTTTAATAGTACATAATGGTGATACCTTAACTGCTAAAGGAACAAGTTAAGATACATTATTTTCCAACAATTTAAAACAAATGCAACATTACAAGCATTATGTTAATTTTACAATCAGATTGTGATTTTGTTTTCTTTTGGGTGATCAAATCTACAATCTTAATATAAAGAGATAGTAATTAGACATTTGACAAACAGGATTTAGAATGGGAAGTCATTTCCAAAACAAATAATCATGTTGTTAGTGCCTCTAGTCTTTCAGAACAGGCAGTGCTGCCAAAGTTTAAAATATTTTACAATCAATCTGTAAAGTTTAAGTTAAAATACTGCAATCACTAATAATGTCCACATAGAAAACTGATGCTGCAAACAATTATACATAATATTAATTTATAACAGCTGTTTTGTTTTTTTAAATCATAATTTAAAAACTATGTATTTATGTGACATGTGCAACATATAAAATGTGATATATGAAATATTTGGTACAATAGTGCTTGAAACAAATCTTAAACCAAACTTAAATGAAATTTTAATTGTACATATATAATTACTGTGTAAATCAACAAATCATTTAAAAAAGTAAACAACATTAAAATCTGTTTCATCCATATATATGTATGTATGTATATATAATATGTATATAATTGTATTAAAGATATCTTCATACTTTGTGACATAAAATATGTTTTAAAGAAAAAAGATTAAAATAACTAGTATTTCTCCACTGTAATCCAGTTATCATCCTATAATGTAATTTAAAAAATACAAGAACAGTAATGGTTTATTAAACTTAAGCGCTCCCTACATGTTTAATTTTTAGTTAATAATCTAGATTAAAGTCACTTACCAGGTTTTCAGTGACTGAATTCATTTTTTTAAATGAGAATATCATACAATCTCCTCACCTACAGCCTCTTTAATTAGGTGTTTGTTTGTTTATAGAAGTTACTTAATAGCTTGGCTCTTTGTGATAATCTGATTGCAATTTTGAAACATTTATCACTTACTGTATATTAGATTGTTGGCATCAGCCTCACTTCCTTCAAGTCTGATGTGGCAAATTTTAGGCACTTCTGCAAAGTCTCTTTTAAAAACATTATAAATATACTTGTAAAATAAAATTTTCAAGACTTTGTTGGGGGTATGAGATTCATACCGTGCAAAGTTTTAGATTTTTCTTTTGCTATTCTAGAATCCCACGATTCAATGCAGCTTGTCCATACAAGTCAAATATCAACTTAGGTGCATCTAAAGATTTGTGCTTTGCTTTGGGTTTTCTATTTAAAATTGTAGACTGGCAGGGTGATGAGCACGAGGACTGGAGTGTGTTTTACTTCCTTTCTTTGTCTGGGAATCAACTCACTAGGGAAGTAAACACAGGACTTCTTTAACCAAGGAAAAAATAAAACATGTGTAATTAGGGTTAAAAATAAACCTGCAACTGGGATATATCTTAGCCAATATAAATGAATTATTGCTAAACTTGAAAGATTCATAACGTCATGAATCTTATAATACTAAATTAATTGGACCATTTGCATTCGCTATAGTTATGGAGATAAGACAATATTCCTAAGAAGTAAACTATGTTTATAAAATCTTTAAAAGTAAATGTACCCTTTAAGTCTTGAAACATCACAGCTGGTATCAGGTAGTTAACTATTTTAGGTTGGGATACAGTAAGCATACCATATTTACTATTCATATATAACATAGCAGCACTAGCTTCTTAGAGTTTGTGATTTGTCCATAAGAACAAAATCGTTACTTAGCATGCAGTTTGTGGCAACTCTAAAGAGGAGGAAACAGGACAGTATGTACAGTAACAATGTTTTGCCATTCTCAGTGAGGCTTCTTGACATTCCATTCCATTTCTGCTGATTATTTCAGGATTATCTGTTAAAGAAATGAAGACATTATTGTTTTTTCTGATGACTTTAACCCAAAAGCAATACACTATTGTTTATGATTTCGTCTAGTTAAGACACCATCTACCTATGCTGGGTGAAAAGTTTTGCATTTCACAAACCTATCCTTTTTTTCCTCTCAGTCTCATGAGAGTGAAATTAGACAAATGGGCTATTGAACTTCAAGATACCAGATGTATGTTCTAAAGTAAAGGAAAAATGAGAAAGAACACGACAAATTATTTGCAGTTCCCCAGCAAATTCTTAGAAGTGCTGAATGGGCTAGGAGAGGGAATTGAATAGACACATTTGTCCCTGACTTCTCTGGGAATCAAGTTGAGCCATGAAGGTTACTGACCTGGATGCTATGTTCAACATTAACCCTAACACTAGGTTGTTTTTTTCTCTCTCTCTCTCTTTTAGAGGTCGGTGAACTGAAAAACCTTGCCCATTTTCTCTGTATTATACAGGCAGTCAGGCTAGATGAGCATTATGGTCCCTTCAGGCCTATAATTTACCAATCTACGTAACTGCTAATTCTACTAATGTGACACTTCAGTATGCTAGGATCCATGTACAGGAACCTGTTTACACATGACAGTCCTATTTCCAGTACCAAAATGCCAAAAGCATGTTATGCTTTGAATGACAGTTTTAAATACAATCTTAACAGATTGTTTAAAAAAAAAAAAAGCCCTCAAACTGCACCCCCACCAGTGTATCCGGCATACAATATAGACAAAACAAACCAGATTTCCACGGCCTTCCAAACTGGGTTCAACAGTTAGGGAGCACACCTGAGTTACTGCATCATTACTGAGTTGTTACTTCAGACCTAAGGACCAACTCTAGGCAATGCCAATCTATGGAAATACTCCTTTTTCCTGTTTAGCTAGGTATTATTCAAGCATGTTTCAAATCATTTCAAATCACATTTCAAGTAACATGCAAGACAGTTTTAAAAGGTACAATGTTCCATGTAGCCACTGTAAATGTGCATCATCATTTAGCGTGGCCTTTATCAAAAAAATATAAGATGTTTAGAAAATGACATCGGCAACATACTACCTCTGACATACAGACCACCAACAAAGAATGTAAGGCCATTCATTCCAGTCGCCCATTTGGTTATGTTTTAATACTTTTTGTTGAAAAATAAAATTGTGTGCAGCCATTGTTCCAAAAGTTGGCTGGAATATCTTATTTTTCTGCTACCAGTTTGCTGCAGCAGGTATATTATGAAATAAACATAGTTAACAATGACACCCATCTGCCTGTGACTACCTCAGAAACTTTCATTCCAGGTGGGAGACAATAAGCACCAAGCTGTTTCATTTTTCAAAGGAAGACTGCCCAGTGATAAGCTGCATTTTAAGGGCTGACATGTGTTGTCATATCTGCAGGTTACACTGTTTTCCAATGTAGGAGCTTGGATCTGTTTAGAGCAAAATGGTGGCATGCTCTGCCTCAGGGTGGATCAGATGCTCAAGTTATTTTCTAGTTTTTGGAGGCACCTGTAATTTGTTTATTCTGTGCTAGGAAAATGGAGTAACTGCTCCCACTAATTTTACTAAATGATCCACTTGAAGTCTAAACTGTGAAACCAACTAGAGAAGTAAGGCATGTTCCATAAGAATATTTAGTATCTGGGTGTATGAGCTTCCCTTACTGTATTATTCGCTGACACGCCAGCATTTATTCCTCTAATTATAAACATCCTCAGTTACATTTTTGTGGCATCCAGAGGCGTCAGTCATGTCAGGGCTTCACCATAATGGGCACTGTTTAAACATAATCCTGCTCAGAAGGACTTAAAATGAGACATAATATGTGAAAAAGACAAACAGGAGGGAAAAGGGAGAGGGAGAGAGGCTAAAGCAAGAACACATAGATAATTGTTGAATATTTATATTGCGGTAAGGCCTATACGTCAGGTAGGCAGGTTCTTTTGTGTTTTGCTCTGTCTAGAGAAAATGACAGTCTCTGCCCAAAATCGATGCTTAGTAGCTGGGTGCACAACCTGTAGCCCACCGGTGGCAACAATTACAATTCCCCATCTGCTTAGCTCTTCTCAGATGACAATTTTCCATATGAATCACAGCAGGAATGAACTTCAAGGAGACAGCTTAGAGCAAATAAGATGGTAGCTATCTTAACAGGGAGATTTTCCTTACACAGAAATGGCAGCGTAGGAAAAATAGCAAAGGTGCTCATGGAGAGACTTCATAATTGTTTCACACTGGACATGGTCTATGCAGTTTGTTCTGTTCTGAAATACCCAGGCAGTACCCTGGCTTTTTAAAGATTCTCATTCTTCGTGTTTGCTACACTTATTATGATTTTTTAATGCATTCCCTATTCTCTGTCTTCACTTAGAATTGTGTCCAAAACCAATACTACTGGAATGAAATCCATGGCCAATAACTAATAATTATACAGACTCTAATCAGGCTGCAAAATCATCATCACTGACCTTTTTATCTAGTAATAATGAGCAATGCTGGTATAATCATTCTAAAAAGGTCTAACAATATTACCTTGGCCTTTACTATAGAATGATAGTTAGGAAACCTTAATGTCTAATTTAGAGAGAATCAATTTGAAATCTATCAGCTTTAGAAAATACGTTGTTGAAGGTACTGCACTAGCTGGCTGACATCTTATTTTTGAAGAGATACAATGCCACTTTTCTATATTTTGAAGTATCTCTCTCCTTAGTGGTACATGAGAAATCTACACGAAAGATGGGGAAGCTGATTGTAGCAGACGGACTGCTCTTGTAGAAAAGTCTTCTTGAAAGGACTCAGGGGAGTGACTCTCCATGAGGTTCTCTGTGCAGAGATGTGCTCTAAAAGCTCTGTCAGAAAAAGTTACAGCACATAATCACAAGCCAGGTTTTCTCAGGAAGATAGGGCCATCCAAAAAGAGGCCATGTACAAGCTCTAGCATCACTTATTATCACCTCTCCCTACTCGCTCGACTCCACAGTTGGGCTACCAGGGATTTCTTCCTGAAGACTCCAGGGGATGGAGGGTGAGGTGGGGAGGTCTGTAAGAAAAAAGATATTTTGACCTATTCTCCAACTAAAGTAGGGTACAGCAATCCATTATACAATGACTTGACTTACTGCATAAGAAGGAACCGGGGGTATGGTGGACCACAATGTGAGCCAACAGTGTGCTCTTGTTACAAAAAACAGGCCAACAGTAGCCTGGGTTGTATAAAGAGGCATGTCACTTGCAAATCTAGAGAAGTGATTCTTCTGGTTTATTCAGCACTAGAGTACTTGTCCAGTTTTGGGCCTTACACTTTAAGGATGTGGACAGTGTATCACAAGTGCAGCTCAGAGCAACAAAAATAATTAGAGGCCTCAAAAGCATGACTTATGAGGACAGGCTAAAAGAACTAGGGCTATTTATTGTGGAGAAGATGAGGAAGATTTGATAACACTCTTCAAATACCTGAAGGATGATTACAGAGATGATGTAGATGGAATATTCTCTGTGGCCACAAAGGACAGGATTAGGAGCAATGGCCTCAAGCTACAGCAGAGGCAATTTAGATTGAAGATTTCTGACTATGAAACTGGTTAATCACTGGAACAGGCTACCCAGAAACATCGTTGAATTTTAATTCCTGTACGCTTTCAAGAACAGGTTGGACAGACATTTGGTTGAAATAGTTTAGTCAGGGATGATCCTGCCTTGATTTGGGGTTTTTGGAGTGGGGAGTTGTTGTCCAGCAGGGGGCTGGACTAGATTTCCTTTCCAGCTCTACTTTCCTATGATGCTATGATAAATGTACGTATAAAATCATTAAAAATAAGAGATTATACATGTAGAGTAAAAAAAAAAAATTATGATAGTTTGTCTATGAGCCACACGTACAATTTGTTTTTTCAACAAGAGACTGGACCTTCAGATTTTTTTTTACCTCTGGCCTCATTCCCTCAAAGTAAATTAAAATATTTTTGCTCTTGCTACTGCCTAAAGCAATACTGCCTCAATATTCTTGCTGTGTTTTGGATTATTGTGCTCTGGTTTGTAATTTTTATTGTAATGTTTTCAGTGTGTGTGAATATCATACCATCTTATGTATTGTGTCCTACTTTTGCCAGATAATAAATACTATAGAGGCCATCAGAATAGCAAGATCCTGGCTTTTGGTGATGCAGGGCATAACAACATGAAGAAAACCTTATTTGACCTTGAAGGCCCAAATCCTATTTCACTTTTTGACTTCTGTTAATCCCTTCTGAGAACTCTCAAAAGGACAAGCCCAGTTGTGCAGGTGGACATAGTGTCTAAATTCTGCAAAAGTGCACTAAATATTGCTTATGCATCAGCTTTTAGACAGCTAACTAACATTCACATACCTACAGATGAAATGGGTTTTGGAAGAACATGTACAACATAAAAGCAGTCTGTAACCATTTCTAAACCTTACAAATTCTAGCCATTCATGTTTAATCTGAGACCACTTTGATTCTTATAACTCTTATTCTGTGTTGTATCAGCTGTATCTGAGTGCAGTACACAGCAATGAACATACAAGATTTTCTATCCTACATTAATTTTGTATAAACCAGCTCAGCTGCAGACTTCTCAGTGGATCCACCTGCAAATGCAGTAATAAACTTGATTTTGGTATGCATTTCTAAGATGCTCCTTTAAAAGGCCTTTGAAATCACTTCTCCAAAGTCTCTGATTTCATAGGTATTACTATATTTTGAGCCAACATTAAGGCCCTTCACCTGCAAATGCAAATTATTTCCATATTGGAAAAAAACTATACTCATATTTAATAGATTTGTAAGTAGTGTTAGCAAAAGGGTAAACATTTGGATCTCTTCCTGCTAGGTTTTGAAGACCAGTTCAGGACAGTGGTGCCCCAGCCTTTTTTCCCTGTGGGCTGGATCAGTGGTACCGAGTCTGTCTGCAGGCTAGATCCAGCTGGTAGACTGGCCCCGTGGATCTGATCTAGCATGCAGTGTTGGGGCTTGATTTAGCCATGCATGGAGGAAGATGTGGGGGTGGCTTTGAAATTTGCTGCCGCTGCACCCTGCTGACAAACTGCCTGACCTGTAAAGGAGCCATGCGCACCAGATGTCATGACTCTCTGGGCCAGCTTTAGCTCAGGGGCCAGGGAGTTGAGCACCCGTGATTTAGGAGCTTCTTGCATATATAGTGACATTCTCTCTTTCCAGGTATTTCACACAGGCAGTACAGCAGTCATACAGGTTTAGGAAATATATTCTAAAAGGATCTACAGCAATTTATAGAAAGTCTGTCCTCAGAAAGCTTCTCATGCTTTCTGAAACCTACACAAAACATGCCATCTCTCTGATGGGAAACTGGATTGATGGGAATTTAAAGCTTTCTATGGGTTTCAGAAAATGCCCCTATGCGTTGGTTGTATTGATTAGTATGCTCTTTTGTGCCATGACTTCTGCACCCTCCATGCTTACGAAAGACTTTCAACAGGAACACTGGAGTGGAAAGCACCCCATGATTCTTTGATTCCTTACCTTTAAATTAGGGAGGACTGCCCACACTACTCCTTTTGGAAAATTATTCCAGAATCTCATTTCTCTAAAAACCTTCTCCCAGTTTAGGATCTACATTTACACATGGACCACTTATATCCATTTGTTCCTCAGAAACCTTCTAAACATTTCTCCTTAAAATTTACCTCTGCTTTGACCACTATAAGTCATGTCTGTTAGACTATGAGCTGTGATTTCTATCTGCTGCTAAGCTCTGTCCGTTTTATTGTTATTTCATTCTCTTATCCCAATCCCACCTTGTTTGCCTGTTTTGTTCATGTTTTGTCGTCTCTGACACGAGTTCTCTAAACCAGACACTACTTCCTTGGTTATTTGTCTGTACTGTGTCTAGTCCAAGGGATCCTGATCTTTGCTGGAGGTCCCCTGGTTCAAAGCTTTCACTGACACATTAGAGTTATCTTCCTGTCCTCTATTCAGACTCTTCTGCCTCTGAGTCTGCTCAGTTTTCTTGGCTCCATTCCCACTCTGCCCCCCTAGCCATCCATTCTTCTATCTTGAGGCTCAGAGCCACTGGCCTAATGTCTGCCTTTTGTCCAGTGTTCAGGGGATGTATTTCCTTTTTTCCCAGTCTGAGCACATATATCTAAAGAAAAAAAAAGTGGAATCATGTAACCCTGCAACCTTAATCTTTTCCATGTAATTTCTGACAGGATACAGTAAATGAAATCGCACACAGTCAGGTAATTAGACAAACATATACTTTGTTTCTTTGGTTTCAGAAGGAAAATATATTACCAGCTTCTCAAACACATTTTAGTATACTTCTCTTTCCAAGGAACATATTGAGGTAGCAAAGAATGAGAAACTATTCTTTAATGAATGTTATTCACTACAAATAAACAGGATTAAGTCTTTTAAAAATGAAGACAATCTAGTTTTGCTCACTTTTTCCCAGAATAATGAATAATGTAGCCCTTTAAAGTTTATCATACTACATTCTGATTTATCTTACTATACACTGAATTCTAATTTTTGTTAATGGGAGAGAGAATGAACAGACTGCGTAGACATGAACAGCATTATGGTGATATTTTATGAGTTCCCATATCACAACTGTTTAGAATGTCCACTCAGTATAACCCTTGAGAAGTGTTGATCTAGTATAATAGGTTGCCTTTTGCACCTTCCATTTTTAGGGCATTTTCTTTCCTCTGCTTTGATTTTCTAAGCTGTTCTGATCAGTTTACCCAGAGGAAATGAGAGAATAAAGAAGTGAAAGGGCAAACACTGAGGTTGTTATTCATTAAGATTCTGTATTTCTCTGTGTGAGTGCTACTTCTTCAGCACCTCATTTCTCAATTCCCTCCTTTCCTTTTATGTAAGACCTGGTTTCTATTTTGTTTACTTCTTGTATTTCGCCTGTACTAAAAGCATTTAGAACGAGAAAGGGATTAACAATTTCGCACCTTTAGTATGGGTGCTGCCAAGCACAAAAAGCACAGCTAACATTTCTCTAGACTCCACAGGAGCAGCAAGTCAAGATATTTTCACAGTAAAAAAAGAGAGACAGAGAGAAATGAAAGGGAAAAGAAAAACAACTCCCCACTCCAAAAACCCCAAATCAACACCCTCCTCCCCAAAAGGGTTCAAACTGAGGCTTCTTTTATTGTAATTTTTTTCTAATGTATTATGATTCAGAACTTGGAGGTGTAAAGGCATTAAGAAAAGCCAAGTGTAATTCTGCTGACTTGCACACTCCTCACAAATAAAGAGGACATTATTTTGTATTACTGTACTTTTGGTTAGATTTATAACTTAATACATATGTGCAATATGGACCAATCAAGGTCTCCAAAGAAAGCCTAGCTATGAATTCCCTGACTTCTGCCCATTTATGTTTTCATTAATTTTCTTCTTGAGGATTCTTGTATATACATATGCATATACATAGTTATGTCAGTGCTATCATTGCACATGATTTTGTGCCAAAGATGTAGTAAGTCAAGGGCAATGGATCCCTGACTTAAGCTAGAAGGCAAAACTGACAGAACAGCAAATAAATGTTGACCTTGATTCTCCAACTGGATGTAGCTAGGCAGACAGACCTCTGCAGGATCAGGGCTAAAAAATGGCATGACTACCTGGCTAAATGTTTCATGGACAGACCATGACTGAAACAAAATACTACTTCTGGTTATTTCAAGGACCAACTGTCAAAAGCGCAGGAAGGGTGAGTGATGTGGGCAACATACCCACCCCAAGTTACAAGCACAACTGCAGTTTATTTTAGGGTGCAGAGTTCCATACAAATACATCTTGGCTTACATGCTGCAACAGTGTTAAAATCTTGAGGGAAATCAAATTCTTGTTATGACCTTCATTGTTAACTGCTGAATTAACTCATTTTCTTCCCAAAGTTTATGAAATCACTTTACCTTAGAAAACTTGACCTGTGCTTAGATAATTAAAAAATACCCAAAAAAATTTTACTAAACTCCCCCAAAATATTATTTTTGGCATGAACATAACCTAAAAGCAAATTTATCTGGAAAATTAGAAAAAAGCAGAGACTTATACACTAATTGCCTCCTCAAACATAGTTAGTTATACTAAACCCTAAATTCAGGAACAGAGAAAAAAATTAAAATAGATCATAATAAGAGAAAGAGAAGGATACCTAGATACGTGAAAGAAAAAAAAATAAAGCTTGAGGTTTTTTTTGGCTTATCTTCCTATGTGAAGATACTGCCATCTAGCTAGCTTTTGAGAGAAAAAAAGTAAAAAGATTTCAGTCTTTTGGAAATGAGTCCTTGCCCCGCTTCATTCCCATGTAATACTGTTATACATATCTAATATATGATCTAAAGATTTTACAGTTATCCTGTTGCAAATATCTGGCACCTAGAATTACTTTTGTAGTGTGACTGTTTAGCAAAACCAAATGTGTCCACAATGCTAGTGAAAACAAGTAAGAGTGAAGAGCTGCTTAATTTTTGTATTAGATTTCAAATATTGAGTCTCTTAATTTCTGTGTGGTGACTTTTTGTTTTTGCTTTACAGAATTCCCACTGACACATAAAGACACATAGGTCTGGTAATACAATGTTTCTATATATACTGTATTTACTTGATTCCAAGATAAGGTTTTTCTTCTCCATGCAACACAGTGAAAAAGCTTCTTGTCTTGGATTCTTCTTGTCTTGGTGCAAAGTGGCAGGGGGGCAGGTGGCTGTTGTGGCTCCAACTCTGGCCCTGACCTGGTGCTGGGGTCAGAACTGTAGCTGCCATCTCCCTCTCCATTGTCTCCCCCCACCTTGACACCTGTCCCTTGACACCTGTCCCTCCACAGCATTTGCCTCCTACCCCTCCCACATACCCTCCAGCAAGGCTCTGGCACTTAGCACATGGTTGCTCTGGCCCCAGCTTGGCATGGTAGCAGCAACTCTGACCCAGGCTCTGGTGTCTAGCTAAAGCTGCTGCTGCTGCCACAAAAGCTGCTGCATGGCTGGGCTGGGGGCTGGTGTCAGAGCAACATGGGTTCCATGCTCCAGGATGGAGTGGGGCTACTGTCCTGTCACAGCTGAAGCTGGAGGGCAAGTGGCAGTGGGGGAACAGGGAGGAGAGAGGCTGCAAGGAGGGGTAGGCACTGGGGGAATAAGGGGGCCAATGAGAAGCAAGCACTGAGGGGGTGCAGGCATAGAGAGGTCAAGTAGCAGGGGTAAGGGGACAGGCACTGAGAGGGGAAGAGAGCAGCAGGACAAGCGGGGGTGGGAGAGGTGGCAGGGACCAAGATATGGGGGAAGAGACAAAGGTCAGGCTGCTTGACTCTCCCACCTCCTCCCCCACTGCTTGTTTCCCCACCACCTACCTTTCTGCTATTTTCCCACTGGAGCGTTGGGGGGGGGGGGGGGGTGTTGAATTTAAGATGGCCCTCCAACAATTAGATTCTATACATGGAAAATGATAATACATTTATTGCAGGGGAGAAGGGGTTATCTTAAATTCAGCTGTCTTGGATTCAGGTAAATACGGTACTGTACAGTGTCAACATTTTTAGCAAATGAGCGTGCTACCGTCTTTTCTTGAAAACAGTGTGAGCTTTCAAGATCAGCTTATTGGGTTTGTAAAGTTTTCCAATCTTTTTCTGCAAGTTAAAATTACTTATATGGAATTCTATTTCTTAGAAGATATTATTTGATTGAATTCATGCTCTTGGGTCTCAAGCATCTAGCATGAAATAGAGAATGAGTAACTTTGGATCTTTAAGGTGCAACCTTTTATGTGCCTTATACGTGGACTAAGTGCTGCTATCTGCTTAGCCTTCTAGAATAAGGTCCCTTTCAATACCTTCATGATCAAAGATATTACCTGTAAATAAACTATTTCATACTGCTATAGGCATAGGCCCAGATCTTATTTCACCTGTAAGATGCCTAAGTCCAACACACTTTGCTTTTAGATGTTTAAGGGTGCTAGCAGATGTTAAGAACCCCCCCTCCCCCTCACACCTTATAGGAAGAAGCAGTGCATTAGTTTGACCTAGCTCTGCAGCATCTGTATAGATCACGTGCTTCAGTGAGGCTTTTTGGTGCTTTTATCTAAGGGCTGATTCAATCAGCTACTGGATAAAAGAGCCAAGAAAGCCCCACTAAAGTGCTGGATCTATACAGATGTCGGGTGGGCTGGGTCCAACTAATGTGCTGTCTCTTCTGAGCATATGCTGGGTTTTGCATGGGGGTATGCTGAGTTTAAAGTAAAATGCCACTTTTATTTATTTTTTAACAACTGCAAGCAGTCTAAGACACCAAGTACAATTTTATTTTTTTCTGCACAATAGATGTTTAGGCATCTAGACACAACTTGTCTCCATCTCTATGGCTACTGTACACTCTAAGAAGCAATACAGCTTGGCCACCGAGACCTCTAACTCCATTTATGCCCTGTTGCAATCCAGTTTCACTAACTGAAATCTGATTTGAAGAAAAAACAAAACTAGTAACTGACATTGCAAGTGGTGTGGGGGTTGTGCCCATTTTTTGCTAAATTCTCCAGGATCTGGGATGCCTAAATCCTGGGCAACCTCACCAGCCTTGTTCCAGGAGAGTACCCTACCCATTAAGCCACAGCATATGAAGAGAGTATCTTTTATTCCTGTTGTTGAAGCTGCCCCACCAGGCAGCCAAGAGGAAAAGAAGGTGGCGTCAGAAGAGAAAGCCTGACTCTATGGGAGCCTGGCTCTCTGGCTTGGTGTGTGTATGTGTGGGGAGGGGGAAGTCCTTGCTCTGAATGTTTGTGTCTTGTTTGTGAATGTTTGTCATTTAATAATCACTGAATGAACAAACAGCAAAGAGAAAGCTTCTTTTTACAAAGTGCTACATCTGATGAACATGCCTTCCCTGTGAAGCTGTCTTAGTACCAATAGTGAAATTCATACTAGTACTAATACTGAAGACTTCTAGCTGTAGTCCTTATGACAGTACTTCTCTATTCAGGAACACATTAATCAGAATCCTTAATAGAAAGGAATGTATGAGGGTGTTTGGAGAGAAGAAAATAAAAGTCTGGAAGACTGTTAATAGCAAATCTCATTGTGTCTGTCTTTCCTTACAGAAAAATAAGGGGTTTTTGGGTTCAGCATTTGCATTCTGCAGCCCTATGTTGCTAGCCCACTCTATCTTGTGGGATACCAGCCTCCTTTGTTCACTGCCAAATCCCCTGAAATTACACTTCTCTTACAAGACTTCTACCACACCTCTAGCTTACACAAAAGGATAGAGTGGGCATAGCAATGTGATTGATGATAAACACGATTTCAGATTATTTTGCAGGACAGTCACTTGCACAGAGGCAATTCCGCTGGGTCAGATCCTTTCTCTCTTACTAAAGCAGAATAACACCATTACTTACAATGGCATTTACAGTAGTGTAAATTGTCATTGTATAAAATACAAAACCAGCACTGGGAATAGGGCCCAGAATCTAGGATTCCCTCCACCCTCTCCAAGGGCTCACTGATCTTCCAAGTCAGGGTCCCTCTTGCTTGCCCTGCCCCATATATCTTTCACTCTTGGCTCCCCAATAAGCCACCTTCAAAAGGAATGGGGGAGGGTGCTTTCACTTCACCCCTGGTGCTTAAGATAATCTGCTATGACACAGTTGGCAACCCAAGGCCTGTGGCCTGAATTTGGCTTGCAGAGCCATTTTATATGGCCTGCAGAGCTGAGGGGCTTTACCTGGGCACCAGGGAGTAGCACTGTTACAGGGGGAGCTGTGATGCAGATGCAGCTGTCGCGGCAGCAGTGTGGGCTGGTTTGCAAGTAGCCCTTGCACAAAGCTAAGCTTAATTAAAGCAGTGCCTCCCACTGAAAACACTGATGAGCCCCATGCTGTGAAAGGTGATATGAGTTCAAACCCCCTGAGGTTGAGAGCAGCCATAGAATCCAGATGCCTCATGTCCTGGGCAAGTGCTCTAACTACTAGACCACTGAAGAAAGAGGATATCTTTATACTAAATCATACTTCTGTGTGTCAAGTAGATATCTCTACACTCAAGTCCTGAAGGGGATTCCTTCCTCTGTAGCTGCCAGGATCAAGCTGGATCATAACAGAGGCCTCTTGAGCTGTTTGAATGATCCCCACTGAGCAAATGTAGAGCTGTGCACCTCATAAGAGGAACAGTAGATGCGTCAGCTGTAGACTGAAAGAATGGGAGTGTTATGCCACTTCCTAGCCAAAATAAGGCCCCTGGTTATACTGTTTATACCAAGCAGTAGCTGCACTTGGGGAGATCTTAGAGGAGAAATGGAAAAAACATCTTATGGTTCTCCTGCAGGGTCAGAGACCTAATGCAGCAGAACCATTTCAGGTCAGTCAGATGGTCATTGGGAGCAGGATTTCAGGCAGTGGAGCATATTCAAGGGCTTGCCAGTAACATTGTCCTGTTTCTCCAAAGAAGTGATTCCTAACTAGGGTTTCACAACACCCTGGGGTGCTGTGAACCCTTGTTAAGAGTGCTATGGGGTGTTGGTTAATATTAGCTCTGCTAGGTGTGCAAACATGGCCATATGATTGACAAAAAAAACCAGACATGTCAAATAGAATCCAGTGTCAAAAACATTTGAATCTGTTGTGGTCTTTTTGAGCTCTCTGCAACAGAATTTATTATTGTTCCAGAGTCAAAAAACAAGTGAAAGCTAAGATTGAGTATCTTCCATGGTGTGCCTTGAGTCTGAAAGGGCTGAGAGCCACTGGCTGGTTTTCATCAGCTAGCGCTATCTTATATAGTTCTGGAGGGAGTCCTCTGTCCTTCCATCTCTTTTTCTCGACTTCCCCATTTTTTTGTGTGACTAAGGGCCCTGCTACACATGCAAATTAAACCAGCTATAGAGTTGTTACACATCTTCAAGCACTAACTTTATGGCTGGTTGGCCCTTTTTATAGTTGGATAGTCGTTTTCATTGTACGATCATTACTTTGTACTTGTGGCTGGTCTAAATTTATTACGTGATTAACCAGTTAATTGTGTGATAATTACTTTGTGATCATGGTTGGTCTTACTTTGCACATGTGGCTGGTCTAAATTTATTGCACAATTAACCAGTTAATTGCATAATGTATATATAATGTGTAGCAGGGGCCTAAGAAGGGATGTGAACACAAGGAGGGTTTTTTTGGAAACTGTAGAGTTTTTTCATTAAGTATGGAGAAGGCAGGGCTCCTTTAGGTCTCTTATTTTTCAGAACAAGTGAAGACTTGGAGACCACAACATTATCTAAGTAAAATAGGAAAAGAACTGAAGGAGCTTACTGAAGTGAAGCAATCTTTTAAATTTATTTCTGAAGGAGACTGGTTTTATTGTTAGGATATTTTCTCTTGCTCACAGGGCCCTAACATAGAGAGGACACAGATGGTTTACTCCCTAAAACAGGGGCACTTGTGAATGCCAAAAAGGTAGAAGCTAAGTAGCAGGTTCGGTTCTCATCACTAGATGCCATTAAAGTGGAAAACCTAGAGTAGAAGAGTCAAATATTTTTCCTTTTTAGTCTTTCACGTTACAACTAACATTAAGAAGGAAAAAGTTCATAAAACCAAACTTTTAAAAAAGTCAGACATTTCATGAGTCTTTTACTACCAGGTAAGGATGACATGTATCCATTTAAATAATGACAGCATTTTGAAGAGCCCTATACGTAATGTAATTATGTACCTACTAAGGTCCTGACTCCACAAGACAGTACTTTAATCAACAAAAAGTTATTTCCCTGTCATCTTGCAAATTCTTACTTTACCTGGCCCATGTTTTGTCACTGTTCTCCATGGCTAGGAATAGACATTCAAAAAGCCAGAGCCTGAATTGATTCAATCTTTGCAGGTTAGTCTAACATGCATGTTAGTCTAACTGTACAGACATTCCCTCTGGACTGAAGAAATGCAGGCACATGACTGCAGTGGCTCAGGCTAGAAACTGGAGGACACTAGAGCAGCCCTCCCTTCCCTTCCAAAGTGCTGATATGGGGGGTAGGGCATGGCCAAGCCCCAGCTGGGAGGGGTTTTCCCCTCCCTCTTACTGCTCTTGACCAGCCCAGCAGGGAATTGATTACAGAACATTTAGTACCCCATCAAGAAAACAAAAACCTCTCTCATTAGTTCAAGCTCTTCTTAAACAACTTTTTCCAAGGAAGAACTGGACAGACATTACCAGCTGACCTGCTGATTAGCTCCAAAAAGCCCTAAGTGGACTATGTCCTATCTGCTTTTGTCGTGTTTGACTTACACAGACACTTCTCAGCTTTATCTAGCATACCACATGCTGGCTATGGTCTGTGCTGTAGAAGAGGGAAGGGGGGGAATCCCTGCCCAGGGAGTGGTGAGGGGTGGGGCAAGGGGAAGCCAGGCAGAGGCAGAGCAGAGCATCCCACCCAGGGCTGCAAAGCATCTGGGATGCTGGGGGGACTCTGGTATTAGTTAAATCAGGAGGGGGCCTGGGACAGACATTGCATAAACTGGTTTAACCCAAATCAGTTAAATCTGATACTACATTCAACCAGGTTTATCTCAAACCAGTTTCAGCCATTTTCAAAACAGTTTATGTGCACTGAACGCCTGTTCTGTTCCAGGTTTAAACCACTTTCTGATCACTTAAACTGGTTTATGTGTAATGTATATCCCTAGCCCATGTCTGCAAGTTTGGGAGTTTTCTTTCAGGGACAGAGAGATCAGAAGACTCAAGAGTTCTTTCAAAAATCTGTACAGCAACAAAGATGACCACAACCAGACAGCCAGATCTTTTCTCAAGAGGTATGTGGAAGGAATATACTGAAGCTTAGCAGCTGCTCAGTTAGCAGAGGTGGCTTCTATACAAAAATCCAATCTAAGAGAATTTAATTTTCCTACATAGTAACTACCTTGTTTTTGCAACCTTCGCTCCATCTCCTCTTTTCCCAGACAGCTCTTCTATCATTGCCTGGTCTTATTCCTTTTCTTATAAGACAAAAGTCATGCAGGAGGTATAAGACACTGCCATGCACAACTCCCCAACTTCAGAACATCATGATTAAGCATTTGGCACAATTACCTTTTTTTTTTTTTTAAAAAAAAACCAACTGGTTTCACTTGCAGTCTAGTCAAATATTTTAATGAGGCTTTTGGCTCTGCACTTGTACATAATACTACTATTTTACCTGTTTCATTTTTGTAGTTATTTTTCTACAACTAAACAGCATTGAATAATAATTAATCATTAATATTTCTACATAATTTCCAGTTTGACATGCAGTTTAGTGGAGAAACTGATGCATAATTTAGGTCAATTGTGTCAGATAACTGTGTCACAAGATTTTCAACTTATCTCTTCTATTCTCACATATAATACTTAAATTAAACTTTTCCCTGTTTTATGTATCCCTTAGTATCTTTCCTTTCCTATTGACCTTATAGAAAGGATGAAATATAAACACAACATAATTTTTTTATGTAGCGTTTTCTGTAATATTTATGTTATATTGGCTGTTGTGGTGTTCCACGAAGCATTAGAATTCAGTGTGTATGAAAGATGTTACATGAAATAAAGTTGTACTATGTTGTACTGCCAAAATGGGGGCAAGGCTATCATTTTAAAAGTAAGTTGGAGTTCCATAATTTCCCATAACCACCAAGAACTGGAACAGTATTCACTGGGCTTTTTCTTCATTTACTGAAGCTGGCAAACTATCAAGAGATAAATTATCTCACTCTATAAACACAGATATTACAATGTTCTTGCTGAAAAACAAGAACAAAACCAGTGAAATCACAGAGCTGTAACAGGAGTACTATTTCTTTACAGCTACAAGTCACTAACAGAATTAAATTAAGCAGTATATTAACCTTGTATTTAAAGAGAAAAAAAGACTGTTGTGGTGAAAATTTTAGCAGACTAATAGGAAACAAACTCAGAGGTTATATTCCATTTGAAACTTGGTATTTCCTACCTAGCTCCTTCCAAAACTATCCCCAGACTCAAGGAGAATTTGGGTGATACTTAAATGGCTTTTGGAAACCCTGAAGTCACTAAGGCTACACCAGAAGGGTTGGCAGGAACCAAGGAGTTTGCAAGAACACCTTGGAAAACCAAGACTCTTTTTTCAAGGAGTTTCTGGTTCTCTGAGCTGAAGCCAAAGGCAATGCAGAACTGTGCTTGGAGTCTGAACTAGATAGGGACTCTAATGAGCAACCCATATAAGCTACAGGAATCAAGACTGAGGCTGGAAGACCATGGCTGGAGTACTGATTAAGTACAAAGGAACTTGACACCATGGCCAACAGAGCAGGCTGCCAAAACAGCATTCCACCTGGATGTAGCAGGCCTGGAGATTTTGGCACCAGAATGGACGTTAGATCTAACAACCTGGTCCACTGAGGTAATCTGGAGAAGAGCCTTGGGTATCTATCTTTGATTTTCTTAATTATACCCCACAGCTCACTGATGGAACTGTAAAGTAGTACCATGGTCTCATTACCAGAGCCTCAGTTAACTTCCATAGTATCCTCATGGGACCATGAGTCTTGGACTTCAGTGGGCAAGGAGATGGAGAGACTCAAGGAGTCCTGGATAGAGAACCTCCTTAGAGATCCAGTCTCAGTGGCACAACCTGCTATTTTCTCTGTAATAGAGGAGATAGAGGGTCTGCCTGAAGAGCTGGTGCTCATGGTTAGAGATGTACCTAAATTGTGCCAGAAGTGTGCTGTGCAATGGCTTCTTTAATCTTGTTCTTTTCACTGTCCCCCTTGCTACCACTTGCTCCTGACTGGCTGGGAGGCAAAAATTGCAGCTTTAAATATGCTGTGGTTTTTGCCTCCTGGTTGACCAGCAACAAGACTGCTGGGGCCCCTCCACCAGTTAGAGGCTGGGGGAAAGGCAGTCGGGGAGAGGGCAGACAGTGAAAAGAACAAGATCAAAGGAGCCACTGCACATCACACTTCCTGTGCAATTTAGATAGATCCCTACTTATGGTGTATGGAGCTCATCTGACTCTCTGATACTTATGTTGGAAATGGTCTCCAAGGACTTCCCCATGACATATAACTGAGTTTTGTGATATTTCCACATTCTGAAAGCAAAAGACCTGCATAAAGATGCACATCCCAAGAACAAAGTTCTCCTACATAATAAAGATATCTGGTGTGCTGAACTTATGTAGGGCATTGCTCTAACAGTGTGGACACAACTTAAAAACCTGAGAGCAAGAAAAAGCCATAGAAAAGACATGTCTAGATGTTATAGAAAGAGAGACGCTTCTAATTTCCTTACCCAAGAAGGGGAGAAAGTATTAAGATGCAGCAAAGAGAAGACAATATCAATGATGGCAGTGCCATGAAATGCAGTACAAATTAACATGTACAGCAGGGAGGCCCAAAAGGGCACACACCCCACCAAAGGAACACGTTGCTAAGAAAAGCACCATATTTTCTGTATGCTACAAACTCTCAAAATAAGATGCACACATTATGTATTATTTGGGAAGGTTGAGTGAAGAAAAAATATTTTTTAGAGGCATGGCTAAATTCTGACTGTAAGGGATCCTGACCCCATGTCCGAATCCTGATCAGTGCTGGTCAAGCAAAAGATAAAGTTTCACAGCTACTGGCACACTGGCAACAGTTGCTGGCCGCTCAGCTAAAAGCTACTGCTAATTCCACAGTGGCTGTGATACAGCTTTGCCACAGTAGCTTTGACTCTGAAATGTAAACTCCATCCCTCCTTCCCTGAGGCTCCATGCTTCCATTCCTCCATTCTAGTGTAGAAAAATCAAATTACTTCTCTAATTAAGACACACATGCACACGTTTTGCAGAAGTGACTGACTGATACCAGCAAAGCAGCTGCATTGATGCTATTCTGATAAAAATAAATAAACAAATAAATACATACCTTAGCATTAATTGGGAAGAGGGCGGCTGCAGCTAAGAACCCAGAATAATAGCCCTCCCACATAACATCAACATAAATGTGTCTGTTTGGTTTTTCATAGGTTTGCTGAATGTTGCTGAATGCATAATAAATGTTTTGTTTTGAATACTCACTATTTAGATATGCACTAATTAAATGTTTTATCAAAGGTGTTTGGAATGTACAGAGAAAATACTGTTTGTGCTCTTCTAAAATCTGCATGAAGTGGTTATGACTGCTATACTTACAATCTATATAAATATGAATACTTTGCCTTTTACATATCTGTATCTATACACATGCACTAGGGGAAGTGGTAAGAAACCACTACATTTAAATTATTTAACATTCCCCCTTCTACAATTCTGGTGACTTTTTTGGGACAAACTCTAGCTTGTCCATTGTTTACAGGTGGGCTTTGATATTCAGCAGTGTAAAAGCCCTTGAATTCAGAGAATATCTTTTCTACATACCATGAAATTTCATTCAGATTCAGCTGAGTTATAATCTATTAAAAATGATCATTTCCTGTCCCTTCCTGATGTTCCCCAGGAACCTTTTGGCACTATGCCCAAATGACAGCTGAACACAAACGCTCTAATGCTAGGCTCAAACTATGGGGAAGTAGCTTCTGCTACCACGACCACTATACTGGGAACTGAAGAAGTGGCTGGGAGGAAGATGAGGAGGTAGCATTGGGCTAGACCACTGATGCTCAGCCCCTGGTCTGTGGGCCAGATCCAGCCTGTGGATCCATATCATCTCACTCACCAGGCTCCCCCGGGTCCAAAAATTTAGCGGCGTGGAAGTGGTGGCAATGTTAATTGCTGCTCTTATGCTACCCAATTTATGGACCCCTAGGGAGCCTGGTGGGCTGGATAATGTGGCCCTGAATGCTAGATTGGGTGCATGGGACTGAATCCCAGTACGCTGGGTTGGGCTAGGGTGGCACTGGGCACACAGGAATCCACATGCGTGGGACCAGGCCAAGGCAATGCAGAGTGCCTGCCTGCTGGGATGGCACAATGGAGTCTGATCCAGACAAGTTGGCTTGGGTATACATGGCCTGATCCAGCTGTGGGGCCCAATCCAGGCATGTAGGACCCAAGTCCATGTGCAAGGAATTTGGCCTGTGGACTGGCCCAGCACGTCATATGCAGCCCATGGGGCTGAAAGTGTGAGCACAACTTGGACAAGACTGAATTTTTCCCTATGCTTTCTACATTTGTCACAAACTCAGTGTTCCAGCCCCCTCTCCCTGGAGGCACCATATGAGGCAGGAGCTCAAAAACAGTCAGCTATGCTAGGCTTCTTCATAACCCTCTAAAGAAGCCTATCTTCTCCTTTCATGCATAATAGCCTTCTTCTGCTACCAGCACATGTGTATTTAATAGTTCAAGCTGTAGAGATCTGTGCTGTGGCACAGCTGATGCACAATATCAGATTGCTGCAGTTGCAGATAACAGAATAGATATATTTTTTATCATTCTCTTTCTAAAAATGTAGGAAATTACATGCAACACACAACACAAAAAAGGAAGTTACTTAGACTAGAAAATTAAACACCTGAAAGGATGGGGCATCAGAACGATCTATAGCTGTCTGTGCAACCTTAGCATGCTCTATGCCATTGTCTATTATGTTTATGATACAGACTTTAATCATGTTATTTTTCCCCTGAAGCCTTCATTCCATGCAAAAGTTAATACAAAAAGCTGCAGAGTTCTTGTTCTATACAGTCATACTCAGTCACACAAACTGCCTGCCTGGTGTAAAGCCCAAGGGATTGTACCTTCAGCAACATAACATACTTTGGACCTGGCTGTTGTTATTGTTTTCCCAAAAAAACAGCAAAAAAAAAAGCACACAGTTGGCTAGCAGACATGCATGATTTCTATACAATGTGTCATTAAGAGAAAAAATATGCTATCAGCACATACAAAATTATTTCTGAGCCCAACATAGAATATTATAAACTTGTCAGGGTCTGCGACTATCAACTACCTTTTGGACGCTGTATCTTTTCCTAGTTGTGATTCCATGGTGCTAGGCTTGTCAGAGTCAGTCCAGAAAGGTCAGCAATTCACTCCCTGCCACCTTCTCCTCCCAAGAAGGGGGATAATATTGACTATAAGGTTTTTTTCAAAATCTGGTCCGTTAATAAGGACAAATTTTGGGTATAGAAGCTTGACGGGATGCATACTCTGGAATGCCAACAAAAAGGTGCAGAAGACATTCAGAGGGGACGTCACACTATAAATATAAGAAAAGAAGGCAACAATATTGCAGGGACCAGAAAATGGAGTTCTGACAGAAGTGATAGCAGACCCTCTTTTCCCAGGGTACTGTGATGCTCCCCATATATCCAGCAGGCTTCACAGGGGATAAGGAGCTGGGTACTACATTCATGAGCTGGAAATCTTAAGGGGAATGAAAATCAATCCTTTCCTCTTGTTTTCTGTACTGCAGAAACTCTAAAGGCCATCGTTACTGTCCACTGAGCCTTTCAGGCTAGCTGGATCTTCATTAGGCATTTGGAAGCATTTCCCAGCCCCACATACGCTATGCAACAATCTGCTATGCAGCTTCCAGGGATTTCCAATGACTAGGACAAAGGAGATGATGAAAAGCCAAGCAATGGTGTCCTGGGGCAAGGGGAAGATATGAACCCCGAAGGGCTAAAGGGGGACCCTGGGGGACAATACACTCCAGGGAGAGTGAGAGGAAAGGAGAAATGAATAAAAACATCTTACCGGCTGCAGGAACCGCAGTGGAGCTGGAAGCGGCGGCGGGACCCGCACAGCTTGTTAGCTGTGGTTTTTTTAAAGGGAAAGCAGCTGGGAGAGAGGGGGAGGAGAGCCGGCCCGGAAGTATAAGAAGGGGAGACGACAAGGCAGCGGAGGAGGAGAGGTGGTGAGACAGCATCGAAAGGAGAACCCCTGGACCCACCAAGGAGGTGGAGGAGCCAGGGAACGCTGCTCGCAGGTCAGGAAAGGGTCCTGAGCTGTGCCCAGGTAGAGACGCTGCCGTCGGACTGAGAAAGACCCAGGTGTCCCGGCTATATATAACCCTCGGGCCACGAAGAGAGCCTACAGGAGGGACCTCATCAACAGAGGCGGAGGCCAGCGGATCTACAGGAAAAGAGGTATCCAAGCAAGGGGCCAGCTAAGACCCTCACGTCCGGGACAGAGGACCCAAGCGGGAGCCCATCGAGGGATGATTCCTTTACTGAGGGATGTTGAGGGCAGACACGCATGAGAGTACCCCACAGCTAAGTAACGCAGCCCTAAGGGGGAAGGGTAGTTGGTAAAGGGGAGCACGCTACTACTAGGCGCTCCTAGGTAGTGGTCTAGGGAGTGCTGAAAAGGGGCATACAATTGCGGTGTCCGTATCCTTTCGATGGGTTAATTATTATTATTATTTTTTTGGACACCAGAGTTAGAGTGAGACAGGGCTTCTAAGGGTGTAAGAATCAAGGGGGCCAGGGTTTACTTAGCCCTCCTCCAGGCTCCAGCAGGAACCAGGAGGAACCCCCACAGAGAGGGAGGGTTGGCCGCTGACAACAACAATAGCACGCCGTTGAGGCTGGGTATAGGGTGAGGTACAGGGGAGGTTGGAGCCTCACAAAGAACAACACGCCTCGGCCTTGGGGCAGCTGGAATCAGATGGTCAGACGCCTCCACCACTGAGATATCATCCAAGTCGTGGCAGGCAGGATAAGGAGGGGAGAAGACCACCTGAGGCAGGAGATCGTGGTCCCATACCTTTAAGGGATGGAGCCAAGGGTTATCATCAAGTCCCAGGGCCGGGTGGCAAGCGACCGTATGATCGAGGCCCGACGGGCGCAAATGGAAACAGAAAGGGACAGCAGTCAATGATTCCCACTGAAGAAGAAAAACTTCTAATATAAAAGGGATAAATCTTTTATTATAAAAAGCCCCCCAGTGAAATTAATGGAAAATACTGGAAGATTTTATGGTGCTTTTCTTTTAAATGTAAAACATTCTTCCCCCCCCCGCCAAATCAAAGAGAATAGAAAACAAATGCTGCCAAATCCAGAAGGAACCAGGTTATCACTTGCCTGGGAGCAGGGAGTAGAAGCAAATATCAGTATCTGCTGCTTTGCTGACAGAGAAAGAGAGAGATGATGGCATTATGTACGGTGCTCGGTCTCTCCAGCCAGCACGTGTTAAGTTGGGGCTGTCCAAGTTCTGTGTGCCCAGGGCAGGCTCTAGACATGGTCAGTGACTGACTGATCACATTGATCAATGAAGACTATTGCCCTAGTCAAAGCCTGAGTTATGAATGATATGTGCTTATGTTGGCATACAATCAATAATCAATAAGTTTACATTTAAATCATAAGCAGTAGCTTAGGGAAGTAGAATGAGAATCTTTTTAAGCCACTAATATTAGACCACTAAATAATTGCTTTTTGGAAAAATGTGGAACTACAGCTAAAAGTAACAACTGATGTTTTACTGTTTGATCCTATTGGAATAATAATAATGTGGCTTTGTTGACCTGTCAGCCTTAGCTACTCTCTTCCTGGACTCATGCTAAATTCCAGGAATGTGGCTAAAGCAGGCCAAAAAGCCTGTTTCAGAGTGAACCTTTCCAGATGTTTCAACTGGCCTAGTCAGTAAAGTACCATTTTTACTTAAATCCAAGACAATTCCAAATTTAGGACAACTCATCCAACAATTAGATTTTATACATGGAAATTTATAAATTAGTTACAATTTTCTACATATAGAATCTAGTTAATGGAAGGACATCTTATACTTGTCTCCCCTGACTGCTGTGGCAGGGGAAGCAGTGGTGGGGAGTGAGAGGCCAAACCCCTGCCCCTTATCTCCCTTTGCCTGCCTCCGCTACTGCCTTCCCACCAGGCACCCTTTGCCACATGCCCACCTGCTGCCTGCCCCTCCATGTCTATGCTTGCCCCCTGCCTCTTGCTCCTCATGCTTGCTTCCCCAATCCCTTGCACCCCATTGCAGCCTGCCCCCCTACTCTCACACTGTGCCTGCCCCTGATTCCTTGCCCACCTTTTATTACAGTTCTGCTTCTCCAGGGCTCTGCTCCTCTGAGGCATGGCTTCAGCCTGGCCCCAGCCTAACCTGACAAGGGAGAAGTGGTAGCAGCTCCTGGCCAGACCAGGCTGGGGTTGGAGCACAGCAGAAGGATAGTAGGAGACAGCTGGTGGGGGGGAGAAGCAGGCACAGGCATGGTGGGGGGAAGACTGCAGGTTCCCCCTCTCTGTACCCTGTGGTATCCCTTGTGCTCCCCCTAGCCACAGCCCCCTTCCCTGCGAAGTGCGCCATTCTGGCCAGGGCAGTTGCCGGTTCAGCTCTGGCTTCAGCCTTGAGCCCAGAGCTGAAGACAGAGTTGAGCAGCTACCTGCTCTGGCTTGGTACTCAAATCCAAGATGTAGCTTTATCTTCCCCCTTCCTCATGCTGATTGGGGAAAACAACCTTATTTTTGATTTACATACAGAAAAAGAAAAAGAACAATGTAAGTAGCATTATCAAATGGTAAGGGAAAGAGGTAAGAAGTCCTGTTGCCCAGAACTGTACCTTTGACAAAGAGAAAGGCCCCAGCTTATTGGCACCTTCCAAGTCCACATAAAAGCTTGTTCAGTTCAGTTCCCAAAGTCTCAGTGAATCAAAGAAATCTGAATAACTCCAATCAGAATACTGATTGAAATAAGCCACATTTGGATGTAAACAGGGTGGAATGTTGGGAAGACTCAGCAAATTGAAGACAACCTGCTGCCAACCTGCAAACCACTTTCCTTCTCCCTCCTGCGTCTCCCCCACCTGGTATAGGTGAGAATCTGCATTGTGCTGTTGCAGGTAATATATACTTATTCTTTGCTCTAGGGTGTAATCAATAGAAGGTTGGGTTATAGACCTGTCTCATCTCTTATTCTGACTTGGGTCTTTATAATACCTTACCTGCTAAGAGGGAATCAAGGATCACTGGGAAATGTGATTGTATTTTCATTTCGTGTTCAAAAAGAGTAATCAGTAAGGGAATTATAACAGCTCCTGAATCCTGTGCCTAAGCATGCAAAGATGTCCTGATGATGGACTGTAGGCCTGTCTCTCAGAAGACCAAACGGTACCGGGTTTATGGTAACAGCTAGGGCTTGCACATGGTGCCGTCATGTAACCCCCAGAATGTATACCACATGGACTATATATAGCAGCACCCCCACCGTGATCTTTCTTCCCACCCCAAAAGCAGTGCCAGTGACATGTGGACCCTTGTCTCCCCTGGGCTCTCTAATGCCTCACAGCAGTGGGAGAGACAGATGCAGGAGCCCACAGGCTGTATGATAACTGCTCTTGGGTGACATAGACCTGTGGACAATCCGTTGGACAGCCCTGTGTTAAATTACTCAGGTGGAAGCCCCTATGGAAATCACTAGACACTTTTAAACCAACTTCTGTTGCAACTTAATTCACTCTCTTACCAAACCCTCCAAAAAGAAATGAGAATATTAGAAAACGAACTGAATTTTATATGCATGATTTGCTTGTTACATTAGCCTTCAACACAAATATCAATGTTTCTCTAAAAAAACCCTTAAACTTCAGAAAGGAATATACAAACTGATGCTGTTCAGAACAAAAGGCTAATGGCATAAGCAGCACTATTTTGGAAACATTGATCTTTTCTAAAAACTAAGGAAGAGTCAATATAGTTTTCTGTTTTTTTAAGAAAACACGCTGTATTTCAGAGATAGTATACTTGCCATAGAATATTACATGTGAGTTGTCATGGTAACTTTTTTATTATTTTGATGTTGTCAGACTTCAATTGTTTTGAAATTGAGTAATTTTTTTCATGTTCATTTTCTGGTAGAACACCTTTAAAGAACAGATTCTGATCTTTTTTTTAAATTCCATTTTTAAACAAATAAAATCTGGTGTATGCTTCTGCTTCTCCGTTAGATTTACAAAGGTCACTTGGTAAGGCTAAAATGAAGCATGCTCAGGACAAGCAAGCCTGTACTTTCCCTTTGCCCATTCCTCTTCAGGAGGAAAGTTTTATTTTCATTGCTGCTGTTACTGGTAAACACTCTCTTGCCAAGCCTGGGGAAGAATATGCATGCAAGCTCTCACATTAATAATACCGTAAAAGTGACGAAAGCACAAAGTGGTGTAATGGCCACCATTGTGGCTGCCACAACAGGACCTGAACTGGGGACCTGTAGTTATTAAAGAAGTAGTCTCTACAGATTGAGATGCAATGCCCAGTTCACATACTGGGAGCAGCAACAGACCCACATCCACTGAGGTGTTCCTGAACTTAACACTTAAAGACCAATGGGGGAAAAAAAGAAATATTTTCCCTCTTTTTTTTTCTCTTTCAGTAAAACTAGGGATTGCTTGTAACTGCATTTGATATATATTTTCAGGGGGAAATGCCACTTTGTATTTGAAGGCATCATCCTTTTAAATATAGTGTGGAAAAAGGAATACAGTCTTCGATGAGAATGTTCACAGTACAAATCTGAGTCATTCACTGATCCTTTTAGAAATAGTTATTTTCTCTTTTTTTATAAGCTTTTTTTTCAGCTGAATTTATCCACGCATGATTTCAGTCACTTTTGTTGAACACAATGAGTTAGTCACTAACATGAATTATGGAGAAAAATATACATTAACAAGCACAAACATCTGAACCTGCTTTTAAGGATTTTTTTTCTTTCTGAAAACAGAAGTTAATAAAAAAACTTTATATTTAGTCCACTACTGAAATGATTTTAACTCAGTGGGTTAATTACACAATATTAGATACAAACAGTGCAACACAAAACGTAGCTACATCATTATTTGCAATAAATGTTAACTCTAAATAAGTGCAACCTGTCCATAAACACTTGCTATAAACTACTTAAAAATAAAATTTGATGGGTAAACATGAAAAAAAATTCTCCAGGAGAATTTTTTTAAAAAAAAAAATATCAGCACTCATTTAGAGTTTGGGATTTGTGAAAGAAAGCTTTAAAAGGAGCAAACCTGATTGGCTGTGGCTGTTGCGGCGAAGGGGACACTTGTTGCAGGAGTTGTTGCTGCAGAGACAGTGGCGGACGTAGCGCTGTGCATCATGGGTACTTTCAGGAGGGGAACCATGGAAGCAATGAACAGGAGGGTGTAGCATTATGGTAATAGAAGTGGTATTTTGGCATGGTGAATATCAGAGCAGCAAGCCATCATGGGTTAAACCAGCAGATGGCATGCAATCACAATGCAAAGCAAGAAAGCGTGGCAGAGAAATAAAAAAGGGAAAATAGCTTATTACAAGTACAATTAAAGGAAGTTTGTCAACATAATCAGTGATTCCCAGAAAAAAACAAAATAAGTGATTACTACTGGTATTATATTTAATAATTTGACAAGGTGGGAAGTATCAACCAAAATAGCTTATTTTGTTAAATAAAATTGTTCAATTTGCTAAAATACTATTTAAAAAATATCTTTATCACCACTATTCCATGGAAGATTTTAAAAAGCTGGCTCTTTCATTTCATATTGAAAGGGAAAAAATAATTTATTTTATATGAATTAGAAAAACTAATTAATTGCATTTACCACTAGTATGGGTTAAATGTGTATTTTCAACCTTGCTTTACACATACCATTTTTGTTTCTAGATTTATGTTCCATTAGCCCTGCACAACTAATTTTATCTGAGTTAAATTACCATCTGCTTTCAGGCAAAACTCAGTGGCACTAAAATCATTTTCTTGATTTAAATACTAATTTGTTTGATCTAAAAGAGCAAAGCAGATTCTGTGGTAATTTATTTTTGTACTGTTTTAAGGATAAGTGTAGTAATGTGTGCATTGGAGACTATTAATCTGATATTCTTTAAAGACTGCTCTTGAATAACCCCTCACAGGAGCAGCAAAAACTCAGTTGAGTCATTCCATTAGAATCAATGAGACTATCAACTTGAATAAGGGTTATTCATGTGAACTGGGGTCTGTGCTAACACACCCTCATTTTCAACACAAAAATATAATTAAGAGAGAATATGATTCAGAACCTAGGTCACTTGCTCAACACTATATACCAGTATTAAGTGTGTTTCTGGGAAACTCTGATAAAACTTTCTAACACACAGCAAAAAGGAGAAATAGGCACACCACTATGAAACTTTAAAACATTGATGAAATTAGCTTGCTTTTCCAAAATTTATAATACTAGATAATATAAAATATATAAATAAAATTCTTAAAAACTGAAAAGCAGATTTGAATTTATGATTTTATGCTTTTGCAGTGTAGTTTTTATAGCAGGTGATGTCATATCTATCTAAACGGCAAATTTCATCTACAAATAAATCTAAAATCCTACAAACTCAACCAAAAGGACAAATAAACCTTTAAATCAAGTACTTGTCTAAGTCATGTTTATGATTTTCCAAACAGCTGAAGGTACAGAACACAGTATAAAAGAGATCAATAAAGAAATTTGGAACCTACCAATACTGGTAGCGGGTGTCATGCACAAAACTGACCCTGTGTGTCATGCAATGATCGGTGGAAAAAGTGAATAAAGGGAAGAAACAGGTTAGCTGTTTAGAGTTAACATTCAAAGTGAGATTCAAGCATACCCAAGGATAAGTTAGTTAGTTAAACTGAACATTAAGGTCATTCATAGTTTTGTTTACAAAGTGAACTGAAATATTTTTTTCTTAAAATACTATTAGTTACCATACAAACATCTTGTGTGTTTCTATGTGCATATATGCGACTATGTTTCATAAACTTCTTTCACTTAATCTTATTTGCAACAGTATTTTTAGTCCTGATCAAATATTGCATTATGTAATGGCTGCTTAAGTCTACTGAGCAGCGAAAACCAGAATTATGCTGGCTATACAGACCAATGCTTATTATTTTTTCTTATACACAGCAGAGAAAAAATGTAAGTGAAATACACTTTTCCATTAATACTCTTTGGAGATGTTAATAAGTTTAGGTTTAATCTTAATGTGCACATTTGTAAAAGAGTAACTTTGGATGTTATTTTTAATAACAAAAATATTGCAATAATGGAATTGTAAACTGAACATAGCCAAAGAATGTGCCAAATTCCCCTGCAATGTGCCTCAACTGTGCTGTGGAAGGACTGTTTCTAGAACTCAGTTTAGCCTTTGTGCCATTTCACCTATATCCTTTCTGCAAAGCCTAGTGGAAAAAAACACCAACAAACAAAAGCCAACCTTCCCATAGGCCTTTTTGGCAAGTTCACAATGCCTATAAGGGAGCATGAGGAGTACAGAGGAATAGAAACAAAGTGTCATGTACACAAACCATTAGGCAGTTACTGCATGTAGAGGACATAGGGCAGATTAATTTTGCCAAAGTACTGTCTGATCATCCCAACATTTTGTTTATTTTTCATAAATGACAAATGAGTAACTATGAATGACCTTATATTAAAAGAAATATAACTTTCCTCTTCTAGTCCTCACAAAAGTTCTACTACACATCATTTGAAGAAAAAATTCTGTGCCTTTTAAGATCACTCACCAAAGAATAGGAAGTGGTGATGGTAATCATACTGACTTACAGAGCTAAAGTGCAAAAAACTGGAGATAAACTGTGCTAAATCAAGCCCTGCACCTTTTATTAGGGAGTCATTGATTTGGAAAGGCAGAGGAGTTTTACAAGACAATTTATCAGTGTTCCATATATTCAATCAACAAAACCTGGTCTTAGACTTAACTTGTCTAACACACATTTAGAAATTACACAGTTTCAGAATATGTTGGTTTATCATTTCAAATCAACATGTGTACAGCTCTTCATACAGGGGTGGTATGGATGTATTTAGGCCCAACAAATTCAAGAAGGCACAGTTCTTCCTGGACTCCACGGGGAGTGTAATAATCACAGATGCAGTATGCCCCATCACCCATGAAAGGTTGTTCTACTGACTAACTGCAAAGATGTGTTCCCTGGCTTACTTCATTATTCCTGTCCCCTTCTCTCCACCCCAGTAATGTCAGTGATGCTGGATGGGTTGATTTCTCATGCTCCGTGTGAGCAAGGTCTCCCATTTTGCCTGACCTGATGTACTATGACTGAGGATGAAAGACTCCATGTACCTCTTCCTTTTTTGTGCATCTGTATTGGGACTGGACAACAATCTGGCCCTTAGAGTTTGGCAAAAAGAACCACATCCCTTACATCATAAGTTTAAAATAAGAAATCTGTCACTTAATTATGAGCTATTTTTATAACAAACCGTGTATTAGCCAAAAACAGAACTGAAGAGAAACAGCACGTGAAATAAGCTGCTTAAGGAAACAAGAATTCTAAATTTGGAAAATATCCAAGTGCTATTTCACTGAAGCATTTTTAAATTACTGTATTTTCCAAGGTTATTTTAAGTCCTATGGTAATTATATACAGTGGTGATAAGCTCTGAAAGTCAGTGCCTAAGAGTAGGAACAATGAACATCTCACCACAAGGGCTTTTGGTTTTGATTTTCAGTAAATTTGCTGAGACTCTTGGATACTTCTTACACTGGATAGTCCAGCATTTATTTCTCAATAATTAGGTAGGCTTGCCAATTCCTTAAAACTTTGCCACAAAAATCAGCTCATTTTCTACTATACTTGCAAGGTGCAAAATATTCATGGATCTTAGCAGAAATGGCACAAGATTTTGGAAGCTCTTTGCAAGATTCAAGTGGGGCAATATACTAAAATATTTGCATAAAATAAATATCTTTAAGCTTTTTTTTTCCTCCCCCAAACGCAGGGCCAGATTCCAAAGTTTTTACCATGTTTTTATTCAGTTCTGAGCACAGGCAAATTTTTCCATTGAAGTCCATGTGATTTTTGCTTTTATTTAAAAAAAAGATATATATTGTTAATTATACTCTATAACAAGAAATTGGCAAATCCTGAATTCTCTCTCTTGTTTAATTCAAGAGTATTGCTATATACTTAAAGAACATGATAAGAGGTTAATGAATGCATTCACAACTAGAAAATGCATTTACTGAAGGAAAAATTGAAATGTTTTAAATCATCCTGAAAATTCAGAGTTGAAAACAAACTGGAATTATGTTCTTTAATGCACTGCACTATGTATTTTACCATTAGATACTACACTTTTTCCATAACTTAGAGAACTGTATTGCACCGGTTCAATTTATCCCAAGGCTTACAATAAAGTTGCATATTTCCTCTTCTTTAAAAGGGGTAAAAAGAGGTATCGACACCACCTGTTTGAGTTCAGGATGTTAGGCATGGTGCACTATGGACGGATGGTCTAGTTTTCTTGAGTTTTGAACAACAGTAGTTGTTAAACCGCTACTATTCCACTACAGCTGAAACACTTACAAGAATTCCAGCAACAAGTATTAGTCACAAAATATGGGGGAGTTTTGGGTCACAAAATTAAGTGACAAAGAAAATGGAAAAAAAACCCCCTCATTACAGAATTGTTTAATGCAGATATAAGGTGCATTATAATCCCATCATGCTCCCATGCAGAAGTTTACCATTCTAGTTTAGGAGGGGGAAAGTGGTATATGCAGCAAAAGTGGAAATACAAGATATGCCCAGAGAGCAGGGGATCTTAGTGTTGTTCCTGAAGCATTTCTGAAACTATGCCTCCATTCCATGGCTTCTATGATGTTCCTCCTCCCCGCCCACTGCAGCACAGCTCTGGTTGATGGAGCTAAAATGCAACTGATTTAATACAGATGAGAAGTGCTATGCTGTACATATAAAATAGGGACAACAATTGAATAAAAGAAAAATACTAATTTAGTGTCATGGTAAAATTACCTTGTGAATCCTAATATTCTGTATATAATTTACTGTCAATATCTGTGAACACTGTATCCTGAGTGGGATAAGGAGCAGAGGACACAACAGAGTATACTAAGTGTAATAAAACAGTGTGTACAAGTGATAGAAACTGTGTTATGTGGAGAACATCAAAAGAAGACTCTTTTTTGTGTAAATGCAACATACCTGTTGGAATAAATGCTGCGTGTTGCTGCAACTGTGCATTGGCAAGCGCCTGTTGATAGTGCAAGACACTGGGATTAAAAACCGCACTGGCACCATTGTTTTTTTCAAGTGCTTGTCTCTTTGGTAATGGATGAAGAACACCGGAAGGAAAGGCCTGCAAATAAAGAATTCAATTTAATTTGAAGTATTTTAAAGACATATCTTTTGTTCATGTACAATTCAATAAAATTATGTAATATACTTTTTAAAAAAGCAGTTACAGATGCCTTGCCATGCACCTTAACCCAAAGCATTGCAATGTAAAATGAGTGGTATTTTGTTATTGATAGCAAAAGCATGGTACTATTAACCTAAAACTGTAGCATCACAACTACTGAAAAGAAAGGCCTTTAAAGCAACAAAAATGGCATTTCCTTTAAACAGGGTTTAAAAAATTCTAGGGAGAAAAAACCACTTGTGTTTCATTGCCAAGTATTTCTTTTAGCTAAATAATCTTCCAATTATTAAATGCAATAATGAATTACGTTACGCATTTTTATTACAAAAGCAGTTTTATCTCATTTCAACTTCATGATTTTTAAATGAAACCATGTTAGGAAAAAACTAAATTGTTTGCATTTATTATGTATGGAATGAGATGGATAAATACAGTACTGAATTTTCTGTAAATTAATAATATATTTTTCAATTGATGTTTTAAAAAAAGCAATAAAAATTTCATTAGTTGCTTCTCTGAAAAGCTACATGCAAAGCAAAAGGTGAAAGGTCAAAGTACCAGGTCTACAGTTGCTTCGAGAGGTCGCTTCATTGCTTTGGCAGTCGACTGAGTCTTTTAATAACAGGCAGCGAGCACATGATGGCAGTGGGCCAATGGGAGTCAAGCGAATTAACATACAGGTAAACAGCAAGCAGAGGTGCATCATGGGAACGGCATTGCATTGTGGATAGGTGAGAAGGAAAAAAATATTCTGAATGCAATATACAACATACAAAACACTAGGCATGCACAACAACAAAAATGTTTTCTAAAGAAATGAATATTACACCTTGAATTAGTACTGAAGCAAAAATGCATCTACTATACCTTAGTTAAAAGCATATAAGAGAGTAAAATATAGATGTTTGAAATTCAGGAAAGTTAAGTAAAATAGCAGCTTGCAGACACTATTAAGCATTTTATAACTTCACAGAAATGCATAAGTTTTAAGGATTTTTTACAAGGATTTCTGATAAGTTAGTTACATCAGATTAAAAAGCATAAATATTTTTTCAATACTAAAATTTTAAATACAAAGCAATAGTAAGAATTTAATATTTTAATAGGACTACTCACATGTGTAACCATTTGCAGGATTTATGTCTTAATTATTAAAATGTACATTTCAATAGACTTTGGGATCAAGTACAAAGTGTTTTTCTTTTTCAAATACAGGGTTAATGAATGTTAAGTCTAATCACTAACTTATCATCAATTCCTTGTATTTTACTGCAGCTGGAACCATAAAGCAGACATCTGCTTTTAACTTACCACAATACATTAAGAAAAAGCCCTTTTTAAAGGAACACTAAGTTTTCTGATCAATTTTAATACTAACTTCAAAACTAGGTAATGATATAAAATAGTACTTGTCAATAAGGGAACACAGCCAGTAATTAGAACAGGAATCATGGCAGTAATTCTTCAAATATTTAAATATAACTTTATTTATTTAAGCAAAATAAGTAATATTTAAATAACTGCATTTGCATAAAATTAAACAAGGCCCAATTTGATACTATTCTGACAGAAAATTTAGCTTAACTTTAAATTAAATGTTTTGTGATTTAAATTAGGCTTCAAGAAAACATATGGAGAGGAAGGTTTGGTCATAAATCAAATCCATTTTTGCACTCATGATGATAGTCAGCTTCCCAGTGTCTACAAGAGAAATTAATATTCACCCTGTCTCCATCTTGGACATTCCCTGCAACCAATAAAAATGAAAAAGGAGGACAAAGTATTGAGCAAGTACTACAGTGGTTCTCAACCTTACCCAGGTCATGGCACCTACCACAATTATTTTGAATGTGGCAGTCCCCCTGGCTGAGAACCACTGTTGGCACTGCCTCAGTTTACCTTAGCCCTTCTCAGCCAGGTTCTGCTACCTCCAGATGAAACTACCCCACAGACTTTCAGTACTACCAGCCCAAGAAAGGCTATACCACATGCATGTTCTTCTGCATTAGGGCTCTCTAATTGACCTAATGGAGACAGTAGTGCTGACTCCTACTATGTTGCCCTTCCTGGTCCATCTCCACCACGCTCCTCTTAGAAACAGACATGGGCAGGACAGCTTCACCCATGCCTCTATTTCTGGGAGGAATATATGGGATTCTAGACCAGTAAGGGCTACACAATACAAGGCAGCTTTTCTGTCTGCTTTAGGCTGATCAGAGAGACCTAATGTAGAAGTAGTGTGTGAGGCAGTTTTACTTGGCTGCTGCTGCCGTGGCACCCAAGGGTGCTGCCACACTCTAGTTGAGAACCACTGATGCACCATGCTTAAAACAAAGTACCTTCACAGAACTGGGTCAATGACAATATGAATAATTTGCAAGATAGCTATTGCTTCTTAAAAACACCTTTCCCAATTTCATTTTCTGTTTTTCCAATTATCACCTCATATGCTGCTTTCTCCCTTTCACCTGCAAATGCATTAAGACTTCCTACTGACTTATTCTCTCCTTTAGCTCATTCCTCTGCTCTGTGGTATCTGTTCTTTCTAAGGTCATTCATGACCTGCCTATGCGACGTCTGTCTGTTTCCATCAACCTCAATATGTCCAACAACGCTGATCACTCCCTCAACTCTCCCCTCTGTAAAATGTCTAACAGTGCCCATGCACCTTTGTAAAATTACCCTGAGACTATTATGGAGGAAAATATATTCAAATGTGAAGCATAAAGGCTGGATTCAATTCTCTGAAGTGATAATGCCCCAAATTTCCATTTGAGTGTGAGAGTTGAAGGTACTCTCCCCATTACTATCATCATCCAGATACAGATCTTACCTACTTTCACAGGGTCATCAACTATCTTTATGACTTCCGCATCTTCACCTCTTGCCCTCTTCCCTCCCTCCCAACTCAGACACACATCTGTTCTACAAAGGCCTCAATTTGCTTGTTCCATTGTAAACTCCTGTTTTCTAATCTTTGTTAGTCCTTCCCTTCTTTCTACTTCCTAGTCCTCAATTTCAAGGCTCCCTGTATTAACACTATCTTTTTTTCTAGGAGTCAGCTCTTGCTTCTTTAAAGCCACCTCCCCCAATTTTCCCGAGAATTCAGTTTGGATCTACCCTTCCTCCCTATCTTCATATGTCTTGTCAATTTCTCCTCAACTCTCAAAGCTCTCTTTAGAGCACTGTTCACCAAGCAATTTTCCTTTCAATATTTTAACCTATCAAATGCCTTTCTTTCACTAGGCCTGTCAGTGATTACCTACCAAACACTAATGCCCTATCCACTGCCTGTGCCGAAGAAATTTTCCTCAGTCAAACCATGGGATTTTAGCAGCTCCTACGTGCTACTGCACGGTAACATACATTTACCCTGGGGGGATCTCTTTCCTTGTTCTTGAGGCATGCATTTTGGTCAAGACTTCTCTGTTTACACAAACTTATAAATGTAAGGTTTTTAGTTTGTTTTTCTGAGAGGCCACAAGCAATGTCCTTACACGGAGGTTTTCCAAAATTTTTGGAGCACAGGGTTGCTTTGATGGAGCTTAGCTTCAAGCCTGAGTTGCTTCCAACCAGGCCTGTGCCACTGCAGCTGCAGCTAGAAGTCCCCCTGTGCAGTGCTGCTGTCATAGCTGCTCCTGGCTGCCCAGAGAAACCACCCCACTGCTGAAACACTGCTTAAGTCTCCCCTCCAGCCTCCACCAAAACATCAGTGAAGCCTCCCGTCTCTATGGACTGGATTAAAATGACTCTGAGGGACAGATTTTGTCTGGAGGTTGGAGGATGCCAACCCATGTCCAAAAATAATGTGAACTACATCTCAGTAGATGGAATTCACTAGACCACTTTCCTCCTGTCACAATTATGGTTGCTTCCTTCTGGCAACTATGACAACTGGGGACTAGGAAATGAGAAGACAAGGAGGAAATGAAGTTACTGCATAAGCCATCAGTGATCCACACAGTATAATTAAGGAACTGCAGTTTTTAAGTTACTGCAAAATGTGCCTGAGGGCTGGTTATTAAGAGCTTTGAGAAGTTACAAAAGGACCAACACTGCTGAAGATGTACTTCAGGCACGTTCTACAGCAAAAGGAAAAAAAAGTACGTTGTATTTGAACTTTTATGAAAAGTGAAGTTTGCAAAATAATGCATTCCTTTAGTAATAATAGGAGGCCTTGAGTGATCTAAGCCTCAAGGACCTGAGATTCTTTGGATCCCTCTATATGTTGTATCTATTATGCAGTTACCTTAATTGTGCAATACATTTAGACGTGGAGAAGCTTGAGAGAGTCCAAAGGAGAGCCATGCGCATGATCAGAGGTCAGGAAAACAGACCTTACAATAAGAGGCTCAGAGCTATGGAACTCTTGAGCCTGGAAAAGTGCAGGCTCAGGGGTGAACTGGTGGACACCTATAAGTTTATCAAGGGTGCTCATCAGGATCTGGGGGAACATCTGTTCACCAGAGCGCCCCAAAGCATGGCAAGATTGAACGGTCACAAACACTTCCATGACCGTTTCAGGCTGGACATAACGAAGAACTTCTTTACTGTCCAAGCCCCCAAGGTTTGGAATAGATTGTCACCGGAGGTGGTTCAAGCACTTACTTTGAACACCTTCAAGAGACATTTGGATGTCTATCTTGCGGGGATCCTATGACCCTTGCTGACTTCCTGTTTGGGCAGGGAGCTGGACTTGATGAACTTCCAAGGTCCCTTCCAGCTCTAAAATCTATGAACTATTGCACCTTAAAAAGGTTCAAACATCTATAAAGTTAATGCTTGAAAACATGCAATAGCTGTATAGCTGGTTTCTATCTGGCTTTGATTTGCATGTGTAGGCAGTCTGCAGCTGGGAGAGCACAGCTGTTGTGATCTTCCAGCTGCTGGGGTGCTCATCACACACCTGGGGCTGGGAGACTGCAGCCACTGAGATCTCTCAGCAGCAGGGTGCTCCAGGCAGTGGCTGGGAGATCGAGGCTGCTGCGATCTCCCAACTATTGCTCCATGGACCCCACAGCTAGAAGACTGCAGCTGCTGTGGTCTCCCAGATGAAGGGCACCCTATGCATCCCTGGGGGTAGGAGACTACAGCAGTGCTCCCTCCATGGCTGCTGGGACTGAAAGTCCCGCAGCTGATGGCACTCCAGCTGTACCAAATATGCAGGTGGGGCCAAGAGGCCCATCAGGTATAAGGACTCTTGGTGCCAGCTATGTGCGGTGCAGCTGGGATGAAAAGACCTGTCAGCTGCAGGGACTTTCAGCCCCATCTGCAGGTGGGGCACAGCCAGGATTGAGAGTCCTGTCAGCTGCATGATGGTACTAGCTGCACATTGTCCCTGTGGGTGGGAGCTCTGTCAGCAGAGGCAGCTCTCAGACATGTAAGCCTGCTTCTTGCTGATATATGCAATAGGATGTCATGGGATCTAAAGTGTGATCACACAATCACATCTCCTGCCATTCGTGTGTGGCAGGAAGTGGAACTGTGTGGATCGTGCATTAGATCCCATCATGTCTTTATCTGCATGTGTAGAGGGGGGCTTTGACCTGTATCCCTGCCCAACCACTACAATATGTCACAATTTCCTCTTCTCAAGTCATAATTTCAAGTTGAGAATCAGTCTGGAAGCAGAATGTGTTTGGTTAAAGATCTTTGTTTGTCTTTTACAAAGAACAACCAGAGATTTCCAGTGGCTACTTCTGAACAATTTCCCTTGAATATTTTGGGACTCTTATTTAGAATGCATTAGCTATTGCTTTTCTTTGTCATTCCCTATATTATTTATGTCAGTGGAGATATGATCCCACTTATTTTACCTGATGGGTTCCTTTGTTCTAGATTTGCATTAAATAAAAATGACTGTAATGCAGAATGGTTTTTTTTGTTTTTTTTGCTTGTACTGTTGCTCTGGGGAATCTAAATATCCGATTAAAGCTCATGAATATAATTTTCTGTGGAAGGGATCTACACAGCCTCTCAGTTACATGGCCTCTGCCTTCTCCCATTGTAGTGGCAGAGGCCATGTAATTCAGCCCTGTGTTTCTAAAGATTCTCCACGTAGTCCTGAATCTTAGGATCTCAAAATTTCTAATATGGCTTATTTGAATCACAGAAAACATATCCTATGATTCCTTAGATTCAGGAAAAAATGTGCTTTTGCTTATCTTATTACTTTTTCTAAACACAAGATGAATTTTGCATGTTGCAGAAGTGCTACTGCAAAAATCTCATGCCTTTTTAATTCCAGGTAGATCTCTAGGTTTAACTAAAATTTTCATATGACAAGAGAAAATACTAATTTGAAGGAAATTGTCTTCTGCTGTTTTCTTGTGTTTGGAAGTCTTAATTCTTTCAGTAGTCATATTTGAAAGAAACTCACTCTTTGTCCCTGGAACGTCTGGTCTCTATTTATTTCTGAGATACAATAGCCTATGATCGTTATATACTGTACTGTACTTGTTTTTGGTAGGCTTCTTATTCTCAGAGTAACTGTATTGTCTATAACTGTTGTATGCACTATCCACAAGTCACATCTGTGTCATTATTCTTTCAGTGCCAGGAGTTAGGACAATGCTTCTTTGATCTGTACTGACTGTACTTCTGTCCCCAGAATAAAATCTTGCAAGCCTTATTTATTCACTTCTGTGGAATTTTTGCTAGCAAGTGTCAGCCATATTTTAAAACAAAGATACTTGAAGCACCTGAAAACAACTTTTTTTAAAAAACCTTACTTGATGTGATTTTCGATATAGGTTTTATCATAGCATTCACAGAATAGTCTCTCAATGTCTGAAAAAACTAATGACTGAAATCTCACTATTCTCATTTTACTAATGGAGAAACTGAGGCACAGTGCCCAGGACACTAGAGTAAGTTAGTGGGGAAACTGAAAACAAAAAAGCCCGGGTCTCTTATCTATGGCCTACACTTCAGGCACAAAATTGTTTTTTCTTTAATTCTCATTCCCTAATTTTCACATTGGGTTTCTGCCAGCAAGGAGCTAACACAGCACAGGTTTACATATTTTCCGTGGACCATTTCAATTTCACCAGTTTTATGTTTCATCAAGAAATGTTAGGAAGCAAATTTAGCATATAATTGAGAGAGAGAGAGCAAAGGCAGCAGAAACTGTCTAACTGCTTCACTGTACTCAAAGGACATAAATATTGTTCTGAAATTATTGAGGGAAAAACAAAAGGTAATTTTTTCATTTCCCTAAAGCAATAGTAATAATTTTATAATTTCTCAACTTTTATGAAGAATGTAAAATTTAACAGCCTCCTAAAAAATGCTACTGCTTGACGTCAAACCACAATTAAGAAGTTTATGAAAAAATCAGCCATATATTCTAGCACTTACCATCACTGTAGCAGCTGCAGCAGCCGCTTGAGCTGCCACTGCAGCCTGGTTGGCTTGGTGTTGAGCAGCTTTGATTTTGGCCTGCAAATGTGCAGGAGGGTGAAAATATTTGCATTTCTCCCTCATGCAACGACCTTTTATATAATCCATACAAACGGTTACAGTGTTGTCATTTGTGTCAATCATTGTGCTGTCTGCAGGATGTGCAAAGCGGCAATCAGTCTCTCCGCGCGCACAGTTTCCTCGCTGGAACTCCCTGCATACCTATGTGCAAAACAATACTTATTACTGATAGTGGATGCCTGATAACTGTTGCTAATATATATATATATATATATATATATATATATATAAAAAAACCCATATGACTCTATTTTACTGTGATTTCCACTCTGTTTTTCACATTCTGTTTGTAATCATTTAAAATTCCTGGGGTGGTGGGACCTAACCAGTTTTTAGCTTATGTTTTTAAAATGTTTGCTTGCTTTTATTTATATTGAAATGACAGCTGTGTCACTTCATAATATAAATTGAATGCACAAAGAACCAAGTCATCCCCAAACCTCTCTGCTTGTTTCCCAACATTAAACCTCTGGGAGTAGTGTTGTTAATTATTTGCTCCAGAGAAGCCAATTAAGAAGCGCAAAATATCTGGTTCCATTCTGGTCTTGCTTGTATCAGTCCGATTGTATTGACAGAAGAAGTGTTCCTCTAATAGAGAGAATGGCAACTTAGGGCAGTGGAAGGCTTTGCCCCCAACGCACTGTGTTGCGCTGCAGCCAGGCAGTTTGGTCACAGTGACCTCATACAGACATTCTGTTTTTCCTAGGAGAGTCATTACTCTCCCAGTAGAAATCATGAGTGTATGTATAGGTGTTCAGGATTTTTCGCAAAAAATTACCACTCCAGGAGAAAAATAACCTGGGAATAAACAGGCTGACCATGGGTAGTCTGGGGCAGCCTGTCAGGGCTGCCTTATTTACTGATGCCATTAGTTGTCTGGCAGACTAAGGGAGCTAGCATTGCCTGTTGAGATGTGTGCACATACCCCTGCCCTGGCTGCATAGTGTCAGCACTACAAGCTCTCCATTCTCAGAGCCTCAAATATTCTCCATTCTCAGAGCCACACACAGCTCTGGGTAAGCTCTGCTACTAGGAGAACCAACCTGAGATAATCCTCACAGAATATCTGAATGTGTGTACACTGCAAGTGAGAAATGGGGGGTGGAGGTAGGGGTGGCAGCAGCTGCTCCTACCAGCCAGCCTTTGATCTGACCTGGGTCATTCTGGCCCACCACTGGAACATGTTGTCAAGCCCTGCTCTTATATACCATAGAGAAGATTTGGGATCAATCTCACTGTGTTCTGCAGGACCATAAAACAAAACTAATGCTTCTGTTCTTTAAAAACCAAAACCAAAAATCAAATCACTGAGACAGATCTGATTTCTTTTAACCTGAATATTTAAGTTCCCATTTTCAGAGAAGTACCTTCCTGCTGGGGCCATATTACTAGTTATCTGAACCTGACATACAGATTGTAGACTTCTAAGACCCCAGTGCTCTAAACTGGCTGAACATGGAAATAGCCACAAGTACATGTAGAGCCTTCCTGGGTTCAATGCATATGTGTGGAGTTCGCCCATTTGTGGTCAACTACACAATTCCTATTTTAGAAATTTATAGAGTGCAATTTCTTAAGGCTGAGTTAATACTAGAGACAAATTGGCCTTTAGAACCTACAGATATTTCCTTATCAGATTAAAACGTTGTAAAGTAGTGCACATGATATTATGGGTATAAATCTTATGTGCCTGTTAATTTCTCTGTAAAGAAATTCACCAAGATTAAGAGGCATTTTAAAAAAATAACAAATATGTGTTACTTTCAATGTTTATTAGACAAATTAAGTCTGAATAGTCAATTTTATAACATGTTGACTTAATTTTATTTAAAATACACAAACATGATAGTACCATTTCCACTAAATGCAAGTTCATATCCTGCATTTGCAATAACAGCAGTTTAGGTTTTTGGCAGAAAACAGTTCTAAAAGCAATTAATCTTTTTCAACGCTCTTACATATAAAAATAGCAGAGAATTGCATTTCCAATCACAATGCGGTTTGTAGTACCTCCAGTTTATCAGTCCTGAGGAGTTTCTGAGTAGCAGTTGAACCAGGGACTGAGACAGGTGGACTTCCAGGAACAATTACAGGTGGCGTGGGTAGGATTTCAGTAGGAACTAACCCAACTCCAGGTGTTACTGGTGTTATATAAGGAGCAAAACTAATAGCTGTGTTCGTTCCTATTGTTGGACCTACTGGAAACGTAGGCTGCAAAATGGAAACACAATGAGATGAACAATGAATGTGATTTTACACTAAGACTTAAAAAAAAAATCACAGAACTTAGTTACAGTGTTCTGCACGTTCTCTCTAGGTTTTACTCATTTTCTTAATCAGATCATAAAGAGTAAACAAAATTTGCAGTGCATTTCTACAAAGTGAAATTTGAAGCTGGGTGAACTTCACTGAGGACCAGCTTACAGGTCATGTTTATTTATACACCTAAAATAAAGGGCAACTTTGACCTACTGTTGTTTCTCTAGCTCTACCTTTCTTTGAAAAACCTGATATTTTTCTCAGCATTGAATTTTATAAGTGAAATGCCATTCCATACATTAAGCCCGTGCTTATAATAACAGTATGTAAACTGGCATGTTACTGTTATCAATTCGCATGTTGTCTTTGGTTATTGTATACAATTTTAGTTCAGTATGGCAGTGACATCAAAAACTTGGACTGTGCCATGTTTATACAATATTAAGTTGTCACCTCTGGCAATTGGACCAAATATTATGAACATAAACAGGACCCATTAGTTATGTTTTTTTCTCAGGTTGACAGCTGGCAGAACAGAGGTAAGTCATAAAAATGTAAGTGCCGTACTAGGTCAGACGAATGGTCCATCGACCCCAGTATGTTGTCTCTAACAATGGCAAGAGTAGATACTTTAGAGTAATGGTTTCCAACCTTTTTAAGCAGGAGATCACTTTTTGAATTAAAAAGCAACCCACGATTCTACCGTGCCCCTGCCCCCAGTAAGTCTGTGGGGAGAAAAGAGGGGGTGTGGGGAGATCAAGGTGGAGGGTGAAAAAATTATTTGGGGGCACCCCACCCCGCATGTAAGTCTGTGGGAGAAGGGGTGGAGGGCAGATAGAGGCCCTAGCAGTGAAGGAGGGAGTGGGGCACAGGCAGGTGCAGGGGCTGGGGCGAGTGGGGCTCCAGGCCTCTGCTTGTCCCACCAGCTGGCCCGGCCGGGGCCCCACTCACCCCAGACCCTGCTCCTGCCTGTGTCCTGCTCTCTGAGGCCTTGATCTGCCCCCACCCCCACGGCAGTGAGGGAAGGAGTGGAGCTGGGGCTGGGGAAGCGGCAGACCCTGTACAGCTGGCTCGCCCACAGGGTGCCTGGTGCAGGGAGGGGGTGGCAGCTCCCACTGCTGCATGTGCATGGGGAGGGCACGGGGGCCATGTGCCAGCAATCTGCATGAGGGTGAGGGCAGGCTGCCACTGCAGGCTAGGACTAGGGCAGTGCTGGCCTTTTCTTGGTGGGATAATTGGGTCAGGGCTGCACTTGGGGTGGGTGGCAGCAGTGCTGGGAAAGGAGATGGGGAGGCTATGGAGGATTTTTGGGTGGCTGCAGTTGCCCCCGTAGCCCAACTCCCAACGCTGCTGCCCCCCGCCCCAAGCCCAGCCCAGCCCAACCCCTCCCTCCCCCCCGAAAAAGCCTGGCACCACCCCAGCTCCAGTCTGCACTAAAAATATGTGCCAGGCTGAGAGAGGGGGCAACAGAGGGCTTCTTAGTAAACTATTTGGGGCCCCATTTGATGATGTTTGCCAGACATTTCATGCTGGAGTAGAAACAGGAATCACTGGAGATGGGAAAGAAAGGCACAGCTCAGCTGTGGGAATGAAGAGGAAGTTGAAATGTATGCAATGCAGTGGCTCATTACAACTTCGAAAACAGTCAGAACTGAGGAGGATCACACTCAATGGACAGTACCATATGTCTCATTCACTTGGCTTGCACCAACCTATCCTTGTGGTCAAGGCTGTGTAGAAACTGAATGTGACCCTTCTGGATGACAAGAAGATACAGTGGGAGTTCAGACAGCACTATACAGGATGGAAAACCCTATGACCTGGATACCCGAACCACGCAGAGTGGTAGGCAAGCATGAAAGAGAGAATAAGGGATTTCTTCTGGAAGGATGGAAGGAGGCGGCCTAGATCCAGAGAAGGCAACATGAATGCCTAAACCGCAAGTTGAAGAGCTTGCACAAACAGGTGGCTTGGGGTTGGGACGTGAGGGAGTCCATGTGGGAGGTGAAGACTTAGATCAGGGCCTAGTTCAAGGAACAGGCTGTGGCAGAAGGCCACCTCTGTTACTCCCCAAAAGCTGTGCTCTGTGACAATTTGGTTAAGATGGGTCCTGCAGAGGGTACACATCTTACCCTATCTCTTTAGGTAACCTGAGCTGGATACATTCCTGAGGGAGGGGGGGGAACCTGTTCTCTCTGCCTACATGACCGGCATCACATACCTGGGTGAGGGGCTTGGGCTCCCTGGGGAGCTAGGAACTGCCAGTCTGCCCAGCAACTAGTGATGCATTTCAAATTGGTTGGCTGGCGGCCAATGGGTGCTGGCCTCCATTGGATCAGGTAAATGAGGTCATAAAGGATAGATAAGTTAAGGACTGCCCAGGAGGATGTGGGCAGCAGCCATGAGGAAGATTCAGAGAGAAAGAAGAGCTGGACCATCTGAAACTTACTTTCTCTCTCAAAACTCATGATCAAGGAACTGCCTGCCTCCAGAGGGAATCTCCACCTGCCTCTGGATGTCACTTGTGAGTAAGCTACCTGAGATCTAATTTGATATATAGCTTGCAGTAACTCAGATGCGCGATCAAAGGCTACCCAGCTATGCCAGTTTGCTCTATGGGATTTCTCTGATATTGCTCTACCCTGTACCCTATTCCAACCCTACCCCTTGTAACCAATAAAGTTGTCCTTTGTACCTAGTGTGGGAGACTTATTGGGAGTGGGTCTAGATTATGCCTTGGGGTCCCCCTAGTTTGGCTGACTAAGGGAGACCACTACTTGTGCTTCTGACTGAGGGAACCACCCCCAAGTGCTTGAAGTGAGTCAAATGCCCTCGAGGGCTACTAGGCCTGTGTTACCCAGGGGATGGAGAGCCAGAATCAAGCTCAGCCCTGGGTGGTGGCAGTTTTTAACCCCAGGCTAGTGGGTGTGCTCCAGGAAGCAGGTTGGCCAGACATGAGGCACCCCCAGGGAGGCACTCAGAGCCTGGAAGGTGGTCGGGCGCACTGAGGTGGGTGGCTCAACACAGGAGCACCCCCTACTGGCCCACCACACAGGCCAGGAAGATCTTCCTGGCCTGGGCCCACTAGGTAGAGATGGGAGAGGAGTGGTATGCTTATTTTAGCAAGATAAAGGAAACCAAGAAGAAAGTGATGACCAACCTGGTAGAAGGAGCGGGGGTGGAGCAGTGCTAGAATGAAAGGATGGTGGAGATGGCGGTGGTGTTCTACCAGGATCTCTATATGGCATGAACAGAGGACCCAGGGGGCAATGCAGGACTGCTGACAGAAACTCACACAGGTCCTTTGGGAGGACAAAGGACAGAAGCTCGTGGAAGTGTGGATGCTGGAGGAGATCAACACAATGCTCCGCAGTTTTCAGAATGGTAAGAATCCTGAAGCAGACAGCTGGTCCAAGGAGTTCTATGTTGCTTTCTAGGACTAGATGGGCCTGTACCTGCTGGAAGTCTATAGACAGCACCTGCAGGAGGACCACCTGGGAACGTGGAGAGAGGAGGGCCTCATAACCTTTCTTTACAAGAAGAGGGAGTGGCAGGACCTGAGAAACTGGCATCTAATAACATTCCTGAACCTTGACTACAAACTAATGGCCAAAGTCTTGACCAAATGCTTTAGGTCTGTTATAGGAGTAGTGATCATGAGGACCAGGAGTGTAGGATGCCAGGATGACAAATCCATGAAACCTTAATGCAGCTGTGAGATGCACAATAGTACCAATGGTTGCTGTGTTGACCCTTGACTTGGAGAAGGCCTACAACCGAGTATCCCATCACTTCCTCCAGAAGACACTGAAAAAGATGGCAGTTCCTGCAACCTTTGTTACCTGGATGAAAGGCACTGTACATCAACATGAGCAGCAGGGTACTGTTGAGTGTGTCCCTGACAGCCTCGACTGCAGTGGAGTCAGCTGTCAGGTAGGGCTGCCCACTTTTCCCAATCCTGTTTATCTGTGCTATGGAACCACTAGCACAGCAGCTTAGGCAGGATCTCAGGATCTGTGGCATGAAGATCCCTGGAAGTAATGGGTAAGAGACAAAAGTCCTCACTTACATGGATGACCTTAACAGCATATGCAGGGACAAGGGTTGAGTGGAAAGAGTGCCACAACATAATCAGGTATACGAAGCGGCAGTACCCAGCTCAACTTGAGCAAAAGCACCTGCCTAGTCCTGGGTGAACCTGGGGACTTGTTGGCTCTGGGGGTTTCCATCCCCTGTGAATGCTTAAAGATCCTTGAGGTGGAGTTTGACCCAAAGCTGACAGGACAGACAGAATGGAAAAAGACAGAGGGCAAGACCAAACACAGCCTGGGACTACAGCAATTGTGCTGCCTGTCAGGGGTACGTAGCCTGATGAAGGTGGAGCTACTGTCAATATTTCTATACACCGCCCTTGTCTTCCCTCCCTTGGATCAAGCCATCCACAGAATCCAAAGAGCCATGTTCTTTTGGAAGTCCACATGGGAGAAAGTAGCAAGGACCAAACTGTATAAAGCAAAACGATCTAAAGGCAGAGGAATGCCAGACATCCTACTGTTCCTCTGAGCCAAGTACATGAGTCAGGTTTGCAAACTGGCAACAATGGCAGAATCCAAAATAAGCTGCTTTGTAAAGTATCTTTCAGGGCAGGTGCTGCAACAGTGGCAGGTGTACATGACTACCAATGGAAGCCCATGGGCCAAGGTGTCCCCATGGTTTTATGAGATCCTGAAATGCTTCCGAGACAAATATAAACTGCACATCATGGCCTTAGTGACCCTGGTGAACCACAGCAAGATACAGGAAATAGTGAAGGCAAGAGACATTATATTGCCCATAGACATTATATTGCACCTGGTGACAGGTGCCAGGCCACGTGGAAGTGAATTTTCCACAAAGACCTACAGAAGGAGCACAGAGACTTGAACTGGCAGGCAGCCCAGCAGACACTCCCTGTGAGGGCATGTAAAAACAATGCAGGTCAGAGAGGTCCATCTAACTGCCTGAGGCAAGCTTGCTGGTGGCAGATGGAAATGGACAACTACCTCTTCTGAGACTGCCCATACTCCAGAGAGGTGTGGAAGAAAGTATGTGCACTCCTCCTGGTGGTGACAGGTTTCAGAACCCTGCAGTCCTCTACAAGCACTTGACCAAACAGCAAGGGGCCCCAACAGCCCACTTCAACTAGTTCATCTTCTGCTTCAGGCATGCCCTGTGAAAAGCCAGGAACCTGCTCATAAATAGGCATTCAGACTTCACAGTCAAGGGCTGTATTAAAATGGGCCTGAGTCAAATGTACTGGTAGTACAGGAAGACAGAAGAGGATGATGGGAAAGAGATGGTGGAACTCATATGGAATAGAGGGGACTGGCATAGACTTTTCAGAGGTAAGCCCTCTGAAGAGAACAATGGGGAGGACAATAGTGAGGATGTGATGACGATGAATACGACAAGCAGGAGAATGACTGGGGAGGAGGGAGGAAACTCAAGGAGTCTTTTATGAAAGTGTGATATTTTCAAGGGAATAGAGATGGGTATGCAGGTGCATGAGTATGCAGTGCAAACTTTGTAATGGGACTAAAATAATGTAACTGTTAAAGTGTGTTTTTGATCTGTTAAGTTAACCATGGTGGTCACATGACAGGTTGTTAGAGGTAGTTTTTTATATATATAATTGTTGATGTATATAGAAATACTTTTGGAAAAAAAATGTGGTCACTTCCCATTAGCATGTTTGCTCCATATGGATCATATACTTTATATGGGTCATGCTCATTATTGTCTGCATTTAATCACCTTTATAGCTAGTTTCCCCTACTGAGCACATGCTGCTTTTAGCAGCTGTTCAAAGATAGGCAATGTATTTAATGCAGTTTTCTTGTATGCAAATGTAAAGCTTTCTTCTCCATGTAGACTGAGGGAAAAAACTTCTCATATTTAAGTAAATAAGGTAAATATTAGGTTCTCAAATAAACCGGCACATACAGAAGGACGAAAGCATGACAGAGCTCTAGAGAGATATTTGGAGGCAGAAATCTTTCTCATCAAGATTGTTTATATAGCTTCTATTAAAGGGGTAAAAGAGCCATTAGCACTGAAGGACATAGCCTTGGGGGAAAGACTAAGACCACAAGGGTTATTAAAAGTTTATAGAGAAAGTTGCTAGTCAAGAATGATTCTAGTGTAGCCCCTGAGAAGATGCTGAGAGCTGCAGAAGATCAGCCAGGGAACCCAGCTGCAGGAAAAGAGAATCTAATAATCATCCATGCAAGAAGTCAAAAATTAAAATGAAAAATAAATTTTCTTCTGTTCCCATCTTAGGCTTTGAATATTACACTAAAATGGGTTTATATACTAAGTACTGCCAAGATTCTGTAAATCAAAATAATGACAATTTTTTTTTTAGGAGAAAATGTTCTTGCCAGAGCAGCTCTATGCTCAGTTATTTCAGATACTATTATAAAGAAAACATTCTATTGTAAATAACTTGGAAGCAGATATAATCTCAAGAATAACCCTACAAGTGTCTCTCAGAACTTTGATATATTACTCTTATATCCTTCCTTCCCTGAAAAGTCAAGCATTACAAAGTTAGGAAATCCCAGAATTGAGTTTGCATAACCCTTTCCCTTACATGTATGCTTTATGACAACTGCTTTAATTACATGCTCACATGTTACTTCTGTCATACAATCCCTGTGTCATTTATGCACAGAATATAAGGGGCTCAAGAAATAAGACAGCTCTTCAATATTCCTGTTTATAGTCTTCCTTCAGTGTGTTGTCTCCAGTTCTATTTTTTGCACAAATCATGAAGTGGATGCAGAATTGATAATCATTTCACAGATTCTTTTGTCATGTTTGTCACTCTAGAGCTGGTGCTTCCTGGTAATATTAATAATATTATGCAGAAGTGTCCAGTAAATTTGGGTGCCAAACTTGGGACTTAGGGGGGCTCCCTTAACCACAAAATTACCTTTTCTCTATCTGCAGGCCCTTACCCTTTTCATTATGCATCAATACAACTTCCACAGTAAATGAAAGAATCCTACCAACAACCACTTCATTGAATACATAATGTTGAGCCCATACTAAGCATAAAAACTCGCAGTGGTTCTGAAAAAAAATGTATGTGATCATTTAATTACAAACCTGTCACAATCAATATGCAAGAAAGTACAGACTTAAGGTTGCATGATACCTATTTCTTAAATTTCATATGCTTGACTTTGCCACACTTCATACTGCTCCAAAACAGTCATCAGCAGGGTAGTAGCCCAAGTTATTTAAATTCACAGCACAGACCTCAACCACCTAAAGAATAACTAGTAAGTTTTATAAATAGACACTCTTCATGAAAACCAGCTGCTAGAGCAAGGCATGATATGCCCTTTGCCTATGGCTTCTGCAGCAATTCACTAGACAGTAAAAAAAGTGTTTGATCTCAGGAAAACTAAGTGGCCCTGACTGGAGCAGTGATTTCTTAGTTATAGAAAGTACCAAACAGACATATGCATCTGAAAGGTGCTGTGGCCTATTCAAAGATATGGTGACTTGTGTACAGAATGATTAAGGCGGCAAGGATATATAGACTTTTCTCTGTGGCTGTAGGGGGCAGGACTAGGAGCAACAGACTCAACCTGCATCAGAGCAATTTTAGGTTGGAGATTTGAAAGAGCTTTCTGACTATGAAGATGGTCAAACATTGGAACAAGCTAACTAGAGAAGTGGAATCTCCAGCCCTGGAAACTGTCAAGAGTGGTGTAGACACTTAAATGGGATGGTTTAGTCAGAGACGATCCAGGCCCGAGTACCGGGCTGAACCAGATGACCTCATGAGGTCCCTTCCAGCCCTACGTTCCTGTAATCCTATGAACAGAGGTCAGGAAATACACAGAATATATACAGGTTCCCAACCCCACAGCTTTTCCCTGGCCAAATGCTGGAGTTTGGCATTGCCAAATCTAAGCCCATGGCACACTTTCATTAGATGATGCGATGGGATTTGATCCCCAATCCAATCACACCCATGGCTATGCCACATATACATGGCTGGCCATGTAATTTTTGGATTGAGGATCAGGTCCCAATGGTGCTATCGCTTACTTGTCAGTGTGTGAAAAGATGGAGCCTAGAGCGACAGCATGAGCAGGTGTGGTCCTGAGCCTGGGACTGACAATCAGCTTATCGTCAGTCTCAGTCTCGAGCCAACTGGAGACTTTTCGCTGGAAGAAAGGAAATTGTCTCCTATTTGATTCCTCCTGTGCTCGGGTAAAATGCAATTTTACACTTTCTTTGTAAAAAGTAGTACTACATTGAAGAGATGCCTGACTCCACCATCCATCTCTCCTCTGAAGTGAAACAACATACAAAGAAATCACTTGATAACAGGGACTCCGGGATCAGGGAACTTCTACTTGATTCCTAGGTCTTTGTAACTGTGATGTCAAATGCCTTGCTCCACACCTTCCCATGACCTGGCACCCCAACCCACCTCCCCTTAACTCAGCACCCTGAAAACAGTGGTGTGCAGTCCTATGCAGGGCTGTACCAGAGCCAGTTGTCAGCCTGCTAACATGGGAGTACTGTCAAGCAAGGCCCACCCTGGAATAATTTTTGGCTGCTTTCCTGTTTTGTCACATCATTAATTCTGGAACATGTGGCTTGGTTACCATTTAAGACGCAATTAAAAGGCTAATCATATCTTAAGTGTAATGTCTGCCAGAGGCCTAAGGGTGCAAAGTCATCAATCAAACTGAAGAGGGTGAGTTTAAAAAATCATGAGGTTAAAAGAAATACAATTAACCAATAAACTGCAGATTTTTTGGTCTCTTGATTTCTTTCAAATATTTGTGGGAAAGTCCAACCTCAAAATGTTGACTGTCTCTCAGACTGTCATCCTCCCTCAGTTCTGGTGTAGCGAATTTCTATTACTCTCCATACCTCTTCACTATCACTGCTTTTCCTTTTTCTCCAACCCCTAATCCTTTCTTTTGCTGCTATCCTTTGTTATCTACCCCTTTGATTCCTTGTTACAGCTTTCTCTTCTATCTCCTTGTTCTTTCCCTACACCATGAATACTAAAGCCTTCTTTTATCTGCATCACACAATCTCCTTGCTTGCTCTATCACATTTTTCTTGTCTCCACAGGAACCCTCTCTGCCCTCCATTCTCCCTACTCCTTCAGCCCCTGAGATTAGCCCTTTTCTCCTCTCATGTCAATGTTATATATACAGAATACATATGGAATTATAGAATCACAGAAAATTAGGGCTGGAAGTGACCTCAGGAGGTCATCTAGTCCAGTGGTTCTCAACCTTTCTTGTACCAGAACCTATTTGTAAACATCAGTGGCCAGTCCTGACCCAGTGCCTCCCCCACCCCCAGCCCCCAAACCCTCCATGTGCGGGGGAGGGGGGCCCCCAAGCAGCCTCTCACAGGCTGGAGCTCTGCCAGCCTGCAAGGGAAAAACCAGTTTTCCATGATTTTTTTTTTTGAAAGAGAACCCATTTAAAAGTATGTTCACAGCCCTTTCATATGTTCTTGCGACTCACTTTTGCATCATGATCCACAGGTTAAGAAATGCTGATCTAGTGCATCCCCCTGCTGAAAGCAGGACAATCTCCAACTAGATCATCCTAGAGGAGGCTTTGTCTACTTGGGTCTTAAAAACCTCTAACGATAGATATACATATCCAATGGTGGGTGGGTGGGTGGGTGTGGTCAGGCGGGGATGGAGCACTGCCACTTCCCAGGAGCAGGACCGAGGCAGGGTGGGGAAGCTCACTGGGTTGGTGTGTAGCTGCGGCAGCTGCTGCATGCAAGCTTCCCAGGCCCACAGAGGGGCACCACCCCCCTTTCCCCGCCCCAGCCCTGCTCCTGAGAGGTGGCAGAGCTCCATCCCCGCCTGCTTGTGCGTACCCCTTAGGACTGGTCCAAGTACTCCCGGGGTACACATACCCCCGGTTAACAACCCCTGAAGTAATTACTGCCAACTCGCTTCTAATTTTCAGAGTATATCTACGCTGCTTTAATCACAGTAATGACTGCAGTGTTGTATAGAAGTCAATACTAACTTTACTACCAAGAAGGCCTATCCCATGACAGCAGTATATACCTGTCCCTATTCCATGATGGCCTCATCCTGTCTGAATGGTAAAATTTGATTCCTGGTTACTTATATGTACATACAACGCTATTATTAATGCCTGTAAGATTCTTGCTTTGTATCTCCTTCTGGATTTGAAGTGCCTCAGGATGCTTTATGATTTCACACATAGTGTGTTGAAGCTTGTAAAGATGCCATATTGTAAGCTTTTTTTGCCTATTACATTTGGCACACATCAATCTTCATGCTTGGAAGAAAACACAACCCACTAATATGCATCTTCTTCAAGTCAGGTATAGGAAACAATCTGAAATTAAAGATTATTTGAAGTTATTTGGCTCAAGAAAGTCAGGGAACAAGACTATGTAATCAAGACAGTTTTTAACATTTTTCACCTGAGCAGGTATCTTGTGCAAATTTCTTGCAAGCCTGAGAAAAACAAGGGAAAACAGGTGAAGCTCGATCATAAAGGGGATATGTGCTAATCTACCTCTAACAGGGGGTGGGCAAAGTCTGGCCGATGGGCCAGATTTGGGAGCAGGGGACTCCACTTCCCAGCAGCCCCTGCCCGCATTGCTACGGCTGGTCTCTGTGGAGACCCTGGGCGGGGTGACACTGTGGGGCTGGGTTTTCCATGGAGACCAGCCTGAAGCCTCACTGGCAGGGCATGCAGCTAGGAGAGGAGCTGCTCTGAGGCTGGGATTTTGCAGTGGTGAGAGTGTGGACCAGAGTCGAGGCAGAGCCACAGGGGTGTGCAGGCAGCAGATTGTGGCTTTGCTCCAGCTCCAGACCATGTGGTCACCACTGCAAAATCCCAACCGCAGCCCCAGCCCCAGCGCAGCAATCTGTGCTGCCCTGCCAGAACTGCATGGGCTAGTCTCCACAGAAACCCCAGCTCCCACACTGTCATGGCCCTGCCTCTCCGAGTTTCTATGGAAACAGGCCACAGCAATGTGGACAGTGGCTGCTGGGAAATGGAGTCCAGCCACTGGCAGGATCCATCACTTTGCCCACCTTTGCTCTAGCACCTCAGCATACAAATCTGAATTTGGCCATTTTTTCCTGCACTTCTGCAGCTCATTGGCAATGGTTTAGAGACCATTTTTAAAGTCAAAATAATCCCACATCTGACATCCCAAACATGTCATTTAAGAAAATATACTTACCACTGACTGAAGCGGTGTTCCTGGAAACATGAACTGCATCTGCTGGGCAAGCATTGCTGCTGCAGTTTTCTGCTGGATTAAGTTGTTTCTGCCATTAATTTCTAGTTGAGTTTTTAAATGTGTTGGTGGATGGAGATACTTGCAGTTCTCTCTTGTACAACGTCCCTGAAAAAAAAAGTCATTCGTTACTTTATAGCTTTTGATAGCATTTTAGCATCTTGAAGCAAAATATTACATGATTAATTAAACAACAACTATTGAAACACGCAGATTTTCAATAGAATCAAGTGACTGACTCGGAGGTGTTCACAGCCTACAGCTTAGCTGCCAGCCATTACCCCTAGTGGGTCATTAATGCTATTATGCACTGAAAATGAAAAAAGGCTTTAAAAAAAAGCAAGCAAAGAGCACTTTAACTGGTAACTAAAGGGTACTGCTGTGAAATTAATACCCTGAATCTTAGTTGGGCTACTTGGATTGGCTTTCAAGATACGCTGACCAGGACATCTTGTCTTAACATAGTATAAATGTTCATGTGAATATCAGTAATACGAATAATAGCTTTTAAACTAGCTATATTAAAAGTAAATGTGTTTGTAAAAGTATAAATCTTAATTTTTCTGCCATTCCCTATGCTTCCATTTCAATGTACATAAGTATGTATTACAGTTTACAGCATACAGGGTCAAGTCCTTGGCCCAGTTACATCAGTGTTAGTTTATAGTGTTTCCATTGACGTTACCTCAGATTGAAGGTAGCCTAATATATTTGAAGATCAAAATTAACAGGAATAAGAATAGCTGGCCAGAAGGAACACAGCTAATACTACTTGGAGATGATAAATCCGTAACTGTCTAAAACAGACATTGTTTAACTGACTTTTACCTCCTGTACCCCATTATATAACTAAGATAAACACTTTTAGATTATTAAAATAAATATAATTATAATATAATATTATAAAGCATGTAGCAGCAAAATTGTAAATTCAAAAACTATATATAATCCTTAAAGTAGGCATAATGAACATGCTTCTCTCTCATCTTCCTGCTGGAAGAGAATGTATAATAATAAACAAACAGAAATAAAGATGGCAAGTTACCTTGTGGGTGGTTCAAGTTTCTTTAAATCAAAGGAGAGGCTATTAGCTTGGCCTTATGAGTGCCTGGTTTTAACCAAGAAGGGGCAGTCAAGAGATGCACTGATATAATTCCTCCAAACAACTGAAACCATGCTGAGAACTACCAGAAGCTAAATCTGCCCTCACTGTTATCAAGTGGGACCAACACAACAAACCTGTATTAGGATGAGTAGTTGCAATTACTACAATTTTACAGCACATAAAGATTGTGAGGTTTTAAGATCAGCAAGCAGAGCGTCATCTAGCAGTAATCAGATTCTACTTATGATGCACCACATGCTACTTGCAGAAGCTATATTTTTAAATTGAGGAATTTGAAAAATATTTTCGGAATTTCCTGTTCCTCAGTTATAAGCAGTTTATGATTCCTCCCTAGAGTCTAGCACAGCCAGAGAAAACAGTTAAAATATACAGGCAAAGGCAAAACATATTATAGAGCAATATAAGTGCTTATCAAATATCACCATAGGGAAGAAATACTACCCACAGAAATATCTTCTTGTGCTAAGAGAAGCATAAAGATTTCCATGAAAGAATATGTATTCATATGAGTTTACTGCCTCTAAAACCTCAATATCTGAGGAATCTTGGAAAGTGAGAATTAACACCATCTCTTCAACCTCTTAAACACTGCTAAATTTTGCTCCAAGCTGGAATGAGCTCTTATTCTCACTTTACCTCACAGAATTGACTCCCTCTCAGCTTCCATGTTCTGAGTGCCTCAATAAATTAAAATAAGTAACTAACTAAATAAATAAAGCAAGACCAAATCTTGTGAGTACTGAAACCACTCATTTGTAATATTCCCTTATAAATCTGAAATCTGGGCTCTTATCCCTTATTCCATGGCAGCTTATATATTATGCATTTAATAGCTATTCCATAACATGAACAAACAACATTGGAAGTTGGGAATAAAACTCTGGACTCTGCAACCCAGGTCCGTATCACTTAGCTAGTCACACTTCCTCTGTGCTGCTCCCTCTCAGTTCCCAGGACTCTTGCCTTCTTGGCTGAGGAGTCTACAGACTTTCTGGTGACTGAGAGGTCAGGTGGGGTTAGGTGGATCTTTGGTTTAGGCAGCTAAATTGTGCCTAAGTCCCACTTTAAGCACCTAAGTGTTTTTGTGGATCGGAGCCCAAGTTTAAATAAACTCGTATTTCTTTCCTACAGACACATTCTGCAGGGTCAACAGCTCTCTCTCCCCAGCCAGTGAAACCAATACACCACACAGAAGAAAAAGTATCTGAGATGTGAAATCAGCATCAGAAAACAGAAGGCAACTCACTGGGGAGAAATAATAAATAAATAAATCCAGCAATATGCTAGATAGCTACAGACTGTTTTGCAGAACTACTGCAGTACCAGACTCCCTTGCAAAAGTTAAATGTGCAAAACAAGAATGAACTCTCTGCTTAGCCACGTTCATTGTCCTTAAAGGCTAGGGATAGACATTCAAAAAGCCTGAGCCTGAATTGATTCAATCTTTGCAGGTTAGTCTAACCTGGCCAGGCTGAACCGGTTTGTTACAGTACAGACATCCCCCCTGGGCTGAAGAAATGCAGGCGCATGCCTGCAGTGGGTCAAGCTAGAAGCTGGGCGGTGCTAGAGCAGCCCTCCCGTCCCTTCCACAGGGCTGAGCTGAAGGGGGCGGTGGTGGCCAACCCTGGCAGGACACTCTGGTTACAGAGGGGTTCCCCCTCCTTCTAACCAGCCCAGCAGGGAGTTGATAACACCATGTTTATCACCCCTAACTCAGTGTTTATCACCCTATCAAGAAAACAAAAGCCTCTCTCATTAGTGCAAGCTCTTCTTAAATAACTTTTTCCAAGGAAGGAATGGAGGGACATTACCAGCTAACCTGTTGATTAGGTCCAAAAAGCCCTAAGCCTACCCTTGTCCTATCTGCCTTACACAGACACGTCTCAGCATTAGCTAGCATACCACATGCTGGCTGCGGTATGTGCTGTGGGAGAGGGGAGGGGGTGGGAATCCCTGCTTCAGCAGAGAGTGGTGAGGGAGGCTGGGGCAAAGGGAAGCCAGGCAGAGGGGCGTGGAAGAGCACAGAGCCTCACCGAGGGCTGCAAATCATCTGGAATGCTGGGGGGACGCTTAAGTTAAAACAGGGAAGGGTCTGGGACAAACATTGCATAAACCAGTTTGAGCCAAATCAGTTAAGTCTGATACAGCATTCAACCAGGTTTATCTCAAACTGGTTTCAGCCATTTTCAAACTGGTTTATGTGCACTGAATGTCTCTTCTGTTACAGGTGTAAATCAGTTTCTGATCATTTAAACCAGTTTATGTGTAATGTCTGTCCCTAGTCAAAATGGAGATGGAATCTGGGAGACATAAAGGGGTTCAAACCAAGGAAGAGTGATGAGCAAGGATCCTGGTTTTCTCTGATAACCTCCCCCCCTCAATTTTTGGATTAAAAAACATAACCCAAAATGTACATTTTTCCACAATCAAAATGAAACTCCACTAATATACAGATAATTGGAAGGGTTTTTTTGGTCGGTTTTTTTTTTTTTTTTTTTTTAGAGAAAACCAGGATCCCTGGTGATGAGCAACTGGAGGAACAGACTGAAACTGAGATGCATTTTCTACTCCAGAGATTGGCACCCCAGGTCATTGCTTCCAACAAAGCTCCAACATGGGCTGCACCCCTGCATCCCGTAATTAGCAGATGCAGCAAAGCAAATAGATAAAAAAGGCAGGTGCTAGAACTCTGGGGATGCCTCTCCAGGAGCAGCTCAGAGAATAGACTGAATTTACAGCCAATAGGACCCTGGGGACCCCTCCTCTACCACTGTGGCTGCAGCTACCCAGAGCCCGGGCTGACTACAAACAGCTGTGCTGGGCTCATTACCTCTGTGCCAGGAGTGGGGGAGACATCGGAGCTGTGCTGCCTCAGGTCCCTCCCCCACTGCCCACTTCGAGGTGCACCTGCACACACCAGTGCGGAGCTGATGCTGAAACCCGGCACAGCTGTTTGGAGCTGCTGCCAGCTGGGATCCCGGGCTGCTCCCAGCAGTTAGCTGGGATGCTGCAAGCCTTGCTGGGAGCAGCCCGGGCTCCATCATTGGCAGCAGCTACCTGGAGCCGGGGCTGGCCATGGTGTGCCAAGCAAAATGGCCTCATGTCCCATGCTTGGCATGCGTACCAGGGGTTGCCAACCCCTGTTATAGGTTGTCAGGATGCGCATTCAATGGTTGCCAACATGGAGCTGGTGTTGGGGCTCCAGAAAGCTGGCATCAGCTCTGTGATGGCAGTGATTGCATGTACGCCTTGGGGCACATGGCAGGGGACAGGTTGGGGATGCACTACCTCAGGCCCCTCCCCCGCTGTCCATCTACAGTTATGTGTACAGCTGCCTCTGGCACAGAGCCAGGTTGGGACTCCAGAGCCCAGTGCACATAGGCAGTGTTGGGAGGAATTTGGGGGGCTATACCCACCCCAAAATTCACCTTATCCCCCCTGCAGCCACCCCTCCAGTGCCACCCGGGCTGCCACCTGCCTGCTCTGAGCCCAGTCCCCACACTGGGAAGACGCTGGCGCCGCCCATGCTGGAAGTCCCACACCTTTGCAGGCTCAGCTGCATGGGGTGGACAGGTAGCAGTCACACTACGAGGGTGGTTAAGGTGAATTTTGTGGTAGCTACAGCCCCCTCAAGCTTCCCCACAATGCTGCCCCTGCATCTGGCTGATGGGTAGGCTCCATGCTGGCCCTCTGGCAGACGGTGCTGCAGCCTGGGGGCTGGCTCCCCGGGGAAGCACAGGGGCTGCGGTGGGCCCGGGGCATTGTTGGGTCAGTCTTTGTCCTGAGGCCCTGCAGCCTGGCTATGTGTGCATGTATGTGTATGAATGTGTGTCTGGTTCTATGTGCCTGTGTTTGGTAATGTCTGCGTGCATACGTGTGTGTGCATGTGTGTCTAGTTCAATTATCAATACAATGCAACCCAATACACAATAGTAATGTAGTCTTGTATGTTTTGACATCTGCCCTTAGTTATTCACTTCCCAGATTGCACAGAGTTCTCCTTCAATAATCTATTATTTTTAGTGTGGTGCGCTGTATCCTCCCACTGCTTCTGCAAAGAAAATGTATATGCATCAACCCTCTTAGTACTTTGAATGCAATGAGTTCAAGTGGGTTTTGCTCATAAAGAACTATACTACAGAAATGACAGCTCGCAGAACCTCTGGATAACGCAAGTTCCCACAGAGGCATTTTTTTCTTCCTCAGACACCATACTTTTGGGAACTGCTACCAGGTTGGTGTGTCTATACAATTTACCTACTGCAGACTATGGCTTAACAACCATAATAAATCCCTTAATGGGCCATATCATACCACTAATTTTTAAGCAGATTTCCCCATTAAGAACAATGACTAGTTTGCCTAAAAATCAATGACACAAGAGCCCAATGTTTGTATGGTGCTTTTACAATGTGAAGAGCTAGGTCAATGCTAAGATTTATTATTTTACAGTTGCAAAATGAAATCAATGCAGGAATTTTAAAAACAGTTTCTGCAGCCATGGATGGTAAGAGATTACTATGCACCAAAAATCTGCATCTTGTGTATTAAAATCTCTCTTTTACAGTGACTGCTTTTCATTTTTTATTTTTTAATTACTTAATATTTCTCCAGTTATTTACAATTGCTTAAAAAAAGAACTACTAAGAGTGCGATTATGAATGCTTTGCTCACACTGGTAAGCAGCAATTTACATGAGTAATGTCACTGCACTTCCTATATTATTCACAATAGGGCTACTTTATGTAAGTAATTATTCACCAGTGTAAGTGGTTCATAAGATGGGTCTTATTTTTGGTAACAGATAAATGAAATTGTGAAAACTATAAGAGACTTGGATTTTATTGCTATAGGTGAAATAAATCCAGAACTATATAAGATTTGTCTCTTACTGCCTGGAGAACTGAATTATATTGAAAATAACATCACCCCTGAACATTCTAGTCCTGCCCTCTGAACTTTCTGCCTTCAAGAAGCGACCTGTATACCAGCAGTCCGGATCTCATAGCCCACAGTAATAAGTAAAACAATGTAGATCTTTCTTATCTGTCCATATCCCTTCTGAGATAGACTTACTACAAGGACACAATCAGCCTTGGGGTTGACCTGTTCATATCTGCTAGCTCTCAAAAGTTCAGAATTCCAGACTGCTTAATGAAAGACAATTTCTAATTACCTTTGTTTGAACACTAGTTATATAAAGAGCATCATACAGGTTTACTGACCACTACAAGGTGGGGGTAGTGAGGCCCTGGCAGACACTGCATTCATGGTACCGTTAAACTGTGGCATGCCACATGTTCAGCCAATTTATGGCAATAAAATAGAAAAAAGAGCCACAAAGATGATCCTTATATAATGCAGAACATCTTCATGGCTGGTGTGTATAGTGCTCTAAATTGAATATGTGGCATATGTCCCAGACACAGAGCTGCTGCAGGCCCCATGCCAACAGTCAGCTGCTTCTTGGCACCAGCCTGGGATAACCCTGGGTCCCCAGCCATGCCAGGGGCTTCTCATCCTGATGCCAACAATCAACTGATTCTTGGTATTGGGCTTGGTACAACCTCTGGTCTGAACTGGGCCCCATGTATTTGTGGCTTGTGGAGGCTGGGATCAGTCAATGAATGGATCCTGAGTCTGGGATCCCTCTCCTCCCCTCCCCCCAGCCACCCAATCTCTGGGACAGAGCTCTGTGCCCCATCCCAATGTTTAGCTGAGCATTGGAATGGGTCTTGGAGAAACCTGCGGCCTGAGGCATCTCTCCCTGCCTGATCCAGGAATCAAGTTAAGGGCAACTCCAGGTCCCAAAAACAGGATTTGGGGTTGCCTTATACCTGATTCCAACATGGGATATAATATGGGGTAGCTCTGGGTCTAAAAACTGCATGTGCAGTTGTGTCACATATGTAGTTTTTAAAATTCTGGGAGACTGGAAACCAGAGATTGGGGGAAGGCTCTTCCTGATCTTGGGTTCCCTCGCCCCAGACTTTTGAACATTATGCATACAGCTCATCCAGTCCTAGGGACTGGACCCCAATCCTGATGTCCATCTAAGTGTCAGAATCAGGTTGGGGCTAGCCCCAGGTCTCAGTTCAGTACTGACTGGGATTTGAGGAATTATGTGTCTCATCCCAAACACTGTAGGTATGCTGCAATGTTTGGGATGGGGTGCACTAACATCCTGAGAATACATATCAGGACAGTATAGATTTCCAATTCTAAGCCTTTTATCACTAATTATTATGATGAATCTCAATGCCACTCAGTATATTTATGTTGCAGTCAAACAGCTGATATAGAGAAAAGGCAAATTTCTCCAGTGCTGAAACCCACATTGAGACATTCAAAAAGCCTGAGGCAGAATCGATCCAAGTTATAAAGTTTTCTATAAGCGGCGTAGTTTAGATTGGTAGCAAACAGAAAGCACATTTGCCCTTTGGTGGGGTGGGGCGGGGGGGAAGGTAAATCTTACACCAGGTTCTACTATTTTTAAACTAGTTGCTGTGTGCCAAACTTCTGTTCTGTTATGGGTATAAGACACCTTCCAATCACTTTTACCAGTAAAAGTGTGACTTCCAATGTGTGAAGTCTGTACTTGGCCTCAAATGACTCCTATGATGCCAGTTAGGGCAGCTTATCCAAACTCCTAGTGGTCAGGCAATAAGCCTGTGTATTCCCTATCCCAACCGTCATGACTGCGTTATGTGATACATCTTAACACAATTCAAGATATCACAGGCTGCTGTATTTGTGGTGTAGGCAACACATTTACTTGAAAATATTACAGCTCCATGAGATATTGTGTGTGAACATGCATATGTTTGTGTGTGTGGGATCTGAGATGGCCAGGTTGTTTAACCTAAGATTTTTACGGGTACACAAAGAATTATTTTTTAAAAAGCAAGTTGATATGGTGTCTAGGAGTTATAAATGTTGAGTGAGACAACTTAAATACTACCTACGACTGTTAGTTCTTAATGGCTAAATGAGATGCAGGATGTACAGGCCCCTGACAGATATTGTCACTTCAAGGGTAGAAGCCAGGAGTCAACAGACATATTACCAGCAAGGACAGCATCCACTACAGCCAAACAAGGCAGAGAGTAAAGGCTAACATGCAACAGCTTCTTCCTTTGCTTCAGTTTTTGAAGAAGGTGACTTGTCTGGTTCTTGGGCCTTGGAAGTCATCCTGAGGACTTCCTTGGCAAATCATACTTGGGCACTCTCCTTCTGATGTCACTGGCATCACCAAATGAATTTGATGATACCATTACTACACAAATGAAGAACTCGATCCCCATTATCTGGGGTCAGATGGTATATTCTAAGAAAGGAGCGGACCTATGGGGGAAGCAGTGATGTGGTCATATGCCCCTTTGCCTATGTAGCATGTACAGTGAGCTTCCTGCCACTGAGAGCTCTGATCTAGGCTGCTGGTCACATCCCTTTGTGCCAGTGAGCTATCTGCAGCACTGCCCTTTTCAAAATCCTGTTCTGCGACATTTTGAGAACACGTGTCAGTCCGCAGACATTATCTCACAACCATCCTAAAATTTCCAAAGTAAAACTAATTTAAAAATGCAAAGCTACCAGGAAGTGGAAATCAAAATCAAAGGATAACATCAATCATACATTCACTCAGCTATGCCCAGAGGGACAGTTCCTGTTCAGACAGACAGACATACAGTTACACATTTAGCTTTATATTTTAGTACTGAACAGCTCCACCAGAAACAGTAGTTTTGATGTACAATTTTTGGGCAAAACATTAGACTTCCCTAGGTCAGAATAGGCATTAGTTTCCTAGGATTCAATTTTTATCAGTACCATAGATGAGGTTTGCCTCAAATTCTCCACCGAAGGCTTCACTCCCTAGCTTTTCTCTCATAAAGGAAAGGCATCAGACAAAACACTGCCATTCCAAACATTTGAACAAGACTAAAACTCTCTCCTCATTTCAAAGCAGAACCTTTATATTTGCTTCTGAATGACATTTCAGGGAGTCCATGGGACTCTAAAGGTCCTTAAAGTTATTCATCTATTAATTGTTTATAGGCTTAAACAAGAGCTTAAAAGTTGACTGGTAAAAGATTATTGTTATGAATTGAGTTATATATATATTGTTTTTTTCACACACCTATATTTGAATTCTCTAGTTTTGATTGCGAGAGTACCTATCCTGTGCAGCTATGCACATGGCTATTGAACAAATTTCATTATAACTGTACCTGATGTATACTTCTTTGAGATCAGAATAAGATGTAATGCTTTTAAAGAAAATATGAGACACTAGAAATATCTGAGGTCAAATTCAGCAAAAAATGACTAATACAATTTTACCAGAACCACAGAAGTAAATACTTTGTTGGATTGCCTCAGCATTTAGTTGCTATAATTAGCTCTCTACTTGCACAAATGAGACCCAAGAGAAAAATTACATTCTAGGCAATTAAATTATTTCAACTGTAATGTTCATGGAATTACTAAAAATATCAGAAAACACCCTTCAAAATTTTAGGGAAAAAATAATTTTGTATTTTTGAGACCACAGAATATCCTTCAAGTTTTCCCAATGATAAGAATGTGAGTACATACATGTGTATATAATGTCACATAGGCATTTTGAAAACATGGACATATTTACATTTTCAGGTGACTAAAAATGATGGAAAGGGAAATTAAAGTAAAACACTCAGTTGTATCAATCAAGAGACATTTACTAACTAGAGAAGAAAAATGTGTATGATTTTTCTGCTGATTTGATCATTTTCAAAAAAATGAAAATTGGCATAATAAAAATGTATTTATTTATAAGGTTAGGGAACAAGAGTCTGCTGTGAATTTAGGGACTGAAAGAACTAGTAATTAAGAAAAATGAAACTTACAAAAATGAACTATCATGTCTAAATGTTAGAATGTTCTTAAAATGAAAGACTTAATAGGGAATATTAATTTAAATGGAAAGACAAAATGGTCTATTGTAGAATAGATTTGCAATACACAAAATTTTGGAGTCCCACAAGATGCTTTTTCAAACAGAAATGATGGGGTAATTTTACAGAGCAAGTACAAAGATTGGTTTGACAATCTGACTAAAGATATCAATGGAAACATACTCAATATAAAGTTCCTCTTAAAAAAACAACCAAAACAGGCAAATACTGAAAATGCCTAAAATATGCTAATTAATTTGTTCATAGATTTGTGAAAACAAATCTGAAAGATTATCAAATAAAAGAAAGAAAAGCTAGACAAATGAGAAGTCCCATTATGTTAGGCAAAATATAACATATGTGAAGAGAGAGCCCCTCTCCTAAGAAGTGTATCACTGAAGAAACCCCTGATATATGTCTGGTGATAGCAAAGAAGTAGTGAGTTTAGAAAACAATGGTCTTCAGCTTGCTTTTAGTGGTCCCTTTTGGGATAAGGTACTTTCAGATTTATGCAGATATTCAAGTGTTTTAAAGAGTTTCACTTATCTGCACACAAAACACTTGGTTTAAATTAGAAGCTATTACCATACTTACTCAAATATAAGATTGCCTCGATTATAAGACCCCACCCCACCAATAATTAGATTTTATACATGGAACATTTATAAATTTGTTATAATTTTCCAGGTATAGAGTCTAATTATTGGAGGTTTGCCTGGAATTTATGAGAAAACAAATCTGGGTGGTCAGATAGCTATCTCTTCCTCCCATTTGCTTTCTTCTGTAGCCCCTGATCTCTCTGAGCACACAGAAGTGAGGAGCAAATTTGAAAACACTGACCTTGCAATTAAACATAGCTGTAGTAATTTGCATGTAGTACCCCTAGACTTAGTTCATCCAGAATTGATGAATGCTACTTTTTTTTAAACTGTTGCCAGTTTTAGCACGGGGACTCTATAAACACATTTTCAAACAGCACTTTAACACCTATTTGCACATAATACAAACTATGTATGATATTAGTCCAAAGCCAAAAGGCTCCTGATTCATCATATAGTTAATTGGGCTGGGTCCCACCAGAGTCCACAGTAACCCTATAGCTCAGCACTGCTCAGTATGTGTGTATGTATTCCAATTACCCCCTACAAAGGATCCATGTGCTAATTAGCTCACACCCATGATTAGAATCAGGTGTTTTTGTCAGGCATCCTGGGATCCTCCAAAAAAGTACAGTCAGATGAGGCACAGGGCAACCTGGTCTGACTTCACCTCATGGAGGGCAGGGCACATTAATCATATGCACCCGGATGAGAAAGAGGGCAACAAAGTGATTCTGGGTGAATTGTTTGGGGCCCTGTTTGGTGATGTTTGCTAGACATTTATGGCTAGTGAAGAAAGAGGAGTCATTGGAAGTGGAAAAGGCAAACTCAGCTGTGGAAGTGAAATATGGTGGCTCATCATGACTTCAAAAATAGTTGGTGCTGAGGGGGACTGCACTTAATGGGCACTACCATATATCTTATTCAGCACCAACTATTTTTGAAGTCATGGTGAGCCACCATATTTCACTTCCACAGCTGAGTTTGCCTTTTCCACTTCCAATGACTCCTCTTTCTTCACTAGCCGTACATGTCTAGGCTGCACTAACCTATCCTTGTGGTACGTTCCCATCAGCATTTCAGCTTTTTTTGCTAAGATCAAATATAGCATTTTTGGTATAAGAGGGAGGCTGTCAGGGCTGGCTCTGGTCCTCCTGGTGCTGGCCTGGCATTGCAGTACTTTCAGGCCCAATGCCAGTTCCCCACAGAAAGAACATCTTCCCATTTTGGGGAGGTTTTTGGGGGTTTTTTTTAAGGGCCACAAAAAAAGGTTCCCATCAGTATGTTTGTCCAATATGGGCCACGTATTTTATATTCATGCTCAGTGCTGGCTGCATTTAATTAACTTTATAGTTACACAATTGCTTTTGGAAACAATTTAATGACAGACAGTGTATTTAGTGAGGTTTCCTTGTATGCAAATATAAGATGCAGGGCTTTTTCTCTCATGCTGATTACACAAAAAAATCATGGTTTCATATTCAAGTATGGTAAATAATGAATTAATTGACTTACCACAGTTATCTACTATTTTAAGTTTAGTGATGAATTGCAATCTCTGGTAATTTAATAACCTCTCATATAACTGATTAGTAATTCATGGTAAATGCTGACATTTTTGTAGTAATCAACACACTTTACTACATTTAGTCTAGATGGTACTGAATTACTGGCAAGTATAGTAAGAGGGGAAATCCTGCCCATGGCAGAGTTTTCTTTAACTTTTCTTGGTATCAAAAAGACGAACAAATGATAATTCCAGAACGCAGGATAGTAAAAAAAGCCACGAGGCTCAATTGCACATCAGCTGACAGAAGAACACAGAATAAGAAATTAAGACAGTGGTGATAGGCATGACACAAATTAAGTCCTGCCCATGAATTTGGCAGTGGCAGCAGAGCCAGGGAAGGATTAACTTGGCTTGGCAGTGATGACTAAAACCTCCTCTTCCAGCACCATCCTGACTTTGCTCCACTCTACGGACCCACTCCACAGAGCACTCTCCTTCTTGTCTCCACTTTGATGCTCCAATTGGCTTGTATGGCTGCAGGTGTATGTAATGCTGGATCTGTGTTTTAGCTTATCTGAGAACCTGCTGACTGCGGTGAGGATGCAGGCCAGTTCACTTAGTGCTGATAGTCCTTTGATAAGTTAAACAAAATTCCCCCTGAGCTACAATTAAGTTGTCTCACAACTGACTGGAGCAAAATCCTAGAATGTTCCAGCCCCAGCAATCAATCCCGGGACGGCATTCTCCCTTTGTACTCGGCCTTGGTGAGGCTGCAGCTGGAGTACTGCGTCCAGTTTTGGGCTCCACAATTCAAAAAGGATGTGGAGAAGCTTGAGAGAGTCCAGAGGAGAGCCACACACATGATCAGAGGTCAGGAAAACAGATCTTACGATGATAGGCTGAGAGACATGGGACTCTTTAGCCTGGAAAAGCATAGGCTCAGGGCTGATCTGATGGCCACCTATAAGTTTATCAGGGGTGACCACCAGGATCTGGGGGAGCGTTTGTTCACCAGAGCGCCCCAAGGGATGACTAGGTCGAACGGTCACAAACTCCTGCAAGACCGTTTCAGGCTGGACGTAAGGAAGAATTTCTTTACTGTCCGAGCCCCCAAGGTGTGGAACAGTCTGCCAGCGGAGGTGGTTCAAGCTCTACATTGAACACCTTCAAGAGTAAATTGGATGCTTATCTTGCTGGGATCCTATGACCCCAGCTGACTTCCTGCCCTTTGGGCAGGGGGCTGGACTCGATGATCTCCCGAGGTTCCTTCCAGCCCTGATGTCTATGAAATCTATGAAATCATGGTATACCTCTAGACACACCCAAGTTCAGGGAGAAACATTGCCTGAAATGCACTGTGTGATTCATACACTGACAAAATCTCCTCTATTAGGAGCTGGCAAGGCCTGAGAGAGACAGGGTGAGCTGAGGCACCCTGGAACAAGGAGTTGGCCCCTTTGGTCACATCCAGACATGCAGGCACATGTGGTTTGTGGTGCTGCAAATGGTATTCCATACTTGGAATATTAAAAAGTGCCCTGATCTGCACAGGGGCAAATTTTGCTACCAGGAAATCCCACTAGCAAAAAAAACCCAGTGCCAATAAAGTGGTGTGGCATACACAAGAGGAACATGCGCTGGCAGACATGGAGGATTGGTACTCCTGGGAGATGCTCGGGCTGGGAGCCAGAGCATTTCCACTCCTTTCGTTGTTCCCCAGCTCCTCCAGCACACTGGGAGCCGAGAGGAGCAAGGAAAGGGCAGTTTCCCCAAAGCAGGGTAATTTGCCATACACCAAAGTACGTGTTTGGGGATGTGCATTTTTGCCGCTGCAAGCACATGTCCCTGCATGTGGGGACACACCCTTTGGGGCATTTCAACCTGTACTCAGTGGCCAAGCAATAGACAGCAGAGAGGAATTTGGGCTGAAGGACACCTACGAAGGTGAGCGCACCACAGTGTGTCATAAACCTAACAACTGATACCCTAGCAAAATAGAGTTCTCTCAAGAATACAGTAGGAATTTGAACCTACTGCATTAACAGCTGTAAAAGTAATTATATGACATCAAAAAGAATGTTTTGTGAAACCCGAGGCATCCTCTTGCTTAGTTTTCCTTTCACGTTTTGGCAGTCTTTTCTACAGACTGCAAACTCTTTGAGGCAAGGACACTCTCTTTTCTTTGTGAGCATACAGGTCTAGAAGCTGTGGCCCATTTTATCACAAATGCTCTAGGTACTATCATAATAAAAATAATAATGACATCACACAGAGGCACACACATACACACACACATACACAATGCTTGTTCCATTGTAGATTTCATACTTTTTAAGCTAAGGACGAGGTCATTTTACAAACAAAGGGGAAAAAGCAGCACTCCAGTCAAATATCAGATAGTTTAGGGCAGGTTACATCATTGAGGAGGTCAAAAGTACACTATCTTGTCCCTTTACAAAATGAATACTGTTTACCATCTCTTAATGACAGTGCTGAAACTACAACTGCGTTATTAATAAATCATGGGTTTAGCTGCTGGAGCTTTCCAATGAGACTGGAGTCCAATAAAAGTTCCCAATTCACTGGAAAGCTGCTAAAAATGCAAAGACATTTCTTAAAGTTCTGAAAAGACTCACATTTGTCATGGCATTAAGAAACACGAATCAATTACAGCTTGAAAAGAAAACCAACAGAAAAACAATTATACTTTGAGAAAAGATTAAAAAAAAGGAATGCAAAATCCACATTTTTCTTAATCTATATATGTGGTGTATTAGTGGTTCTATATATATATTAGTGGTGTTTCACTTTAATCATGGGGAAAAAGATATATAGTAGTGTTTCATCTGAATCACAGAAAAATGTGGATTTTGCATTCTTTTCTTAAATCCAAAAATTGGGGATATTTTTTTAAATCAGAGAAAACAAGGATCCCTGCTCATCAGTCAGATATGGCGAAAGAGCTGCTCAGACCTTCAGCCTTTGGTGGAGCATCCAGAATCTTCTTGAACAAGGATCTATAGCCTACAGCCCTCAAGCCATATACATCCTGCAAAGAGGTTGGAGCAATCTAAGAAGGTCCAGCCTGCCCAAGGACAGCACTGGGGACTGGTGGAAGGGAACTGCACTGTGCCTCACACCTCTTCTCCAACACTTTCCTCTGCAGGACCCCCACCCTCTGATGCTCTCTTATGCCTGAACTTGCCTCACTGCAAAGGCGGCAGATATCTGTAAGCAAAAGTAAGTGCAAGCAGCTTGAGCTATCTGGGGATGGAAATTTGCAGCCCCCAATAGGGGGCAAGGCTGCATATTTCAATTCAAAACACTTAATGTCTGACAAAGTAATAAGCCATTGAAAACATGGACCTCTGGCAGACGTTACACTTAAGATGTGATTAGTCTATTAATCGTGTCTTAAACAGTCAGCTGGTTACAAATGCAAGTAATTAATGGTGCCGCTAAAAGGAAAACCAGCCACAAAAAAAAGTGTAATACACTTGTGGCTGGTTTTAATCGCACCTTAGAACTGAATGTGTTGCAGGCAGGGTTAGGACTGCACCAGGATCTTGAACTGGCCCTGGTGAAGTCCTCTCTGGTTGGTAATTAGCTGGTTTTTAGTTAGATCCAGAACTGAACCAGGGTCTGTTTGAGCCTCAGTGAAGTCCTGATCCAGTTGATGACTGGCTGACTGTATGGCACCCAACTTTCAACTTACCAATGCAGGGGGAGCCAGAGATCAAAATTCCAGGCATCATCCTCTGCACTAACCAGTAGGGTGCAATTTGGAGCTGATCCCAAAATCATGCATCCTGCCATGCACAAGTGGCATGACAAGACGCACAATTGTTGGGATAGGGGATCAGATACCATCGTGCCCTTAGGGCTAGATACAGAAATTACACATAAGTTGGTACAAGCAATCAGAAACCATTTCAAATCTGTAACACAACAGAAGTTCAGGGCACATAAACCACTTTCAAAATGGCTGAAACCAGTTCAAGATAAATCTGGTTAAATGTAATATCAGTCTTAACTGATTTATGTTAAATTGGTTTATTGAACTTCTGTCCCAGATCCCCTCCAGATTCAAGTTAACTCACAGTCCCACAACCTCCCAGCATGCTTTGCATCTCCCCCACAACCCTCCCCTCAATGGGTAGGTAGGCTAGCTCCAGCCAAGCTCAGAAGTGTCTTCTAGCACCCCCTGGCTTCTGGTCTTGGCCACTGCAGGCATGTGGCTGCACTTTCTGGAATCAAAAGTGAATGTCTGTTCTCTTACTTATTGGTTCAATCTATACAGCTTAGAAAAACCTGCCAAGACAGAATCAACTCAGCCTTGGGATTTTTGACTGTATACTTAGCCTAAAATAATATTTATCAGGAGCCATGGTTTTGTTATAGAAAGTGACAGCAACTTTTGGAATCCAGAATGCTGCTACTTCTGTCTGTAATCAGGGATTGTTCTTGCAGCCACCTGAACAACCCATCCAGCACTACATTAGTAAACATGAGTTTGAGTGATTGACTCTAGAATAAAGGTAGTTAAAAAGAATGACAGCAAATACGATATTCAGTAAAAAGTATTCAACCAAAAGCTGAAAAGGGAAACATGACCAGAAATAGTTTTACACAAATAAGTGTCAGCAATTAAATTCTTCAACTCCCCCAACCTGATAGAGACTACATTTGCAGATATAATATCTATGCATTCAAATGGTAACTTACAGCAAATTCCTAGGGTGCATGCAAGCATTCAAATGAACCAGTTTAAGTTCTGAAGTCTAGGCTGAGTAGCCTAAATCCCTACTGACAAAGTACCATGCAAGCATTTGGCATTCAGGGGAGGAGGTGCCTGTGCAGCCTTTGATGGAGTTAGCCCACAAACAGGGTGCCATTTGGCACACATTCCAGCCTATACTGCAAACTCCTTAGGCTGCTGAAGATTTCTGAGCGTAGTCAAGTATGCAGCAGTCCTGACTGGCTGGGTGACCGTACCTCTTAGGGGAAATCCCCTTCACCCTGCCCAGAGGTTTCCAGAAGAGACCCAGGGCAAATATCTCGTTAACTGTAGGCATGTCAGTTTCTTTACTCCCACCCTACTGTGGAGCTCTACCTCTTGAGCACAAGCCCACAGACCCAGAAGCTGTGGCATGTCCTTCTTGTTGCCCTGTGTGACTCTTGCCAGAGGCTGTGGGACAAATCCTGCAGCCAGGAACCTCTGGGTTTAAGTCCCAGAAGGAACACTGGCACACCCCAGTCAAAATCCTAAGTCTCTGCTGCAGCCAAGGAGGAAGTCTTAAAAAAGCCCCTGACACATGAAGCAGTGGAAGGAGGCAGAAATTCCCTCCTAGTCCCACATAGCAACCAGCAGAAAGCATGCTGACATTGCCATGTGGAAATTCATCATCCCTGACAACCTCCTCTCTATCACCAACCAGTCCAGTGTGGGCAAATTCACAGATGGAACAGTAGTTAGAGAGGTGTGCAGAGTCATCCAAGATGTGTTGGCAAACTGTTTCATTTGCCTTGTGAACCAACAGGAGATCACTGCCAGCTCCACCAGATGGGTTTCCCATAGCACTCATATCCCCATCCTAAGGCATTGTGGAGTTCAACTGGAAGGGCTTCTTCATCATTATACTTTCAAGGTGTTGTTGACCAGAGGGATTCTTCACTCATATCTGTGCTAGCTGGGCAGATAATGCCCAGGATGCTAGGGTTTTCCACAACTCCATCCTCCCCTGATGATAGAAAATGGACACTATACCCCTGAGGCTCCCAGTATCAAGACTGGTTTAGTCATCATCTCATCCCTTATCACTGGGGACCTGGCTACACTATCCTCCCTGGCTCATAAAGCCCTACAGGGGCTCCTGGACTGCAGGAAAGAAAATTTCAACCACTGCCTCAGCATCCATTGCATGACCACCGAGTGTACATTTGGCCACCTCAAGGTGTGCTGGAGGGCTCTGTGTGCCACAATATGTCTAAAGAGTACTTGCCATAACTCATCACCACCACCTACATCCTGTACAAATATCTGCAGGACTGGGGGTGACTGTTCCACAAGGTCTGGGTGGAGAAGGTGAGACATGCTGAGGAAATGCAGTGAGCCAAAGCATCACAAACTCCTGCTAGAATATGTATGCCCAGAACAGCCCAACCAGCAGGGAGCTCTGATCAGGAAAGCTCTGGCAGATTATCTAGTGGCTTGCCAGGATGGAGGGTGATCTCCAGAAGAGTAGGGCTTGAGGACAGTGAGATGCTAGAAGCCCTGTGTGGCTGAATCCAAGCCTTGGGCAGGAGACCTGGCTGCCATGTGGCTCCTGCCTGAGTTTCCCTATAGCCATGGTTCACAGAATCACTCTTTTCTTTGGGGGTTCACAAAGCAGCTGGGGTTGAGAAAAACCCTGGCTGGTTGAACATGAGCCTTGGAAAGGGCAAATACCTAGACATGGGGGAATATGGCATAGGAAAAAGGCATGAATTAGTTTACTTGTTCTTGCCAGTTTCTTTAATAAAAACTGTTGAACAATAACAATGTTAGGTAGAAATTATTCCAAATTCCCTTTGGTGAAAAACAACAAATGAAGCAGAGAGCAAGATAACCTGCAAGGGTAGGTAGGACTAGAAACTGGGGCCATACCAACAGGGTAGAACCCTTCACTGGAATCCAAGACACTGGGGGAAGCTTGGGATGTGGGTATAGGAAGTGCAGGGCCAAGCTTCACTGATGGGGCTGCAGGCTCCTTACAGACCTCCAAGGGACCAGGAAAACCTAGTCCATGAGCCCTAGATCCCCCTCTCCCTCTGCAGAGATCTCGACCATGTGACCCTTGACCACACTTGGGGGATGTCTCATGCTCCAAGACTGAGGGATGGCAGGTGCCTTTCCCTGCTGCGGCTAGAGCTCTCCCCAGGAACAGGATGAGTGTTCCAGGGCCCGGACAAGCTCCTCTGTGGGTTCTGGGCATGGCAGGAGAAGGTGATCAGGATTCAGTGTTCCATCTCCAGGTTCTGTTCTAGAGATCGTCTGGCATGGTGGGATTGTGGATTGACCTCAGTGGTCCAGTGCCTCAAGAAAGTTATCCCAGTATTTCTTGGATGCCTGTGTTAATGGGGTGAACACCAGGGCTGCTGGGGGACTGTTTGAACAGGGGAGAACTGTGGTGTCTGCGATGGGTCTATTTTTGGGTCTTAGGCATTCTGGTCCCAAACACTATCTGGCTCCACCCTCCAGAAATGGTATGTTCAGTTGTCTGCCCCTCCTGCTACCAGCTGCCAGGGTCACCGAGTAGCTAGCCCCACCTTAAGAGTGCAAGGTGGGTCTGGGTAAAGGGTCTGAGCTTTCTTTGCCCAGAGACAGCCAGGGATGGGGTTTTCTCCATGCTTGACTGGAGCAGGTGAGTGCAACTTGAGTGCCACAGCACCTCCCTGCAGTGGAAACGTGGGCCAGGAGCAAAGCAGAGGATGAGGACAGCAGAGTAACTTTTAATCAATAAGGGAACTGTACAAGTGTCTATTAAGCCAGTTTAACATCTATTGGACAAGGTCTAACTTTAAATTGTGCATGTCATTTTTAGACCAGACTAAGTGCTGGTCATTTTTAGATCAGACTTATGCCCTGAGTGTTTCTATCATACTAAATCATTCTATGAATCTATGTGTAACACTTGTACATACCCTTATTTATAATCTTAGACCCAAATGGAAAATTCCCACTATCATGATATCCCTTTCTTTTTCCAAGAGGTGCAAGCTCCAGGTGCAGATTCTTGTTGTAAAGAATCATCCCCTTCTCTAATAAATCTTGCCATGGTCAAAGCTTCTAGCCAGGTCCCATTGACAGAACCAGAAGGGCAGTAAATCACCTGGCTTAAAGTGCTACAACAACATCTGTATTAATTTGCTTTCTTTGGTATTTGGGGAATGAAGGAGGAACAAAATGTTCCTGAATCCTCACTCAAAATCTGAAGTGAAAAAATCAATGTATAGTGCAGGGGTGGATAATTATTGCAGTGGGAGGGCCACTTAATGAGTTTTGGGAACTTGTTGAGGGTCACATCCATCTCCCTCTCGTCTCACCTCTTCCTCTTTTTTGTCTCTCTAGCTCTCCTGTCTCTCTCCTCACTGTCCATTTCTGTCTCATCTCATCTTTTTTTCCCTTTCCCTCCCCCTTCCTTCCTTCCAAAACCCACTGCAACTGTAGTTCACCACAGGGGGTAGGTAGCAGCCTCAAGTGTGAAAACCGTCATTAGGTTCTGGAGCCCAGATACAGAACCTGCCAGTGGCAGCCACAGCTGAAACTGCCACCCTCCCAGTACAGTAGAAGCTCCCGCCCAGAGCCCTGACCCAGAATCTGTCAGTGGTGTCAGCTGTGGGTGCAGCCAACAGGTTCCGGAGCCCTGACACTGAACCTGCCACCAGTGTCACAGCTGCTGCTGCCACCCACCCAGTGGGGCAGCAGCTCCTGCCTGGGTCCACAGCTGACACTGCCAGTAGGTTCTGGGTCAGGGCTCCAGGCAGGAGCTTCCACCATGCTGGGAGAGAAGGTGGACGGTGCTGGCAGGTTCCAAAACTGGGCAACTGAACCTACTGGCAGTGTCTACAGCTGACGCTGCAAACCACCTGCTGTGGCAGAAGCCCCACCTGGGTTTACAGCTGATGCTTGATGCTGCTGGGCAGAAGCAGTGCTGCCTGTGTGCCCAGCACCACACAGGGCGTAACAGTTCTGATCTTATGCACCCAAGGGGCACTTCTCTATAAGTGGGGGAAGTCAGGGTTCCCCTCAATGGAAGATCATCCTGGGATCTTCAGGGACACATGTGCCTAAATGGGGAAAGCCTGCACGGGTTCCGGTGTAGAGGTATGGGACCTAGGGAATCCCTGGAGCCCTATGCCTCTACGTAAGGAACTATGTGACCCCATGCCTCCATGCTGGGATCTGCTCCAGGTCCCAGGCCCACCCATGCCTTGTATAGGTCCCACCCCAGGTCCCAGGCCAACAGATAGGAGGTATGGGTCAGGGTGGGTCCCCATGTGGTGTGGTGCAGGAGCCAGGGAATGAATCCCAAGTGCCCTTTGTGTCCATGCCAGGACCTTCACTGACTCTCACATTTGTGAGAGCCCGGCAGGACAAATTATGCTGAGGGGAAACCAGCACGGATTCGTGGCAGGTAGATCGTGCCTGACCAATCTAGTCTCTTTTTATGACCAGGTCACAAAACGCCTCGA
>NW_017728906.1:107378184-107380476 GCF_001723895.1 Crocodylus porosus
GTAATGTAGGCCCAGCACTCTTTCCTGCTTATGCAGGGGGTCGGACTCGATGATCTATTGAGGTCCCTTCCGACCCTAGCATCTATGAATCTATGCTTCTGCATGAAGCACAGCTCAGCCCAGGTCCCAGCGTTGAGGCAAGGGGCAAAATGGATTCCTCAACTCCTGCGCCCCATTGTGTCTCCATACTGCCCCATTCTGGGACTCACTTTGACCTATGCCTCCAAGCTGGCACAGGTCCCAGCAAGGAGGTGCAGGGCCACAAGGGAGCCAGGGAATATTTCACCTATTGTCCTGCATTGGGCAGGAGCCTGATGTCAGATAATGGGCAATGTGTGTTTTGCCCAATAAAGCAGACCAGCTATCATGAGACACTTCAATTTAGCAACACCTATTTCTAGTCAACCATATCCAGATGTTAATGAACAGACATCAGTTTCTCAACATTTTTCTTGTTAGTAGAGAAAGTAAGAGAAAGGAGACAAGTATAGAAACAGAGTGCCATGGCAAGGATTTCATGCCTTTTATTTGGGCAAAAATGAGCAAATCTTATGGAAGAGGGCATTTATGCCACTTGTAACTGACAGAACTCTGCTTCTTAATAGGGAAAGTTAGAATACTAGCGATTTGGAACATTTCTATCTAGATAATCATAGGGTTGGAAAGGATCTCTAGGGCCTTCTAGTTCAACACCCTGCACAAATGTAGGATACTCTATTCCTAAACCATCCCAGACAGTTTATTCATGAGCAACAAAGCCCTTATGTGGTTACATCAAGATCAGAAAGGATTGCCTTTAAAAGCTTTCTTTACATGCTATTATAGGGCCAAGAACACACAAAATTAAAAGTTTGAGGGAAAAATACAAAATTTTGTGGAAGAAAAAAAAGATCACACAATGCACAGAGAGGTGGTTCTTTTAAAACAAGGACTCATGAAATATTTGTTTCCTTTTTCAACCTGTCTGACGTACATCACAAAGTGATTAAAACTGCCAAAGTGCTTCAAATTTGATTTGATCTGAAGGACATTCAGGTTAAAAATATAATGTAGTTTAGATTGTTATTTATCATCAAAGCATCCAAGTCTACAATTTTTCTTAATGCTTTTCAAATTATAGCTATTTTGAAAAAAATGATTTATATGAGCAAATCTGTTTTTTCCCCTTTTGGAGATTTTCACTGTGTTAGACAGTGACAGATGAGCATCATTCATCAAGAGGAACATTCATAATATGCAATCATTAACCAGCATCTGAATGAGGTTTGACCAACTCTCTTACTTCATCAATGGGGAATTCAAATAACAGCAGGATTTTTTTTCATATGAAATTAATTCTATACATTTTAAACATTACTTGAACACTTGAGTCCCCCTCTGAACCACAAGAGGCTCTCATCAATTTGTAGTGTCCAGTAATTACTATGCTTGACATCCCAGCATAGAAAAAGAAACCTTTTGTCAGGTTCTGGTTATATGATGACCAGGGATCCTGATTTTAAAAATATCCCTAATTTTTTTATTCAAAAAAGTAACTCCAAATCCACATTTTCATGGAAAAATGTGGATTTGGGGTTACTTCTTTAATCTGAAAATTGGGGATTTTTTTAAATCAGAGAAAACCAGGATGACCATAAAACACAAGGCTCTTTCTGCCATGTTAACAAGCCAGGGAGTGGAACATCCAAAGGCCCCAGTGTCCAAACAAAACAAAAGTAGAACGAACGAAAGAGAAAGGGGCGTGGAGGTCCGGAACTGACATCACCGGAGGGCATGCCACTTAAAGATCCTGAGGCTTGTCTTGAGGGCTGGTATATGGACGGGGTATAGGGGAGGTGGAGCCTCACATACATCCACTGGGGGATGCGACAACTCCAGAGGTACCCTCAACAGGAGACTCCACCTCTGAAGAGCCATCGGAAGTTGTGGCAGGGAGTTTTGGGGTTCTCCCTGATGTGATCAAGGGCCTCCCCAAGGGTTGCATAAAGCCCCATCATGTCCAAGACCAGGCACAGGCACCAAAGCAGCGCGGGAGCAGATAATCAAACCGAGATGGGCACAGCATCCATTGACAGATCAGTATTTAGCATGTAGTTTACTTCTCTGGGAACTCAGAGCCAGATTTTTACCCTGAGGAACCTAAATTGTTTTAAAGCTATGACCTTAGGAAATGCATTATTTATTTGCTTTTAATATTACTTTTAGTAAAAGAGAAGTTGATGCAAGCCATGCTAGATTCATACAGATTAATTTAAGATGACTTAATACTCAGTAACAATTACATAGGTGCAA
>NW_017728906.1:107380487-107400873 GCF_001723895.1 Crocodylus porosus
TAATTTAAGATGACTTAATACTCAGTAACAATTACATAGGTGCAAGTCACTAAATATCTGCCAATGGAGCCTTCATTCTCAGAGAGTATATGAAGCTCTGAAAACACTGGGATAACATTTGTACAATGTTATCAAATTATGAAAGTATTGTCCCAACATTTCAAATCTACCTGTTAGGACTGTCATTAATAAAATCTAGATGATAAACTTATTTGGAAACATTATTCAGTTCTCATACTGTTTCTGAAAGGGTACCCTCAGATAAAAAAAAAAAAAATGAATGTCTACTACTATTCACCAGTATTCTAAAAAATGTAGTGATAATGGGGAACAATTATTTATTAATGTACCTAGGCACTTGCATGGTCTTCTCCATCAAAACAGCAGATAACTTTCTCAAAAGTAAAATAAACTGTGGAATTTAACAGAAAAATTGGAACCTAGTTCCTTTGCTCTGTATTCATAAACATGATAAACAATATTATCCCTCACCTATCCTACTATTACAAAAATAACAAGTCAGTGTAGTAATAAATGGTAATCTTCTATGTCTGAGATGAAATAATAATACAATTTAATTTTCTTATGCAGTGAACCCCTCTGGAAATAGGGGCAACAGAGGAAACACCCTGCTTTCTGACTTCCACTACGAAAAGGAGAAAAGTGACACGTACCACATGCAGCAGGCGTTTTAGGATAGCTATTCAGCCCGATCCTAAGGTCTAAGATTTAGCCAGATTAGATCTGTGATCTTCCAGTTTCAACAAGTGGTCAGACGTAAATTCCTAGTTAAGTAAATGATTTTGTGAAAAAATAGGGGAAAAACAGACTTTTTGTTGGTCAAACAGACTTTGGGAAAAACAGAAAATTTGTGGAAATCCATCATTAAATAGGACTAAAGTCTATCTCCCTTACTAAATGGCCCTTGAAATTAATGCAAGCTTTGCTGAATGAGAGAGATAAAAAATGGTCAGATTCTGATGAACTGGAACTAAAACATTTGCAAGCTTTAAGTGCTGTATGGCCACACTGCTGTACATGACTGCCAGTTTGACATGCCTTGAAGGTCCAAACTGTTCCCATGACTTAATATTTAAACATTTAATAGATTTTCAAAATACCTAGACTCATTCCAGTAGAAGAGTTTACAAAAAGATAACTAGAATTTAAGAACCAAGAATACATAACAGAATCAAAAGGGAAAAAATAGCTTCTCTAAGAAGCCGGGTTTATTAGCTCATATGAACTACCACACTAACATGGCTACTGCCTCTTGTACCTGAGCTGACATATTTAGAGCAAGCTTGAGAAATAACTCTGAATTGTAATAGTATAGACATGGCCAAAGTGAAAACGATTTGCAATTGGAAAATGAAACTGTGCAACTAGTTTTATATCCACACTTGAAAGGTAAAAGCACAAATAGTCCAATTTTAACTCTGATGCAAAATTCAGATGAAAATTTTAGGAAAGTAAATTGTGTCCAACAAAAATAAGGAAGATTGGTCTTTTTCATATCTTTTTTTCAGATCTGCTAAGTTTCCTGGAAATTGATCCTCATTGTGTGTATTTTCATTACTAATGCAACAGCATTAATTAAAGAGGATGAATACTTTAATATCCCTATTGATAGAGGTTTTGTCACTGACATGTGACCTGGATTTGACCAACTACAGATCTGAATGGGACCCAGATTTGGTTCAGGAGCAAAATGCGGATCCTGTTATCTGAGATTGTCATGCTCCCATATCTCCCTGTATAAAACCCCACATCTAAGTCAAGCTCAAATTTTCTAGTTTAATTATAGGAAAACCAGCTTTTGCTTCTAGATGTAAATCAATAACTTCAGATAAAGTTCTGCTATTGTCCTTAGATTCACAGATGCTAGGGTTGGAAGGGACCTCAATAGAGCATCGAGTCCAACCCCCTGCATGGGCAGGAAAGAGTGCTGGGTTCAGATGACCCCAGCCAGATGCCCATCCAACCTCCTCTTGAAGACCCCCAGGGTAGGGGACAGCACCACCTCCCTTGGGAGTCTATTCCAGATTTTGACCACTCTAACTGTGAAGAAGTTCTTCCTAATGTCCAGTCTAAATCTACTCTCTGCTAGCTTATAGCCATTATTTCTTGTAACCCCCAGGGGAGCCTTGGTGAGTAGAGCCTCACCAATTTATTTGATTCTCCTGTGCAATTTTATAACTAAGGGAAAGGCCCAACCAATTCAATGCATTATAAATACTAAAATGAAAAATAAAAGTAACCTCTGTACCAAAGATAATTTTGCTCCAGGCTTCACCATATTGTCTTCAGCCTAAAGATTCTGTCAACGGATATCAAGATAAGCATTTTTAGTTAAATGGAAACTGTTCACAGGTTCACAGACCGACCATTGTTAAAAGGCCGGAACTGAATAGCAGTTTAGATTTCAAACTTCTTATGACATGCAGAGCAAAATCCCTGGAACCACAAAGCCCTATTTTGTGGAGTTGTTCAAAATCCAAATCTTCCTATTTTTGAAAGAATGTGGGGAAGGAGAAAGCATGTAGTTGTCTGTGAATTGTCTGCCTTTATTTCTGTTTGTTTGGAAAATGCTAATTTTGTTTAACCGAAAATGTTTCATGACTTGTTGTGACCAACCTCTCATGAAATTCAGGCAGAACTCTGTATACTTTCCTGCCAATTCACTTCTGGGCTTGTTCCTGACTCGGAGGTTCCAGTGGTGCTTGTCATATGGATTACACCACATCCAGGCTTCTCAGCTCCCTGGTGTGGAGCCAGGGGTCCTAAAGCCTCAACTTGACATAGGACTTCTTACAGCTTCTGAGCTCTTAGCCTGCTTCCCTGTCCAGAGAGGTGGACCAGGCAGATTCCCAGGAACTGTTAGGCATTTGTGATCTAGGTCACCCAGACTCATGGCCCTTCCCCACATGAGCTGACCCCATCATTATGCAGGAGTAGGTAACCATGGAGGGCATGCTTTATATACAGTTGGAGTGGCTACAAAGGGTGCTGAGTAGGGCCGCCTGCTCTAGACAACAGTACCATGTTAATCTGATTACAGGTCAACTCCCCCATAAACTAGCTATATATTTGTGGTTCTTTCTGAGGGACATAAAGTTGACTTTTAATCAGAACAATATGATACTTAGTTAAAGTCTTGGCATTTTAGACCCTCCTCTTCCTCCAATGAGCAAGTGAAAATGGTGAAAGTGAAATGGTATAGCCTTGCTACTTTCATTTGTCATTTATACCAACAGACAAAACAAGAAGGTTTCAGTCCTAATCTTATAAAACCCTCAACTATACTGCCTGTATGCTGTAGGTCTCCTAAAATACCCAGACTTACTGCAAGTTGCACACTTCAACGTAACACAAGATTACAGACTCTTCTGCACTCTGCAGAAGGTAACAATTTGAAACACTTCTGTAATTACTAAGATGAGCTGTTATGCACCACTGAATTTGTCTTTTTATTTTCAAGAGTAAACCACAGCCTCTACTTCTCAAGAGCTATTGCAGCTGCAAGAAAGAAAAAGATTACTCCTGGTAAATGATTCAGTAGTCCGCTAAAAACTACATTTCTTTCAAGTATTCTTAACAGAAAATGCAAAGAAAGGAATTTTCATGCAAGAAAAACATCACTATGAAAGAGAGGCACAAAAGAAATGCACTCATAAAACTTTTCAGCAACAAATAGAAAATTAAAGGAAAGCTGCTTCATAAAGATTTCCCTTTTCTAAATAGAGTTTGAGAAAAGCTGTAACACAACTAAGACAAAAATCTAATCTGTTGCTCATAGAAATGCTGCTGGCATATAAGGGTACCCTTTCAGAAACAGTATGAGAACTGAATAACGTTTCCAAATAAGTTTATCATCTAGATTTTATTAATGACGGTCCTAACAGGTAGATTTGAAATGTTGGGACAATACTTTCATAATTTGATAACATTGTACAAATGTTATCCCAGTGTTTTCAGCACTTCATATACTCTCTGAGAATGAAGGCTCCATTGGCAGATATTTAGTGACTTGCACCTATGTAATTGTTACTGAGTATTAAGTCATCTTAAATTAATCTGTATGAATCTAGCATGGCTTGCATCAACTTCTCTTTTACTAAAAGTAATATTAAAAGCAAATAAATAATGCATTTCTTAAGGTCATAGCTTTAAAACAATTTAGGTTCCTCAGGGTAAAAATCTGGCTCTGGTATCAAATTTCCTCTCAGTCTTCTTTTCTCCAGACTTTATCACCCTAGGTCTTTCAGCCTTTTGTCGTAAGTCATGTTTCCCAGGCCTCTAATATTTTTTGCTGCTCTTTACTCAACTCTTTCCAGTCTGTCCACATTTTTCTTGAAGTGTGGGGCCCAAAACTTTGAACACATTGCTCAAGTGAAGCCTTACCAGTGCTGATTAGAGTGGAAGAATCACTTCCATTGATTCGCAAGAGCCAGTTGTGTTACTATAACCCAGTGTGCTGTGGGTCCTTTTATACAAAGGCACACTATTAGCTCACATTCAGTTTATGGTCCACTGTAACCCCCAGGTCTTTCTCTGCAGTATTGCTGCCTAATCAATCCAATCTATACTTGTGCATGCAATTATTCCATCTCAAGGGAGGACTTTGGATTTTTTCCTTGTTAAGCCTCATCTGATTGATTTTTTTTTTTGGACCATTTCTCCAGTATATCCTGGTCATTCTGGATCATAGCCCTAACCCTCCAGAATATCTGCAATTCCTGTAGTATGTTGTTCCCTTGTTTGCTTGTTTTACATATTGTTTCATATTCTTCTGTAAACTGTTCTGAGCCTTTGTTGAGTGAGTAGCATATAAATCTAATAAATAAAGATTCTCCACCTTAAACTCAACCGTCAGCTTCTAAGGCTTCATGTTGCCCCCATGAAAGTCTATGATAAGCCTTCAGTTGACCAGGTTGGGACATGAATGGACATTTAATGCCCCCAAATTCAGAAAGCCATAGGCTTACCCTTATAGGTTTATACTTTTTTTTTTTTAATCTTTTTTCTGTCTTTGGAGACCTGAGTAGGTCAAGCATTCTATCCATTTAATGTATTTTGTTTATGAAAGATTCTTTAATGTTAGCTAATTAAATTCAGGAGCTGAGAGTTGTGATATTATGAATTTAATTACATAAAACTCTAAGTTTCCATGGGGAGAGCTTCACAAGGGAAAAGCCACTGACACTCGGATTCAAAAGTGTTCTTACAAAATTTCTTTGGGAATTCATGGTGAATTGCCCACCACTTCTGTCTTTTCTGGATTCAGCTTCAAATGATTCAACTGCATCCAGTTCCTCATTACAGCCAGACACTGAGAAAGGACTGCAGGGACTGAGATAGTTGAGAAAGAAAAATAAAGCTGGGTGTCATCAGCATGCTGATGGCACCTCACTCCAATCTCCACATGCAGCAGCTTTATATGAACACTGACCAGAAAGGGAGCAAGATGGAGCCTTGTTGGAACCATAGAGAAGGTCCCGAGGGGGTGACAACCACTTGGCTATCAACACACTCTGGGACCTCCTTGCTAAGAAAGTGTAGAATCAGTGAAGAACAGTTCTACAAATACTCACCAAGTCATGTACATGCATTATCAACACTTTATGGCCAACAGTGTCAAAAGCCACTGAAGTTTTAGTGAGACCAATGGGGCACAATTTCTCTTGCCAATTTCTAAGCAAAGAATATTAACTAAAGCCACATGAACAGTTTCCATGCTATATGCAAAGTGACAAGGGTCAAGGAATCAGTTTATATCCAGATGCACCTGGAGCTACTGGCTATCTACCCGTTTAATGACCCTACCCAAAAAGGGAAGGATGGAGACAATAGTAACTGGCTGGGAAGTCAGCATCAAACAACGGTTTCTTAAGTATGAGCCAGACTTATGAATGTCCAGAACTCTGCCCTCCTGAAGGCAGGCACTGACAGCCTCCACCAACAGTGGCCCCAGCCTCCCTCAACTAGTTTCTATAAGCCAGGATGGATATAGGCCCAGTTCAGAGCTGGTCACCTGCATCCCTACCTCCCCACCCCCCAAGCACGTCCTCTGCATCAGTGGGTGACAGCATCTGAAACAAATCCATATAAAGTGGACAAGATAGAGCCAGCAAAACTGGACACCTGAGTTTTTGAGTGGAGGCAGCCTGGGTTAACTGGGCAATTAACCATCAAGAACAGTTCTGCTGGATGGCAGTTGGCAGATGCAATAACATTCCAATTAAACTGTATGAATAGAGTATGGCTTGTATTAAAGTCTCTTTTGCTAAAATTAATATCAAAACGAAAGCAACTGTGCTCTATTTCTTAAGGACATTGTTTTAAAGAAATTTAAGCTCTTCAGGGTAAATCTTGCTCTTAGTTTCCAGGGAAGAAATCTGTGTTCTACATACTAATCTGCCAATGGATGCCAGTTAAGAAGATCCATGCTGTATCTGCCAAAGGTGTATCAAAAGCACCTGTGCTCTAACAGCATACCCACCCACATCAGATGCCTCAAGTCAGCTGTATACTAGGGGGGAATTATGCCACTGTGTCTGTCCACAGATCAACCAGGTCATCAACAGAGTAGCCTTCAGGGTCAGTGGGAATACCCCCTAGATTGTAGAGCAATGGTGCTCAAGCTTTTATATTCTTGGGCCAGATGAGTGGTGAAGGGCCAATGCACGTATTAGGCCCCAGGGCCTGGCACCACCTGCTGCTGGCCCTGGGAGCTGCTCCATGCTGACCCTAGACACCAGGACTAATGTACAGGTCTTGAGGATCCCCACAGGTTTAAAACACTGGCAGCAAGGGAATGGTGCCACTCCTTTTCCAGTGCCTAATTTCTGATCCCTGGGGGGTCTTGTAGGCCAGATAACATGGCAACCCTGCCCAAGAAAGATCTGGAATCCTACTGGTTCCATGTGTCTCTGGGATCGGACAAGCTTAGGTCCTCTACCATGCAACAGGGGCACTGGAGGCCAGGGTAACCACCTTTGGAAGGTTGTGTTCCAACCACCACAGAGGTATCTTAACAAACCCTCCACAATAAACGGTATTCTTATATCAAGGTGTGTGCAAACATTAAGTCCAATGTGTGCCACACCTCATATGTCAGCCCAGTTACTACTTGAGATAGCCCCCCGGTAACAACGATAGTGATATAGTCCTGCTCCAGCCTGGTTGTTGAAGTCACCCAAGACAATACATCTGGGTATCCTTAACCCCGCCTCCAAGACCAATTCAGCTAGCTCAGTCAGGAAACGTGATGTGCAACAGAGTCACAGCACTATAGGGATCAGCCGCTTTGATTATACAGCTAAGATTTGGATTTTTTTAAGAAAGTCCAGAACTTCAAATCTGTAATTTTTTTTTGAAGCTACAAATTGGCTAATGAAATCTGCTGAAGACTCAAAATTACTCAAAGGCAGCACTCTCAATACAAAAGGAAGATCAGAATATCATACAAAAACTGGAACATATTTTAGTACTAGCGTAATAAAAAATGGGATGAAATTCAACAGAACAAAGTGCAAAATCACATGTTTAGAAACCATAAGCATATTTATTTGCAATGGAAGAAGAGAACAGGGGTATATCATCAATTAGGCTAAAGGATGACTGAGACATGAAAAAGGCAAATATAATCCTAGGACATAACAGGTACAGTATTTCTAAAATAGATAAAGCAGAGGTTGGCAAGGTTTTTGGGCAAAGTGCCAATAATAACCACAATCTCTACTCTGTTTCTTTGGGAGTTTTGGCACTGGCAACATCCAAGTGAAAGTATTTATACTTTTTTTTAAAAATCTGGCCATAGAGCACTAATTTGACTAAGTTCTTTATACATGCTTAACTCCATCCCCCAATAACAAAGCACTATACGGCCCCAGGCGCACATGAATTTAATGGCACAATGGGATCCAATCCTCAATCTTAACAATTGTACTTCTTGCCATACCACATGTGCATGGCAGGATGTGAGATTTTGGGATCAGATCCTAATGGCACTACTACTACTTACTAGTGCCACAAGCTGAAGCTGGGTGCTTGCAGCTGGGCTGAATCCTGAAGGGTCCCGAGGCCAGGACAGACAGTCAACTGATTGTTGGTCCCAGCCCTGTGCAGTTCCAGCCCTGGGAACCCACAGGAGCTGGTTTCAGACTCCAGCATGCTCCTGAGGCTGGAACAAACAACTGGCAGTCCCAGACCCAGGACCTCTGGGATTCAGCTGGACTGCCAGCCTGGTGCAGCTCCAGCTGGGGTGTAGCCACAGCAGAACTGGTTCAAGACCTCCCTGCAGTCCCAGGGCTGAGACCGCCAACTGTAGGTTCAAGTCCTGGAACCTTAATGAGACCAGTTCAAGACTCTGGTGTGGTCCTGGGGCTGAGATAATCAGATGATTGTTGATCCCAGCTCCAGCACCATACTGAAATCTAGAGCCAGTCCTGGTTACTCTGTCACAGCTTCAATTTAAGGCATAATGGACATTAGCCATAAAAATGTTGCATGTCTTTTGTGGAATATTTCTGTGGACTGTTTCCCATTTTGTCATGCCACTAATTCCTTGAATGTGTGGTAAAGTTACTATTTATGGTGTGACAAAAGGTTAATTGTATTTTTAATTGTAATGCCTGCCAGGGGCCTAACATACTGTTTGGGTACCTGCAAAGGAAGGTCTTGCACAACAGCAGAGGAGGAGAGAGTAAACGCCCAAGCCAAATGAAAAAAAAAACACATCATGGTATTACGAAACTTCAAGTGCACAGTGACAAGCTGCTGGGAAAAATAGGGTTTGGACACTTATTAAAATGTTACCTTAAAAAATTCACATTAGGAAGAAATCCATACAAAAAAAAAGAGCATGCTTGTCTACTATAAGGTAACTAAATGAGTTATATAAAGAGTTCTTCCTGGTGCTTCGATATGAACATCAAAATAGTACAATATTGTATACTCTGTTTTTTATGAGAATCTCTGAAATCTCCGAGGTTGTGTTCCCTGCGGGAGCAGACAATAGTATCTTCTTGTGTAAATTAGTATTTCTAACCTATTCTCTGAAAAAACACTTCGGCTGAGTGCTGGGTTTTCTGTGACAGAGTGGTGCTGCTGCTGCTAGGCAACCATGCTGAGCAGGACCACGCATTTTGTTCCTAATCTTCAAAGGGGTTTTTTTAATGCTAGATGTCTCCATTTAGGGATGCACAAATTTAGACAGTAAGACCAACATTTTCAAACTGGGGTTCCTAAAGCTATGTGGCCTACTACCAGTTGCCGTGGTGGTCTGCTACTCATCAGAGCAACTGACATCCCAGTTGGCAGCCTCAAAACTTCAAGGTGTCTAAATAAATATTTGTTAATTAATCTTTCCTGTCTCTTTAGGAAGTAAGAAGGATAAACAGTTAATACCCCATTTCACAAATGGGGAAGCAAAGGAAAGGATGTTAAGTGCTTAAGATTAAGCAAGTCAGTGCTAGGACTCCCATTAAAATCCAGGTCTTCCCACTTTTGTGTACCTTGGGTTTCACAGAAGGTTACTTATTTCTGGTACAATTCTGATCAGTTACTCAGCTGGCTTTTAGTACGTCTAGTACACCATAGACTACTTACTTGCTTCTTTCTGATACAGACACAAATATGTATGTAATGTATAGCACATGTTTAAATATAAACACCTATACTGACATAGAATTGATGCTGATTAAGTATTGGCTGATTTCCAGAAGCTTGTAAAACGGAAGCCATAAACACACACAAACAAAACTAGATCATCCATTGGAAAAATAATAAAATGATGGTGTATGCTATGCAGCACTTTGACACAGACCTACAAAAAATTATTTTATGCATTTCAAAAGGACAGAATTTTGCCTTATGAAGTAAGAGTGAGGATCATAAAAGAAAGCACCACACTGCAAAGGGTGGTTAATTAAAGTTTAATTTAAACAAGGTCTTTTCCCATTTAAGGGAGGAGGAATTTTCCTTAAGTGACTTGCACTCGTGCTGGTAAGTTATGATTGTTTATTTTGATTTTAGTCTTTCATTGTTGTACAATACTCATCGAATGAATAGAAAAATCATGCAGCTGCTAAATAAGAGGGATTTAACAGAGAACTCTTGGGTTTTTCCTTTAGACAGCTTCAACCACCTGTTCAATGCACTGCCATTTATCATTTTCTTTGTTTACAATCTTGAAGTAGGCTTTTATACTACATGACAGTGCTGGTATCCAGGTTAATTTGAATTAAACCTTCAAATAGGATTCCATGTGATACAGGCCAACACCACTATTAAAACTGAAGACATTATGTGGATTGTATTCTCTGCATCTACTGATTTCGTAATTTTATTTAAGGAAAAAGGAATCAAGTTTCTCTGGCTTTTCCCTAGTATTTCCAAATATATGGTATTTGCATGTGAAAAGTACTCGGTAAAATCCGGAATTTTCCCTATCTCTTTCCATGTCTAGTTTCACTAGCTATATACGCTGCACTTAAAAAAATCTATTTATTTGAAAGTTTGCATTTCAAATGCATCTCTTGGAAAATTTAGCCAGAAATTAGCATGATCCTTCCCAGAAGATTTTGTCCTTTTATTCAGACTCCTAGCAGTATCCACAGCAATGCATAACTCCAATGTCAACTATTAAAACACAGCCAAGAACTTGCTGTTCACACACTGAGCTCTGCTAGCTCAGCAAAGCCATGCCCTTTCTTTTGCCTTCTCCATTTAGAGATCATCGCAAGAGATAAATTGTTCTAAGATCACAAGTAAACTGGGACCAACAAAAGCTGTTAGCCAGATTTTGATCAAACTGAACTAACACCAACTTATTGTTTCTTCATGGATTCTATATGATTTCTAAGTTTATCTAAATGAACTGCCATTTCACCTAATTCAATGTTTATGCCAACCATTAAATATACTAAGCAGTATGTGGCTACCAACACAGGTATGTTACCAATAAATTGAACAGAATTTGCAATTTAATTAATTCTTGATGAAATTTCCCATTCTATATAGGAAACTTACTAGCTATCTTTAGATTCCCATTTTAATGTATGTTATCAGTAAGACAGGTGATTTTCACTCAACGGTACAGACAACATTGATTGCATAAGATCCTCTGCTGCATATTTAGGATCTAAAGGTTAATAACCAATTAGAAAGAAGAGTCTCAATTCCAAAGATCTAATAATAAACTCCCCTACTTGTTAAACACTACATAGGCTGTAACAGCTGGTATGCTCAAATAGCTGATAGAGGAAGAAACCTGCTTAAAGGACTGTTGGTGTGTTAGCAAAATGTGTCAGGAACACTTTTATACCAATATTTGTCTTAAAAAATCTAGTACTATCTTCTTTTAGTTTTTGTAACAAAGGGAACTCATTACATTGGCTCAAGACATATTTAAGGTGGAAAGGGATTATGCAAACATTTACAGACTGATGAGGTGCAACACAGTTTTAGGAATCCAGTTCTGAACAAACTATGTGAATCAGTGTGTGACAGGATGTATAAAACCCTTGCTAGGAAAGACTGCTATGAGGCCAAGAGCTCAATTACCCTTATGAATGTGTTGAGTATTTCAGACCTGAAGATGAGTCTCTTAAAGAACCAGAAAAGGTCTTTTGAAGGGAGGAAGAAGAGGAAGAGCGACATCTGTGTTGGGTTATGGGAAAAGAGGTCAAGTTCCAGGGATGTGGCTTGTGGATGAGAGTTCTGTAGAAGAATGAGAGCTATAAGAGTCCATGTGGGAAGCTTGATCCTCCCAATACAGAATCTAGATGCTTCTGCTTCCAGGACTGAATGTAGGCCTGAATAACTGTTTAACACTCCTGGGAACAGAGACCTCAGGTTTACCCACTTCAAAAGGAGTGCCCTCATCACTGGATTACATAGCTAACTCCCTGTTGAGCATGCTCTCTCATTCTCACTGCATGAATCTTGCTTTCTACTCCCTGGTCAGGTGAGGATGCCTTGCTAGGACAATCTCCTGGGAGCTGGAACATGTTGATTTAAACCTGTTCAGCTGAGGGGGACACCAAACTTCGACAACCTCCTCCAGCCACATTTTAAAAAGAAAATATCTAGAGCTGCATCCAATCCTCTTCATGAGTGTCAGTTGTGAACATGATTTAGAAACAAAGTCCCCTTATGGGACATAGCTGGATCACTCCCTTGCTCCTGAGGCTTACAGGCTTAGACAGGATCTAGAGGGTGAGCTGCTCATACCTGGGACAGTTCTGCACACATGCACAATAAGAAAAAATGCACACAGGCAACTTTCAGGGCAAAAAGGGAAGGACCTAGTGAAATGGGCATTTCTAAGGGCAAGAGGCTGTTGGGCAAGGGGTTTTGGTTCACAAATTTAGACATGGGCATCTATCTGCTAATGTCCTCATTTGGATTTATTCTTAGATGCTTAATTATGGGGTACACGGTAGGGAGAAGGCAGTTAAGAAATCTTTAAAAAAAACCCAACAAAACAAAACAGTTGAGGGGATTGCTACAAAAGGATTACATGGGAGATACCCAAATGTGATGTTAAGAACAGTGTTGGGCAGGCTACTACCTATTTTGAGGCTTTATTTGGGCTCTGGAATTGTATAGACAACTGTATAGACAAATGGGAGAAATGGAAAAGGTGGGATTAAATGCAACCTGGCTGGAAGGCTCTTTTAGAAGAATCAGTCACTTCAAACACTGGAGGGCCCGTGAACAGTAGGTGCCATAGGAGGGCTGTGATGCTTTGTCTAACCTTGAGGTAGGACACATTGGATGGTGAGTCTTCCTTCAGTGTGATTTATTAAGTTGCCTAGGGAACAAAAGCTTTTTCCTCAGGTTTTCTTTTAAGAGAAAAATTTAAATCTCTCACAATTCATCTTTCCATTGACTAAATACATTGATGCATACTTTACTGAGCATCACAAGTGCTGTTTTGTTGTTTCCTTTGGACAAGGAGATGTAGTGATGTGAATATTTTCGGTTGAATTAGGAAACACAAAAAAGAGTTTAGAATATCTCTGTAGAAAGCTTCTTAGTGATATTTTATAGAAGAAAAGAGTTTAAGAGAAGCATCAGCATACTACTGTGAGGAACTTCTTGATAGAAAAGTGTAAAAATGTGCCAAAATTAGTAAACTAAAAAAAAGGAAGGCAAAATCCAACCTAGGAGGACATGATGTAAAAGTAACCCTCATTGGTAGCTTTCCCCTTCCTAATTAATAACTTGGGCATGATTATTTTTTAAAACAGTTATTATAGCCATACGGTTCAATTTAAAAAAGCCAGATTTTCCCCTCACTTGTGTGACACAAAACACTATATGCATATTAATTGCCTAATCCTGCCCTCACTGAAATGAGGAGTTTTGCCACCAGTATGAATACCCACTGATTTGTAGTCATGGCCTTCCCTATCCCACCCAGGGCAATAGGCTGTGCATGCATATTGTGCCACTGCTGTTTGTCCCCAGGGAAATGCATGTTCCTGCTTGTGGGAACACGCCCACAGAAGCTGTATTATATGTCAGGTGAAAAATGTTCCTGACTCTTGCCAGTGGCTAGCTAAAGCCCTGAAGAGTGAGATTTGATTGTAATTATCATATCCATGCAGAGCTGCACATTCTTTTATCATAATGAGGGTAAGTGCAGGAAATCCCATCTTTCCAGGGCTCTTGCAAGGAAGAGATCAAGGAAAATAAGAACCTTCTATAGGTACGTAGGTAACAGGAGGAAAACCAGCAGAAACATGGGACCACTGCTCAACGCATCTGAACATCTGATCACCAACACCAAGGAGTAAACTTAACTCCTGAACAAACACTTCACATCTGTATTTCACCAGTCTAAGAGTAATAGCTTGCCAAATGCAAATATGATGCAGAATAGTCACAGTAGGAAAGATCACCTACCAACAGTCAATGTAGAGAAGTTAAGAACAGCTAGAGAGGCTGGATATCTATAAGTCAACAGGGCCAGATGAACTCCATCCAAGAGTGTTGAATGAACTAGCCAAAGTCATCGCAGGACTGCTGGCAAACCTCTTTGAGAATTCGTGGTGCTCAGGAGTGGTCCCAGAAGACTGGAAGAGGGCCAATGTTGTGCCCATCTTCAAGAAGGGGAGGAGAGGGGACCCAGGGAACTACAGACTGATCAGCCTGACCTTAATCCAAAGAAAAATCCTCAAAACATTCTCAAGGAGTCCATACGCGATAAGCTAGCAGAAGGCGAAATTCTGAACGACAGCCAGATGGTTTTGCAGGTAGGTCACGTCTGACTAACCTCATTTCCTTCTATGACTAGGTCACTCACCACCTGGATAAGGGAGATGAGGTCAATGTCATTTACTTGGACTTTAGGGAGGCCTTTGACTTGGCATCCCAGGAGGCTCTCAAGGTACAACTAGGGGACTATGAGCTCAAAAATTCAAAGTCAGATGGATGGGAAACTGACTGTGGGGCTGGACCCAGAGAGTACTAATAGACGGATCTGTGTCAGCTCAGTGGAAGGTGGCCAGTGGGGTCCCCCAGTCTTCAGTACTTGGGCCAGTGCTTTTCAACATAGATTCATAGGTGGGAAGGGACCTCAACAGATCATCGAGTCTGACCCCTTGCCTAGACAGGAAAGAGTGCTGGAGTCAGATGACCCCAGCCAGATGCCAATCCAGTCTTCTTTTAAAGACCCCCAAGGCTGGGGAGAGCACCACCTCCCTTGGAAGCCCTTTCCATGTTTTGGCCACCCTTACCACGAAGAAGTTTTTCCTAATATCCAGACTAAATCTGCTGTCTGTCAGTTTGTGACCATTGTTCCTTGTTACCCCAAGAGGTGCCCTGGTGAACAGAGCATCTCTGATCCCTTGTTGCATCCCCTTAATGAATTTGTAGGCAGCCACAAGATCACCTCTCAGCCTTCTCTTGTGGGGGCTGAAGAGGTCTAGGTCCCTCAGTCTCTCCTCACAGGACTTGTTCTATAAGCCCCTAACCATATGAGTGGCCCTCCTCTGTACCCTCTCAAGTCTATCAACAACCTTCTTGAAGTACGGTACCCAAAACTGGATGCAGTAGTCCAACTGCAGTCTGACCAATGCCGCATAGAGGGGAAGTATCACCTCCTTGGTTCTATTTGTCATTATCTGCTGATGCATGATAAAGTGTGGTTAGCTTTGCTGATGATTCTGTCACACTGATGACTTGTGTTCATCTTGCAGTCCACTACGACTCCGAAATCCCTTTCCACTTCTGTGCTGCTGAAAGGGTCACTTCCCAGCCAGTAGGTGTGCTGGATATTTTTGCAACTTAGGTGCAGGACTCTGCACTTGTCCTTGTTGTACTGCATCCTATTGTGTACTGCCCACTTTTCTAACCTGTCCAGGTCTGCCTGCAATCATTCCCTACCCTCCAGAGTGTGCGGGACCCCACTACCCACATCCTTCCAGGTCAATACCAACCTGTCTACTACCACCCTCTGGGTGCGACTGTTAAGTCAATTTGCCACCCACCAGACCTTGTAAACATCTATGTCACAGCCGCTTAATTTACTTATGAGAGTGGAATGAAATACCATATCGAAGACCTTGCTAAAGCCCAAGAAAACGACATCCACCTCTACTCCTGCATCTAAGCATTTTGTGACACTATCATAAAACGAACCCATATTGGTCAGGCATGGTCTACCTGCTACAAATCCATGCTGGTTTCCCTGCTGCATTATTTTTCCCACTGGACTCCCACAAATATGATCCTTCCTAATCTTTTCAAAGACCTTTCCAAGGATGGAGGTGAGACTGACTGGCCTATAATTACTCGGATCCTCCTTCCTCCCCTTCTTGAAAATAGGGACCACACTGATCCTTTTCCAGTCCTCCAGGACATGACCCAAGCACCACAAGCACTCAAACAGCCATGCCAGTTGTTCTGCTTTGACACTGACCAATTCAGCATCCTCGGACGCAACTCATCCGGGCCTGCTGACTTGAGCACATCCAGTCCGCCCAAGTGACTCTACACCAAGTCAGCATTGACAGTTGGTAGGCTGGTGTCCCTCTGATGCCCATCTAAGAACCCATTAGGAGACTTATCTTGAGCCCTGTTCAGGAACACTGAGGCAAAAAACTCACTGAATAGCTCAGTCTTCTCCCCCCGCTCTGTCACTAATTGCTCTTCCTTTTTCAGTAGGGGTGCTATGCTGCCCTGCACCTTCCTTTTACTCCCTACATAACTAAAAACATGCTTTTTGTTGTCTTTAATTTGTGTTGCCAGCTTCAGCTCTGTAGTTGCTTTGGCATTTCTAACTGCCTCCTTGCAAATGTTGGTCAAGTAGGTATACTCCTCCTTGGTAGCTTCCCCCTGCTTTCACCGCCTATATACCTTCTTTTTTGCCCTTAGGCTCCCCTCAATTTCCCTGTTTAGCCAAGGACACTGGCAAAGTTTGCTGATGAGACTAAGTTATGGGAAGTGAGGCCACACATTGGGATAGGCTGATGATCCAGGTGGACCAAGACAGATTACTTAGATGGGTGGACCAGAACGAGATGCTTTTCAACACTGAGAAGTATAAAGTGCTCCATCTGGGGAGGAAAAATCCACAACAAACTTACAGGCTCGGTGGTACTATCCTAGCTAGCACTACATCCAAAAGGGACTTGGGATTCATAACTTACCATAAAATGAGTATGAGCCACCAGTGTGATACTTCAGATAGCAGAACAAACAATATGTTGGCATGCACCAACTGATACATCTTAAGCAAAACTAAGGAAGTTATTTTCCTGCTCTACTTGGCATTGGTGAGGCCACAGCTGGAGTACTACATCCAGTTCTGGATGATGTAGAGAATGATGTGGAGAAGCTTGAGAGAGTCCAGAGAAGAGCCACTCATATGATTAGAGGCGTGAAGAGTAAGTCATATGAGGAAAGGCTGACAGATATGGAACTGTTCAGCTTAGAAAAGAGAAGACTTCGGGGGGATTTGGTGGCAGCTTACAAATATACCAGGGGTGAGCATCAGGGGTTAGGCAAACAACTGTTCACCAAAGCACCAGGAGCAACAGTCATAAACTCCTAGAAAGAGGTTTCAGACTGGATATAAGGAAAAACTTCTTCATGGTTCATATGACCAGACTCAGAAATAGACCCTCAGCGGGACTGGTGCAGGCACCTACCCTGGAGATCTTTAAAAGGAAACTGGATGCACACCTTGCTGAGGTTATTTGACCCCAGCAGTCTTTCCTGCACAGAGCAGGGAGCTTGGACCTGATGATCTCAGAAGGTCCCTTCTAGTCCTAAACTTTTGTGAATCTGTGAGATTGAACAGGTGAATCCACATACCTGGCCTCACATCTATCCCACCCCCACATACTCAGGCTGAAGAATTTCTTCCTAAAGCTGGATAAAAACATCTTACAGGAAGTTACCTGATCACATCTATAAGACTGTAAGCAATGGTGAGTTCAATGCCACTTCCCCTTGTGAGCTGTTCCAATGTGTAATGGCCCTCACGGCTAGGAACAACATCCTATTTCAAGGTTGAATTTGTTGAACCAGCCTATGGAACTTGTTATACCCTTTAACAGGAAGGCTGGGAAGCCTTCTCTCTCCTCCCCACACCCAAACAACCTCAATCTGCAAGTACCTATGCGTAGCAATGAAGTCATCCTTTAATCTGCAATTTGATAAGATGGGCCTATAGAAATTGGCAGCTAAAATACTTCAAAGTTAGGGAGGAGTGGGGAGATAAGTTTCACGGGTTGGCATCTGTTGCAACAAAAATATTAATATTCTTTAGTTGTTTTGATTTTTCACCATTAATATATGTTTTTTTAGGAGGAATTTACTAGACATGTCTTCCCCTTCATACTTATAGTTTAGATCAGTGGCATCACTTGTGGTATGTTTTCTGCCAGGGGGTTTTCTTGGAAGAAGTTAGGTGAAGCAGTATCGGCAAACCCAAACAATTAAGAACTACGAGACAGGTGTCTCAAAAAATCATGACACTGGCTTAAATATGAAAGTATTACCAGTATACCTGGTGTGTCCTATCTGCCTCCAGGTTTTTTGCGGTTTACAATTTCAAAATTATCTCTACAACCACAAGGGATTAAAATAAATAACTTTTTTAAAAAAAAGAAAGCTAAGATTCTCACATTTGCATGAATCTACGAGATGAGGCTTTAAGAACATCAAACGTTATATGAGACACAATAAAAATCACAAGAGTTGGTAGCATTCATGTGGAGGTTCTCAGAAGATGATGGAGAAACAAGTTCTCTCCCTTGGCAGTCCAACTGAGCTGCCAAGATCACCCGTGTACAACCAATGCCAGACACAATTATGAAGAACATTTCTTCTGCCACTCTTGATCACAGTCATATCTGTACTATTGTAAAAAGGGGCCTTAGGAAGTTCACCATAGAGTTACTGAAGCAAGTGTTAAGCTCTGGGCCCCTTAGCAAATTAGAGAAAGGCTGATCCATAAAACTGGCAGGAGTTTCTTACAAACTTTATCATTATTCTAAACAAGACTGGCGTGATAAATAAAGTGCTCCCAATTACTAGAAGGAGACTAAAGCAAGAATTAATGCATGTTTAAAATATATACCCACAATCCTTTCCTCCAACAGTTTAAAACAATATACTAGCTCCAGCGTGACTTTTGAGGCTTTGCTAATATTTTTGAACTGTGTTTCCTTTGCTATCCTGTATATGACATAGCTGGGAAAGGAAGCCCCTTTTGGGAGTATTCCAAGGAAAGAAGGTGAGAAGGCTGTTGTTGATTATCACTTGTTTTAGGTTTTTCTTAGGTCTGTTCATAAGTGTACTGGATACCAAACCAATCAGCAGAAGTAAGGTAAGAGGATGTGAAAAGGGAAGTACCTGTACCTCGCCTGGGTTCTTACTCAACTGTCTCAATTGTAAAAGGAGGACATTAATTACCTACTCCAAAAGAAGTGCTGTGAGCCTTAATTCATTACCATTTGTAAGGCACTGAGAGATCCTAAGGAAGCATAGAAATGTAAATTACCATTTAATGCATCCTAATGTTAAGATCACCTCCTTAAAACAGACAGATTGCTTCAATTTACACAGATTTTTTTCAATCCGATTCCATCTCAAACACAATCTTTTCATATTCAGGCACTTCAACAGAATGGGTGTTCCTACAATTTATTTTTTCTTGGAACAATTTAACTTAGTAAACAGATCTCTGTGTACAGTTTTAAATTACCTTTTACATGGTACTGCTAAAATGTGAACAGATAGCCACATTCTAGAATAGCTTTCATGAAAATGCAAATGAACAGTTCATACTAATTTACTGGTTGAATGAAGAACGCAATTCTAAGATTAAAAATTAGTAGACACTGGTTGATAAAATAAATACAAATAAATCTAATGGCAACATTAAAGCAGCTTCCACTTTCACTGCATCATTACCAAATTATTCCTCGTGCTCTGATGGCATTCAAAACACCTTTATTTCCTCCCACCTCCAAATTATATTAGCTTGGCTAGACAATGTCAGACAGTTCAAGCAATTATGTTGCTCTCTAATGCCTGGCCTTCAAAAAGGGTGTGCACCCTTAACGTGTTATGGCTGAGGGAGACTATATTTGATTATGAAATATAGACAACTGGGGTTGCAAGGATAACGTTTCAAAAGAGCTCTTGAGTTTTAGATGCCTGTAAATAAAAAAATTCCAAGTCACAGCAGCCTCTACTATCCCCTTTCCATGTCAGAAAGAAGAGCAACAGAAGCAGTAGCAAGGGGGAGCCTACAAGGAGAGAAATATGAAAATCTCCAGATTCTTGAGGTTCCTTTCACAAATGGCCAGAAACAGTCAATAAAAGAGTATCAGAGTATCACTCTCTTTCAGACTGGGCCCAGGACCTGTCCGGGGCACCAGGGTCAGTTCTTTATCAATGTGTAAATAAGACCCCAGCACTCTTTCCTGCCCAAGACAGGGGGTCAGACTTGAAGATCTACTGAGATCCTTTCTGACCCTAACAATCTATGAAATCTATGAAAACAAATCAGTCTCAACCACACTTAGCAGGGCTTGGTGCCAGTAAGTTTCCAGCACTAACTTTTACAGCTGGAAAACCTGGCTTATTGGCAGTTAGGCACGTCTCTCTAATCTAAAACCTATTACAGCAAGGGTTTTATCAGTGTGTCACCAGTTATCAAAAATGAAAATGTTGGGTGCTTAGCAAAGCTATTAATCATTGGCTGTAGCAGCTTCTGCTAAGGCCAAACAGGTCTTCAGGATCTAAGAGCCCCGGACCCAAACAATCACTGCACATGACATAATTTCATAGTTTCACGGTTTCATAGTAGCTAGGGTCAGGAGGGACCTGAACAGATCATCTAGCCTGACCCCCTGCC
>NW_017728906.1:107400973-107419889 GCF_001723895.1 Crocodylus porosus
CGGCACCTGGCCAGATGACCACGAATGCTCTTACAGCCAGGCCAAGGGCTCCGCGATGACCCCTGCCAGCTCCCTCAACACCCTTGGGTGGAGGGCATCTGGACCTGCAGATTTAAAAATGTCCAGCCCTTCCAGAAGATCCCTAACTACATCTGCACAGACCGAAGGCCTGACAGAGCTGTCCAAAGACTGTCTCTACCTCTGGCAGGAGGGATGTCCCAGTCCCTGTTCAAGAAAACAGAGGCAAAGAAACTGTTAAAAATATTAGCTTTCTTGTCTGGCGTAGCCACAAGATTACCATTTGCATCTTGCAGGGGCCCTACATTGCCTGGCGCCCTTTTCTTGCTCCCAATGTACTTGAAAAAGGACTTTTTGTTGTCCTTAATCCTGGACACTAGCCAGAGTTCCATCTCTACTTTGGCCTTCCTAATAGCCCTCCTACACTCAGGTCATTTCTTCATAATGACATACTCAAGTCATTTCTTCACAACTAGAAAGTAGAGTACACTGATACACTGGTCCATAACATATCGGCACTGATAAAAGGAAAATTGACATTATTAGCCATTGGCTTTTTTTTGGCTGATGTGGCTGATAATGTCACCGATAAATGCTGTGTGCATGTGTGCAGCCACAGCATGCGTGTAGCCTGTCAGCTTGGAGGGCAGGATCCAGCCAGTAAGTCTGGGGGGGAGGCGGGTGGAAGGTGCATGGGGGAACAGATCAAGGCCCCCATGGTGAGGGAGGGAATGCAGCTGGGGCAGGAGCAGGCACTGCACAACCGGGGCAGGGCACGGTGTGGGATGGAGCTGTGAGCAGCTCGTCTGGGGGGCAGACGGTGGCAGGGAGGGGGGAAGCTCCTGCTGCCACATACACTGTTGGGGGAGGCATGGGAGCCATGTGACCTCTGGATTTGTGTGTGGGAAAAGGTCAAGTTGCTTGCTGCACACTCGGGGCTGAAAGTTGTGCTGGTTTCTTCCAGGCAGAAGCAATGAGCTGGGGCTGTGCTCACAGTGGGTAGGAGTGGGGTGGGTAGTGGCGGCGCTGGGAGGAGGACTACAGGGGTACTACAGCAAATTATGGGGTTGCTGTAGCCCACCTGGTAGGTTCCCTCCCAGCTGCTACCCGCCCCACCCTGCCTGGAGAGAGCACATTTCCACCCCATCTCTCCTCCCCCTCAAGGAAGAGGCTGGCGTAGCCTGTGGCCCCAAGCAGGCACTGGATAGCCTGCTCTTGCCCCACACACAGATCTGGGGGGCACATGCCCCCTAAGCCTCCCCCAAGGTGTGTGCAGTGGTGAGAGCCATCCCCTTTCACATCCCAGATGAGTCCCCCATGGCTCTGTCTCACACCCTGCCCCAGCCCAGGTGGGCAGTGCCTGCCCCAGCCCCAGCCCCAGCCCCACTCCATCCTTCCCCATGGAGGCCTTGATCTGCTCCCCCCACACCCCTCCACCCCAAAAGACTTACCAGGTGGATGCTGCTCTCCAAGCTGCCAGGTTGCATATCAGCAATCAGATCAGTATTAGCCGATACGGCTGGTCAATAATCAGCCATTGGTATTGGTCCAAAAATCTTTATTGGTACTCCCCTACTAGGAAAGGTATGTTTATTTTTATATGGAAATTTAGCTTCTAATGCAATCATAAAACTGTACGAGAGCAGGGTTCTTTCTATACAGGTGTTTGCATAACCTATGTCTTAATCTAACCCTAGGAAATGGGTGAATGTCTGAAGGTCTTGTAAGTGTTCAAACTGACAAACTCAATATAACCATGAGGACTACAAGGGCAGAAAAGAAACCTAACTGCTAAAGAAACAGAATGTCCAGTGATTCAGACTGAGGGGCGACTGACAAGCACATCCTGTCAAGCCATCTTCTACATCTTGTAAATGCTCTCAGTGGAAGGATGTTAGCAAGATACTGTACTGGGGACATACTGAACCCACGAACAGGAACTCTTTGGGGAAATTCTCAAAGGAGAATATGTAAGGCAGCTGCCTTAAATAATCCATCATCTAAATACAATGCATACTTTGTAATTTGAGAGCCTAAAATCCCACCTGTTCTACAGATAGGAAGTGTTTAATTTTCAAAAACTCAATTACTTATTGAAATTCACTCTTCACAGAAGACAAAGCTAAAGCAAGACACCAAATATTTCAAGGCTGCAAAACTAAATGTTATATTGCTACGGCAGAATCCTATTTCCCATATTTAAAACACAGGTAATAGATACCTGATTCAGTTTTCAGAAAGAAAATTATAGCTTTTTAAATTCAAAGGCCTGGTTTTTTTTCCATTTAGATTGCATTTTCCTGTTTCTCTATACCTGGAAAAAGGCTGTCCCTCATTTTGATAAAACTGCACAACTTCTGTCCTGAACCAACTGATGAAAGTAAGTGCAAGATTAAACATATTTACTTCTGCAAAATACACACCTTCTCCCCAACAATCAGCCCCACAAAATTGGGGTGCCTGCCTTAAACATGAAGATCAGTTTTTCTTCGCTAGAATAGAAGCAAGCATGGAGACACTGCTGCAAGAAGGCTGCCATGCTTGTCTGTCTGCCAGCCTTCGGGAGGGAGGGAGTAGAGTTCACCCCTCAGGATCAGAGCTACAGTGTTAACCATGTAACAGCCAGAGCTGCAGCAGTCAGGATCCCTGCAGGAAGCATTCAGTATGATTGGAAAAATCTTTTCTTTTTCATTCTGCTCTCCCAAAACAAGGTGCATATCTTATTTGGTGGGGGGGGTATGTGAGAAAATATGGTAATACTTTGAGCCATATATCAAATGGCTTTGTTATTAGCTAGAGAAATAGCTCAACTTAACAGCATAAGAAAATCAAATTACCCAGCCACATTGCACACATGCTTGTACAGTTCACAAAAACCTTCTAGAATTATGAAGTATGGGTGTACTAATGTTAACTGACATTTAGAGAGTTGGTAATAGCAAAATAACAGGGATCGACAGTGAGTTTTAGGTTTTTTACCAGAAAGTTCAGGAAGCAGACTTATTCCATTGCATTATGTGTTTATCTACTGCAGCTGTATTACTGTAATTGTTCTCAGCCCACACACCATCAAATATGAATACCTCTCAGTGACCTACAAACGGATATCCTGGAGAGCATGCCTTCACTACATTGTTAGTTCACACACTAATTCAAGTTCTGACCCTAAACTGACTCTCATCCACACATTCTCTAGTCCAAGCTAAGTGGTGCTTGCAGTTTGAGCTAGATCCCTGTCAACATGGTGGGTAGATGGGCTGAAGCTGTAGCACTGTGAATGCTTGAACTAGTCATACAGTGGGAAGGCAACAGCTCATACTACGATAATTTATCAGCTGCTAAACCATTTGTTCTGCATAGCCAGTTCAGTGCAGCACTAGTCACATGTCATCGCTCAAGAGATATAGAGCTTATTAATATAGGTCCAGCACCACACTATGTTATTCCTGCATTACACACAGAGAAGGCATGCATCTCTTAAGTATTAATGCTGAAGTGCTCAACCCTTGGCCCACAGGGCTCTGTCAGCTGGCTCGCAGGGCTCCCCAAGGGTCCAGAAATCTGTCAGCAGGGGAGCAGTAGCAGCACTAATTTCCGCTCCCCTGCTGCCAATTTTCTGACACGTGGAGAACCCCGTGCACTGGACAAGGCGGTTGGCGCATGACCAGATCCAAACACACAGGGTTGGGCTGGTGTGTGGCCAGATCCAGGCATGCAGTCAAGCTGGTATGCTGGATCATACCTACAAACTGACCCCACATGGGATACAGCCCAGAGACCAACTCTGTGCCACTCATCCAGCTCCTGGAGCTGGAAGGTTGGATGCCATTTGTTTAACATCATACTAGGTCAATGTAGTCAAGCCCTTTGTCTTTCACTCTGGTTGGCCTTGCTCAAATTAGGCCATGGTAAGTAGAATAAGTTAAATGTACTTACTCAAGTTAATTGTGGCAATGAGGAGAAGAATACAACAAGAATATGTTGTGGGGTTATTTTTTCTCCAGAACTGGAGAAGCACTGTCAAAAAACATATTATGCCAAAAGGATGGCTTTTTCTATGTGCTCATTTAGTAGTACAGTAGTTCTAAACCTAGAAAATAAGTAGATTGGGACATCTATGAGCCAAAAAAAGTTCTACTGGATTACACAAATGTTTACTAAGACATCACAAGTATATAATCATGAATCTATTTCTATTTTTAACCCCAAATTTTCAAGGCCATGGAACCCAACTATAAACTGTTCCACCAGACTGACTCTTAACATGTACATTTTAGCTAAGAAGCAAAAGTATTTAACCCTGTTCTGGGAAGCTACACATTTTAAGATTCCATGACTCAAAAAGTAAAAGCTTCAGTTTAAAAATGAAATGTATAGGTAGACTTAAGTATTTAAGAAATAGTCTGCACTTGCTGATATCAGGCTGTCTGAACAATCTCCCTGACTCGATTTTTTCTTTTTGGAAGATTTACATACTGCCAATTTGGTGGAGATGCCACATGCTGCACTGCTCATTTTAAACATGTGTTGGAGGCCAATGACCCTATACACAAGAACATCTCCAAAGAAGCTGCTGCAGTTTATCATACAGTAATCCAAGGATTAAAGGCATTAACAGCTCGTAATGACATGATAGAGTGTAATAACTCCAAAGGAGCTGTTCTGTGTGTGTAAAGGTACGCGGAATGCAAGACCAACCAAACATGCCTGCACAGAAATCTTTTCTCTCTAAATTTTCTCTAAAAGAAAAGATTGACTATCCAACTGAACAAAACTGGTACAAAACAAAACAAACTCCAAAACAATATAAAGTATCTAAATATTGTCTTCAAAGTAACACTAACAACATAACTGTCTTCAAGAGGGTTTTTGCTAGTGTTATTGAATTTGGCTCTATGAAACTAATATACATAAAGCAAACAAGCAAGGTGCAAATAAATAAATCACTGGCGAAGTTTACAAGTCAAAAACTGAAATATTTATCAGTCCCATCTTCAAGTATTTTCCTTAAACTGTTTTTTCCTCGTCAAATGCACTATTTTCAATGCTACAAACAGATCTATATACTTAAAAATTAAAAGGTTTCGACTCAGATTCCCATAAAATTATACATATTCTTCTCACCATCCAGAAGAATTATTTTTGTAATAATATTTCATAAAATGTTAAAAGTTATTAAAATGTGAGTAAAGATTTGAGGGCCTGTCAATCTTTATTAACAGATTGGGCTCCACTTCCAAGATCTCCACTCTATTCTTACCTTACTTTGTTGTATATGCTATAAATATAGCAGTATGTGTGACTAGCAGTGCTATTCTATGCTCTTATCCAAAATTCATAGGACAAAGAAAAGATACACCAGGGCAATTCATAATGGAACTTGTTTCGAGTCTGTGGAATCAAATTAAATCCTTCACATTAATTTACCATAATTTGTTTCATCATCTATCTCATAGTAACCTAAATTTTTAACATTTATTTTTAGTTGAATTGAAAAAATACTTCACAAAAAGTATGGTTTTGAACACAGTTGTCAAACCAGATGCAAGTAATTGTGCATTGAATAGTTAGAAACAGCAAGACAAGATTTGAAATATCTAGTGCTTCTATAACATGTTTTAAAATGTATTCACCATAAAATAAAAATAGGATTTGTTTTCAATATAAAAAGTATTACTTTTTTATTATTATTATTTAGCATATGCAGTTTTCCTTCTTACCTTTAAGGAATCAAAGCAAGCAATAACTCTTCCATTTTCGACCTGGCAGCTTTTGGGGGGATGTGCAAATTTGCATTCTTCATCAGAACGTGAACAAGTTCCCCTCTGAAATTGTCTGCAAACTTCCAATGTTAGCCATTTTGTATCTCTTACAGGAGCAACATTCAAAGCCATGATGAAAAACGGATTTAGATTTTGTAATTTACTGTTAAGTCAATTATGCCAAGCAAACTCCAATTCCAAAAATAACTGCTGAAGGACAGGTTTGGGGGCAGGGAGAAAAAACAAAACAAAACTCCTCCTAGCAGCAATGAAGAAATAAATTGCTTATTGGAGTCCAAAACGTGCAAAGCAGAATGAGCAAAGAATATTTATCAACAAGCAGTCACTCATCAATCAATATGTCCCATGTGTTGATTTTTGGCTGCAAAAAATTCATGCTCAGTGGTATCTCTGGCTGTAAAATGTGTAAGTCTCTTGGTTGTATGCTGACACAACTGTTTTAACTACAGTTACTTCAATGCAATGGCACTCCTCAATAGATTATTAATTCTTCATAGGCTGGTTGCTGGTATTGATTACACAGGGAAAGCAATGTAGTCAGCTGTTCATGTCCTACCAGTAATTTTTCTTCAGCTTTTTTAATGTTGAAATCAGTTTCACATCAAAAATCGGCAAACAGAGTTGAGGTACCTTCTGCCACATATATGGTCAGGGCAACATCTAGCTGGCAGAGATAATATTTTGAAAACAGACAGGCGTAGCACTCTTCTTTCATAAAAGTGACTTCACGAAGGCACTTTTTAATCATTGACCTGACAAAACAAATAAAATATCAGTTTATTTTCAATTTTATTTGACTCAACAATGTATAAACCCATCATCACTTTTTACCTGAAAATTGTGCCACAAAAAGTGCAGGCTAAAATTTAAAAAAATCCTCCATTGTTAAGTTATGCTTAACAAGGGACTAACCAATCGAAACATGTATTGCAGCAATATTCTAGGCAGCCAGCCAGAAGTTGGGAATGACTCAAATAGATGAACGTGATAGACGCGTTAATTAGGCATGCTGGTTGTGAAACAATTCAATCAAATGTGTTTAGTCCCCAAAACAATATATTAGAACCATAGTTTCAATTAATTTATCATGCATCTTTAGATTGCATCATTTGTTATAAAAAGTTGCTTATTTGCTTAGTTGTTTAAAAAAATATACATGTTAGAATTTTATACATCTCATCTCTGAAAGAGGTTGTCATCTTAATATTAGGAAGAAGCCACTGTAACGAAAAGGGCAATCAATGTTAATTTTCTTTTTGTAAATTGCAGATCATTTCTAAAGGACTTCATATAAGGTTAGAATGGCCTGCTTTTAAATCACAGTTCTCTAACAAATTATCTTTATTGTAAAACTATCATTTTATGGGAATGGTTCTTTCATTAAAATGGAACATGATCCAATTTTTTAAAACAAAAATATGTATTTGGAAGTCAAAGACCTCAACAAATATTTATCATAATAAATTACTACAGAAATTAAACAGTTTATGTTAACAATTTTTATCTGGAGATAAGGTAATTTCTGATCTGATTTTGCATTAAGTAGTTATATGCAAAAGTAGCTATATGCAGATTCTAGTCAGAGCAAATTACTGTATTATTTTAAAAAGAAAAAAAATACAGAAATGCATGAATCTTCAAAACACATCAATAGAAACCTTAGAATCTCTCTAAAGCAGTGTCAGTTTTCCTATGCCAGGATAAATAAATTTCTTGCGCTTGGGTTCATCCAGTTTAACCAAAATCAATGTGGTAACATAAGAAAGAATTACTCACAGAGAAGTGCGGGATCAGGGCCTAAATTCGACTTCTCGGTTCCCACAGTAAAATGATTTTGTATTATTTGGTAATGGAATCAATACAAAGAAGTTCAACATGACTGATACTTGCAACAAGTTCAGATCTACTGCTACCAACATTAATCAGACTAATATCCCACTGACTCAGCTCAAAACTGTTTCAAACGAAACATGCTATGAGAGATTACTGAGTAAAATTTAACTAGGAGAACTTAGTCATTAAGTTGTCCTAGTTACATTACTCAAAGTATACAGTGTTTTATTTCAGTAATTTTAAATACAGTACAGATTTGTAATAGAGCGTATTATAGGAACTACATTTTTTTTGTTCATTCCATCTGTGTAAGCTATTGTCTTGTACAGAATCAAAAAGAAGTTGGATATACTCAAAACCTATAAAAAAAAAAAGAAAGGGATTAAGTCTGGAGAAAGATTTCCAACTTCCTTCAGAGCAGATTGTTTAATAAGCTAAAACGTAATGTAGGAGATATGTATCCTCTCCAAACCAGCCGTTTGTAAAGGTTTTCATCTTCAGAGATTTGTAGATGCATTGATTTCTACTCAGATATATTGAGTTCCACTCAGTTTAGGTAATAATACCATTTAGGGAGAGACTGATCAAACAGTGTTATTTGGGGGCAGGGGGAAAAAGGTGAAGTAGCTTTGAAAAGGAAGAGTTAAGTGGTGACAAGCAGTAAGCAGAGACTGTGGAGGATGGATAGGTGAGGGGATTTGTGGGGTGGAGTGAGATTTGGAGAAAAGGTAGAAGCTAGTGCTTTGGGAGAATAGGGCAAGGGAGCAAGAAAATTTTGGAAGAAAAGGAGAGCAGAAGAAGACTTACAGGAAAGATAGAAAAGTCCACGTGTTCTGACAGAGAGGTTAAAAAAAGGGTGGTGGGAGGTAGGGAGAAACAAGAGCTATTTGGAGAAAAATAAGACACAGAGGAGGCAATTCACAGATGTGCTACAGCCACAAGATCTGACATATTCAGTGTACTCCTCCCCAGCACATGCAGAACAACCTCCTAAGGAGCTCCAAGTACAACAGGCTCAGTGCCCTATTTCCTGACCTTTGGTTTAAGCCACTGATGCTGAACCTTCTTCCCTGGTGGGCTGGATGGGCGATGCCCAATTGGTCCATGGGCTTGATGTGGCTGGTGGTCCCAATCCAGTGCCTGGAACAGACACAGGAGACACCATCAGCTGTACAAAGGGGAATGGGGGGCAGTCTGACCTCAAATAAGCTCTATGGGGGGGGGAAGGGAGTGTGGCATGGCCCCACCAGGGAGGTAAGGAGGAACAACTCGGCCCCTATCCAGGGGGGGGGGGGAGGGGAGTAGTGGTGGTGGAGGGAGCGTGGCCCAGCTCCAACCAGTCATATGGGCCTTGGGGTTTGGGAATTTGGCAGGGGCAAGGGTGGTTGTATTAATTGCCACTGCTACCCCACTGTCAAATTTTCTGACCAGTGGGGAGTCCCACAGGGAAGATGCAATGGCTCTATGGATTGCATTTGGCCCAAGAACAAGCAGTTGAACACCCCTGGTTTAAGCAGATGTTTTCTTCTCCCATCTTGCCTAGTTCTACACTGTGTCTCACAGATCTCAATGCGGGTTTCAATAGGATAGTCAGAGTCTAATGATGAAAAAGTCTGGAAAGGTATCTTGCCAAGCATTTTTCTGCTATATGTGTCAGAGTGTTTTTAGGCAACCCCAGAGGCACTGGATGTTGGCTACAGCCTAGGCTGGGGACTTCAGCCAGGGTGTGCTGATTCTCCAGCAAAGCCAGAGGTTCCAGGCAAGGGGGTTTTACCCACCTGCTCAGGGTCAGACTGACTGCAATACTTGGAGTCAGGAAGGAATTTTACCCCATGCTCAGATTTATATGAACTGTAGCAGTTTTTGCCTTCCTCTGTAGCAGGGGGTGTAGCCCTCTACCTGGAATCTCTTGAGTATATACTGACAACATTTTATAGAAACAGAACACAGGCTGCCATGGTTCCCCTGCTTTATCTGTGGCAGGGCAGGTCACAGTGTCATGTTTATGTTGCATCAGGGTTGATGGTGTTCTTATGTAGATTTTAAATTACAGTAGTATGGAATGGTTTGGACAGGGATGATCCTCCCTTAGATAAACAGATGACTTCTGCAGGTCCACTCCAACCCTGCTTCTCCATGACTACGATCAATGAAATCCCTCCTGGCATGGGGAACTGTCATTCTAGTTACAGTCCCAACCCATATATAAAATATGGGCTCCTTTGACCTTGTAACTTGGATGTCTCACAGTGACAATACTGTGAAATGAAAAGTTTCAGTTATGTTGTACTTGTGCTTAGTAGGGTAATGATCATGTTCTGTAGGCCTAGCTATGGGCAATGGTCCCAGTCCTGCAAATTGATATGATCAGGTGTTGATTCCTTGCACAGGAACATGTATATAGCTTACAGCCCCAGCATAAATTGTTAGTCAAAGGACCAGTTTCAAAAACTGAAACAATTTTCCAGTTAAATTTAAGAACAAAGCCCAGAAACAAGCTAACAGAAACGATTAGCTATTACTAGACAATATATTAGATATTCAGTGTTATAATCGAACCTAAAATGTTCAGTACGGCATGTCAGATCTAGGGTCCATTTCATTAAGTCATTGAACATAGTGCAAAGAACTGGAGAGAGTCAAGTCTTAAATCAAATGCCATCAATTAAAAAGAGTTAATGAATTGCTGATTATGTCTATTAGCATACTTTTTACACTAGAAAGAAAGACCTGTTGCAAATAAAAAAACCTACAGATTCACTTCTTATTTCACATTTATTACAATATCACCAAGGCCAAATCATGTTTGTAATCCCACCTTCCCAGGTGGTCAAGGAATATATTCCATACAAGAAATTAGGTTAAAAAACTTTTAAGGTGGCAAAGTCAAATATTCAAAGTTATGAAATGCTGCCTCGTGCCTTTGTATTATATGATACATTTTAATTACACAGTCATATATGTTCCCTTGTAGGCCTACTAAATATTTGACAATGCATTCGTTTAACATAAATTTTTCATGTAATTTTCTAAGTTTTAAAAAACGAAAGCAAAAAAGAATTCCTTCATGTGGGTCCATACTGATTCCCAGATGCATTATAATACAGTTGAAACTTTTGCCAGATCACAGCATTATAACAGTTGAAGATTTTGCCAGTAGTAGTGGTTATACTCAGCATGGAATAAACCTGTTCCATCTTCCTTTCCGCATCAGGATACTGGGTAAGATGGACCTATGGTCTGACCCAGTTCTTATAGTCTTAGAGAATGAGATGCACAATTTTGCAGTGGATTTCACAGCCATTTACTAGTGAAATTTAGTGGACTGAAATACACAAAGGATATCAGATTAAATAATCTAATGGTCCCTCCTGGTATTGAACTCCTTGAATTTAGATAGCCAAGCAATGCTGGGACTCAAAGATACTCTGTGCAGCATAAAGATCTGTAATGACTATTGCTACAGACACCTGGCATGAAAATTTTGACCTGAGTAATTAAACAAAGTTATACCCAACTGAAAATAGGGTCTTGTAATGGAAAATATTAGACAATGCTCAGTATAGTATAATAGCCAAAACTGTCTAAAAGCAGACCTGATATTTCTACTTTAAAAGGTCCTAGGTTGTATTAAGCCTTAATGTTCAGTGAACTGCAGGGATTTGATCAGGAAAGGGTATACATTTAAATTAACTGTTCCCTTCAATGAACACTTACCTCCAATTTGCTAAACAGGTGGTCTTTCTAGGGATAAGCATTCTAGGTAACATTTACAGCTCTATGGATGGGTCTCCAACCTACTGCACAATAGGTTGCACTGGGAAATCTGATGTCACGCAATCCTTCCCAAATACTTTTATTATTATTACTAGGTTTGTTCTTTAACATGGAATCTTGCTCAGGGTTACATCCACAAAACGAACTGGGTTCAGCATTAAAGTACCTAACTTTTCATGCTGCCTATACATGTGCTCGAGGGTGGGGGAGGGGGTGTTTTAATTAGAGTGGTTCCTGGAGAACTGCTCTAAATAAAACACTTCATCATGTGTATAAGCCCCCCCCGCCAACTGGGTTTAAAAATGGCCACTGGGGCACTTTTTAAAAAGTGCCTCAGTAGCCATTTTTAAACCGGGCAGGGGGAGGGGGGAGTCTTATACATGTAACAATGAAGCCACGCTGGAGTGTTCTAATTAATCAAGTCCCCTCTGATGCATTCTAATAGAACATGATCCAGCATATGTACAGGCACCCTAAGTGCCTGGTGCTGCTTAGTCATATCCACAGCCCTAAGTTAGATTTCTAGGCCCTGAGTTGCACTCCCTGAGTTACACAAACTGCAGGGGCACTGCATCCTACGACCCACTCTCTTCCAGTTTGAATACCTTGGCTACAAAGACACTACTCTCCCAATATATATTTGAACCAAACTCTCAAGGCCCTATGCTAGCTTTCTCAAAAAATATGGGTGGGGGCAAGGTGAGAGTGCCCCTGCTTCTACCCAATAGCCTAGCAGCTAGAGCATTCATTAAGCCAGAGGATTTCAGTCTATGGCCCACAAGCCATACCCAGTCTGTAAAGCCTTTTTATCTGGCCCAGGAAGACAAGGCTTCAGTGGTACTTCAGTGGCAGGGAGCTTTGCCCACACAGTAGTTGGGCCAGGGGGAGAAGTGTTGGTGGCCAGGCGGCAACAAGCAGCAGTGGCCCAACAGCCAGGTTAAAAGAGCCAACTCACCCTGAACTGAGCTGAGTAATTCTGTCCCACTGCTCCTCAAGCTTTGCTTATTTTCTGAATTAATCTTATCAGACACCAAGAACATTTGCACTGGATTATTCCGTTCCACTAGCAAATGCTCTAACTGCTACCATAGAGGATTTGTTCAGGGGTAGCATGCTCTTGCTCTCTCATGATGAAGTCTCTCTACTTTGTACAGAGGTATAACAAGGCAGTTGAGTGTCCAGGGCAGCAGTGACATATGGAGACAGTGGCAACTTCCAGCTGCTGCTGTGCCAGTAGTGTGGCTGTGAGGTTGTAGCAATAGCCTTTATTTTTCTGCCTCCCCCCCTCCACATTCCCCCTCTCCAAACAAGTTGTTATTTGTGTGGCAGCACAGTAGGGGATGCTACTATGCAGAGCCACCCACCTCACTGTGCCAGGCCCAAAAATATGCTTCAGGAGTCTCTCCTGGGGAGCCTACAGCTGGCCACCCCCTTCCAGAAGAACACTTGCAAGCCTGGAGTAACACTGCCACCACCCAAGCACTGGTCTCTGTTATGGCTCTGTGCAGCCTCCGGGTGGAGTACACAGACCCTGCAAGCCTTGGGGGTGCTTTGCCCACTGGCTATATTTCTGGGTGCCTCTTTCAGCCCAAAGCCTCCCAGGGTAATATCAGGTATGACTGAGGAAACAAACTCAGAGGCTGTGTGGTCTAGAGACAAGGTAGTCATGGGGGACCTTACCTACCCAAACATACGCTGGGAGGAACAGTCAAGCTAGATCTAATCGCTCATGCAGGTTCTTAACCTGTATTCAGGACCTCAGGGGAGGTAAGGAGTCCCACCAGGGGTAATGCCTTGCTTGATTTGGTGTTGGCTACAGGGGATGACCTGATGGGGGACCTGCAGATTCAAGGCAATTTAGGGGACAGTGGTCACCAAATGACAGAATTCACTATCCAGAGAAGGGCAGGCACTATCCCTAGCAGGACACAGGTGCTAAACTTTAAAAAGGCTGACTTTAATAGGCTCAGGGGATTGGTTAGCAGGGTACTAGGAAACAAGAGACTAGATGCTTTGGGGGTTCAGGAGGGGTTGTCATTCCTTAAGGATACCATTCTTTGGGCTCAGACCAAGACAATTCCATGGCAGAGCAAAGAGGGCAAAGGGGCCAGAAAGCCCCTTTGGCTAACCAGGGTCATCCAGGATACCTTAAGGGCAAAAAAGGAGCATAAAGGAAGTGGAAGCAAGGGGTAGCTAGCAAGGAGTACACTTCCATGGCCCACACCTGCAGGGATTAAGGATAACAAAAAGTCTTTCTTTAGGTACAAAAAAGGGTGCAGGGTAGCATAAGACCCCTACAGGACAAGCAGAGGGGCTTAGTGACGGATAGCAGGGGCAAGGGACAGCTCTTCAATGAGTTTTTTGTTTTTGTTTTCTTAAACAGGAATCTAGATGAACCCTCAATATGCATCACGGACATCAACAAGGGGAATATCGAACGACCAATGCTCAATGCCAACATGGTAAAAGGACACTTGGAGGGACTGGATGTGTTCAAATCACCAGGAGCGGAGGGACTCCACCCACAGGTATTGAAGGAATTAGCGAGTGTCATAGCTGACCCACTAGCAAGGATGTATGAGCACTCATGGTGATCGGTTCAGGTTCCTTAGGATTGGAAGAGGGCCAATGTCATCCCAATCTTCAAGAAGGAAAAATCCTTGAAAAAATTATCAAGGAACATCTGTGAGAGCCCACTAACTAATGTGATGCAGAGGTTTATAGCAGGCAGGTCCTACCTGACTAACCTAGTTTATTTTTATGACAAGGCCACCAAATGTTTAGATACAGGAGTCAAGGTAGATGTTATCTATCTGGACTTCAAGAAAGCCTTTGACATAGTATCCCATACCATCCTTATTAATAAACTGAGGGGATTTGCCTTGGATGATTATACAGTAGAATGGGTAGCAAACTGGCTCAGGGGTCACACTCAGAGGGTGGTGGTGGATGGGTCAGTGTCAACCTGGAAAGATATGTGCAGTAGAGTCCCTCAAGGCTCAGTTCAGGGGCCAGTGCTGTTCAACATCTTCATCAGTGATCTGGACGAGGGTGTGGGAAGAGAAAAAACTGCCATCATACCTAAGGCTGGGGGTTGACCTTCTCAGCATCACTTAAGCTGAAAGAGATCTTGGAGTCACTGCTGACTCCAGGATGAACATGAGTCGTCAATGAGATGACGTAGTTGGCAAAGCCAATTGCATCTTGTCTTGCATCCGTAGGTGCTTCATAAATAGGTCCAGGGAGGTGATTCTCCCTCTCTATGCAGCACTGGTCAGGCCGCAGCTGGAGTACTGCGTCCAGTTCCAGATGCCGCAGTTCAAGCGGGATGCGGACAACCTGGAGAGGGTCCAAAGAAGAGCCACTCATCTGATTGGAGGCCTGCAGGGAAGGCCCTTCAAGGAAAGGCTAAGGGACCTTAACCTCTTCAGTCTCTCCAAGAGAAGGCCAAGAGAGGACCTTGTGGTGGCGTATAAATTCATAAGGTGAGAGCAACACAAAGTAGGCGATGATCTGTTTACCAGGGCACCCCCTGGAACAACAAGGAACAATGACCATAAGCTATTGGAGAGTAGGTTTAGACTGGACATTAGAAAAAAGTTCTTCATGGTCAGGGTTGCCAGGACCTGGAATGGGCATCCAAGGGAGGTGGTGCTTGCCCCATCCTTGGGGGTCTTCAAGAGGAGACTGGACAAGCACCTGGCTGGGATCACATGATCCCAGGTTTGGTGACTCTTTTCTTGCCTCCCAGGGGCAGGGGATCGGACTAGGTGGCCCACTGAGGTCCCTTCCAACCCTAGAATCTTTGAATCTATTAATCTAAAACAGCCAAGCTCTGCTGGCCGAGCCAGGAGCAAAAACACCTCTTCTTAGCCCCTTACACAATGAAATAGCCAGTCATGTTGTAACCCGATACCTTTATTGATCAGGGAGAAAGACGGGGGGGGGGGAGGGTGGAGGTAGAACAAAGGAGTCAGAATACACTTTGAGCAAACCAAAATAAGTTGAGCCTTTACAAATACTGGGTACGGTGACCCTTTTAAGATGTGACTATCTATACTTAGTTCAAACCTAATAGCTAGTTTCCCAGTCTTTACTGACAGGGATTCATCCAAGCTGTATTAAGAGGCATGTGGCTTGTGGCTTTTCCAAAATGCTGCCAGAGAAAGAATGAGCACTCCCCCCTCCCCTCAGAAATTTATCTGGCTAGGTCACCTGAACCAAATAGCAAGCAAGTGAAAGAAAGAGGGGCACAGCTGGAATGTCCCAAGACAGGGACAGACAGAGGGGGATTTTTTCCACAGTCTAGGGCTGTCCTGGTCACCCCACCTTAGTTATGCTATTGCCTTTGTAGAATTAGTCACTGGCCTATGGATGGCAAAAGAGTGCATGACTCTATAGCCTGGAGATTACAACATTCACTTTGGAAAGAAGGTGTATTCCAGTCCTTCTTTCCCAATTAAGTATTGTACTCTCTGGGCTATGAAGTCATGGACTCTTTTTCTCTCTCCAACCCAGTGAATATTTACTTCCTACCTGCAAACTGGAGCAACTCCAGTGGGAAGGATTTCAAGAGCACACATCACTTGATGCCTGATGTGAGATAGGAAAAGCTGGATGAAATTCTCCCCTGCAGACTAGGGGAACTAAACCTAGGTCTCCCCTGTCCAGGGAAATGCTGTAATCACAGAGCTAATAGATAAAAGCTGAGCAGTGACCCCTTTTGGTGTGGCCATATTTTGTGCAGCATGTGGTCAGAATAAGCCAGTCAGACTGAGCACTGTAGGAGAGATACCATATTTACTCAAGTACAAGATGGTTTTCCCCTCAAATGGCATGTGAAATAAAGCCTCTCATCTTACACTTGCATACAAGGAAAACTCACTAAATACACTGCCTATCATTAAACTGCTGCCAAAAGCAGCATGTGCTCAGCAGTGGAAACCAATCATGAAGTTGATTAAATGCAGCAAACACTGAACACAACTACAAAACACATGGCTCATGTTGGGTAAACATGCTGATGGGAACCCTCCCTCCCTCTTTTTTTAAAAACAAGTTATTAAAAACACACATATCGCTCTGCACTTACAAAGCTCCACATATTGAGCATCCTTATTTTACCAAAACTTCATATCACAAAAACAATTACACATACAACTATATATATTAATATTAAGCCCTTAAACAACATACCTAGGCTTCTCACAAAAACTCTTACAAAATTATTTTTTTTCATACAGAAATCCATGCAAAACAATTACCTCAGTAACCACCTGAAACTCTCCACCCCTTCCATCAATCCTCTCTGTTGGTTCAGTGAAACAAGTGTCTCCTGTCCTTTTTCCTGCACTTCTCTGCCTCTTCTTTGATCTCTTCCTTGTCCTGATCAGTGTAGTGTTTCAATCCATGGAGCCCCAGCTTCAGACACTCTCTTTCACCCAGAGGTTTCTTACTTTCCAAAACACAGTTTTAACACATACTAACAAAATCCTTAATAATGTTTCCTTCATCTCCTTTGGTATGAGTCCATACAGTACCATCCCACATTAACAGGTTTATTTTGGTGACACTCAGAAAGCAATGGACCCTTTCCCACACCCCCTTTGTATATGTACACTCCCAAAACACATTCTACCATTTCTTCTGCCTTACCCCTTTCCCTTGAGCAGCCTGATGAGCTCATGAAGCTCCATCTCTGTTGCATCTCTCTCACCAGCAAGATATTTCTAACAACCATCCCCACTACTAGGTCAGCGTATCACATTTATTTGTTTACCCACTACTGCTCCCCACACCTTCTTCACTTGCCTTTATGGAAGTTTCCCACCAGCGCCATCCTAACTCTCTCCCTTACAGCTTTCATCAATTTCTTATAATTCTTCAGGACCTCCAACCCTACCCTCCATATGTTATACCTCTGCATGAAACATTACATCCTGGTGTAATGAATGGGGAGTTGTCAGGCCCATGGACTCTTCAAAGAGATCTGATATAGTCCTCATTTCCTCAAAATTGCAGCTGCGTGAAATTGGGTGATATGTGTTTTACTCTCAGCCTATATTACTGCCTCGCATACTGCGCCTACATATGCTGCGTAGATAAACAATCCCAAGTCTGGCCCCCCCCCCCCCCACCATCTCTCTTACTTTCTACAGTTCAACTGTAGCCTACCTTTCTCTTTTGTCATTCCAGAAAAACACTCATACGTCCCTCTATACTTTTGCTATCTGCTGCCACAGTGGTGGGAAAGAATTCCCATATATAGAATAAATTGGAAGTAGCACATCCTTAACTGCCACCACTTTTCTGGACCACAAAGTATTTGCCATATCCTTGCCATCACCTTTTCCCATGGTATATTACTTTTTCCCTTGTGGTCCACCAAAATCCCTAGTTCTCTGATTTCTCTCTCTCTCTCATTTGAAGGCCCAACTTCCCCAAGTCCCTCCAGTTCTCCACTCCCATTATGGTGCTTTTCAATCTATTTAGTTTAGTCCTGTTGCTTCTCCACACTCTGATGTATGCTTTAGCACCCTTTCCACTGAAAGGATGTCACTAACATTTATATCATCCATGTATAATACACATTTTACATCTCTCCCTCCCAGTATCTTTACTCTGCTTATGACTTTGTCTTTTGTTATTCTTTGTGCCAATGGTTCCATGCCACAGTAGTGACAGCAAGAGGCACACTTGTCTCACCCCTGCATGGATTTTAAAGGCCCCACTTACATGCTGATTAATTTGGACTTGACTCTCTACTTCTGTTTACAATAACCTTTTCAAACATATAAATGTCTCTGGGAACCTCATTGTTCCTAGGACACTGAATATCTAATCATGATCCACTCTGTCATATACTTTTTCTAAATCTAGGTTTGCTATAACCTAGGTTTGCTATTTCATAGATTGTAAGAAGGGATCTCGGAACATCATCGAGTCCAGGCTCCTGCAGCAGGGAGGAAAAGTAACAGGTGGGGTCAGAAGACCCCAGCAAAATGACTGTCCAGTCTCCTCTTGAAGATTTCCAGAGGAGAAATTTACTCTCTTGGATGTGGGACAGTGCATTGCTCATAATAGAATAATAGAAAATAAGGGTTGGAAGGAACCTTAGGAGGTCATCTAGTCAAACCCCCTGGCTCAAAGTAGGCCCATCTCCAACTAGATCATCCCAGCCTGGGCTTTGTCAAGGCTTTGTCTCCAAGAATGGAGACTCCACCACCTCTCTAGGTAACCAGGTAACCCATTCTAGTGTTTTACCATCCTCCTACTGAGAAAGTTTTTCCTAGTATCTAACCCCATTTTCAAAAAAAGGCAGGAAGGAGGACCCAGGAAACTATAGGCCGGTTAGTCTCACCTCGATCCTAGGCAAGCTGTTTGAGAAAATTATGCTGGCACACTCCAGGAGGGGCCAGCAGGAGACTGCATGCTTAGGGGCAACCAACATGGGTTCATCAGTGGCAGGTCCTGTCAGACCAACCTGGTGGCCTTTTACAATCAGA
>NW_017728906.1:107420789-107431851 GCF_001723895.1 Crocodylus porosus
GGAGGTTAGATGAACATCTTGCTGGGGTCATTTGACCCCAGTATTCTTTCCTGCCATGGCAGGGGGTCTGACTAGATGATCTGCTCAGGTCCCTTCCAACCCTAGAAACTATGAAACCTTAACTTCCTTTGCTGCAACTTGAGACAACTGCTCCTTGTTCTGTTATCTGCCATAAGTGAGAACAGTCCAGCTCTATCCTCTTTGGAACCAACCTTCAGGTAGTTGAAGGCCCCTATTAAATCCCATCTCAGTCTTCTTTTCTCTAAGCTAAATAAGTCCAATTCCCTCAACCTTTCCTCATAAGTCATGTGCCTTAGCCCTTTAACCATTTTCATTGCCCTCTGCTGGACTCTCTGCAATTTGTTCACATCCTTTCTGTAGTGGGGAGCCCAAAACCGGACACAGCACTCCAGATGCAGCCTCACGAGTACCGAATTGAAGGAAATAATAATTTCCCTTGATCTGCTGGCACTGCTTCTACCAATGCAGCCCAGCATGCTAGTACCTTTCTTCACAACAAGGGCACACTACTGTGTCATATTTAGCTTACTGTCTACAGTAACCCCCAAGCCATTTTTTGTGGAGCCGGTACTTAGCCAATCGATCCCCAGACTGTACTAGGATGAAACAATCCCATGCACTAAGTGCAAGACCTTTCATTTCTCCTTACTGAACCTCATGAGATTTCTTTTGGTTCAATCCTCCAATTTATTGAGGTCTCTCTGAATCCTACCTAGCCCTACCCTCCAGCATATCTACTACTCCCCCCAGCTAGGTGTCATCTGCAAACTTGCTGAGGATGTATTCTATTCCATCTTCCAGGTTATTAATGAAGATATTGAACAAAACTGGCCCCAGCACCAACCTATAGGGTTGATACTGATACTGATACTTGATACTGGCTGTCAACTAGACATTGAGCCATTGACTACTACGTTCCAAGTCCAATGATCCACCCACAGTTTTCTATCCACCTTACAGTCCATTCATCCAACATGTACTTCCTTAGTTTGCTTGCAAGAATGTTGTGGGAGACTGTAGCAAAAGCCTTGCTGAAGTCAAGTTATGTCAAATCCACTGGTCTCCCCACAAGCCAGTTACTGTGTCATAGAAGGCAATTAGGTTGGTCAGGCATGACCTGTTTTTGGTGAATCCATGCTGATTATTCTTAATCACCATCTCCTTCAAGGGCTTAGAAATTAATTCCTAGAGGACCTGTTCCATTATTTTTCCAGGGACTGAGGCAGGGGCAATGCATAGGGGGTGCACGTGCACCCCCTGCACATGGCGGTGCACACCCTGCAAAAAGGCATCACCACTGCAGGCGGTCACCACTCACCACCCCAGAGCTGGCATCGCTGCTGGTGTCTGCAGATGGTCCATGATTACCCCTAGCTGCTGGCAACGCTGCTAGCTGCGCCTGTGGGTGGTCACTGACTCAGGGTCAACACCTGCTGATGACAGCACTGGCAGCATCTGTGGGAGCTCACCCCTGCCACACTCCCACCACTGCCGATGCAGCTGTACCCCTCAGCTGCCAAGGGCACATGCCGTTCATGGAATGAGATGAGGCTAAGCTGTCTGCAGTTCCCTGGATCCTCCTTTTTCCCTTTCCTAATTGCTGTTTACAATTGTCCAGGACCTTTCCCAATTGCCATAAGACTCCAAAGATAAGAGCCAGCAGCTCTACAATCACATCAGCCAACTCCCTCAGCGCCCGTGGGTGCATCCCGTCTGGTCCCATGGATTTGTACACATCTAGCTTTTCTAAATAGTCCCTAACTTGTTCTTTTGCCACTGTGGGCTGCTCACCTCCTCCACAAACTGTGACCCTGATCACTCTGATCTTTCCAGAGATCCTTCTAACTGGTACTGTGCATACTTAGTTATCACGTATTATCTTCTGGAGGTTTTTCCTCATCCTCAAAGTCACTGTCTTGGTCATTTTCTTACTATCCATATTAAGGAGTGTTATTAGTCTCCAGTTTTTCAGGAGTTCCTTTTCCTCTTTCTTGAAGAATAAGATCACAATGCCTCTTGTAAAATCTTTCCCTGCCTTTCCTGTTTCCTCTATTTCCTCAAAAACTTCCACTACATCCCTCCCTACCTATTCCAAAAACCTCTCATAAAATTCCATAGGTAGCCCATCTGCTGGTGATTTCCCTCTTTTAAAAGTTTTTAAGCCTTCCTGCACCTCATTTAAGCTTTTCTTCCTCCTGCTTTGTTTCCTCCTCCTCTACTTTCTCTTTGATCTCTTCCAGCAAACCTTCATCTTCTTCCTGTCTATTTCTACTTCTGATATAGCTCTTCATAAAATCTTCTCATTGCCTCAAACACCTCCTCCTGCTTTTCCACCCCAGTACCACCTTCTTCCTGCACGGTTCTCTGCTGTCCTTTTGCTGTGTTCACTTTAGCTGAAACGTACTGGGACCACTCTCCATTTTCTCCCACCCAGGGTACTTCTGCTACAAAAGATTCTGTCTTATCTTTCTTTTAAGCCAGTTTTCTATCTCTTGCTTTGTTTCCTCCATTTCTTCTCACACCCATCTTCCTTCTGCAGCTTCCTTTAGCAGGTCCTGCTTCTTTCTTTGCAGCCATCTCAGCTCTTTTGTTGTTTTCCCCACAGTTCTTTGACCCTCCTTTCGGAAGAATTGTCCTATCTTCTTCACCATCATCCAGTATTCTCTGGTACTCTTAAAATATTTCTTCAGTGTTCTCCACCTCTCATACCGTCTCATGTATGCTTGACATATCTCATTTTGTAGTATTCACACTTTTAAAACTTCCACACTCTTCTTCCTTTTACAGGGCACTTACGAAGACTCAGTTCTGCCTTCAGCATTTGGTGATCGCTAAATGCCACAATTACAGTTTCTTCCTTGCTTATCTCCACTTCCTCTGATACAAACACAAAATCAATTCTTGATCTTTTTTTTCCACTAAGGTCAGTTCTAGTGAAAACTTTTTCCCCTGCCCACACATCTCTCAATGACTCTTCTATTATTATATTTGATAACAATCTGGATGAATTGTCTAAAGTTCTGCCTCCTCATTCTATCACCCACTTTCATTACATAATTGAAGTCCCCTGCTATTATGTGAGGTCTCTCTCCATCCACTCTTTAAGCAGAGCCTTCCTCCCCTCCTGCTCTGGTGGTGCATGTACATTTAAAACTTCTAATTCTGCTCCCCTGACTGATAGTACCACTCACAGCAGTCTGCCACTGGTGATGTCTTGCACCTGCTTTGCTTTTACCTCTGGATTCTTGAATAGTATTGCCACTCCTGTCTCTTTGTTTTCATTTGTCCCTAACCACTAAGATGGTCTCCCTCTCCACCTTTTCTCAAAGCGCTTATAATCTCTTCCCCATAGTATCCCAGGACATTTATACACATACCTTTGTCTGCTCCAGTGCACTAGAAACCCAGTGTGTTGAAGCAGACTCAGTTAATCAAGTCTGTGGAGCACATGAGCTGATGCACCCGGCACTGTGTTGCAAGCATTTGTATAAATGGTGAAATCTGTGTCAACGCACAGAAAATGACAGTGGTGCACTTTTGAATTAAAACACCTTCAGTGTGTTTTAGTTCAAAAGCAAACCACCACCATTTTCTCAGGGCTGATGTGCGTTTTGCTGTGGTGCCAGGCATGAGCATGTGTACAAATTCCCCCTACACTCCATGATTGGGCTCTGCCACCCCCCTTTCTCCTTTTCTCCTGCAGTCTCATCCATCATTTCTACTTTACTCTCACCTTCCTCCTACCTCCCCTCCCCTCCCCTCCCCACCGCACTGTCCCTTTCTGATTCCTCAGGGGGCCTATATAACCTTGGGGACACCTGAAAAATAGGTGTCCCTTTCCACCCCCAGCTAGTGCATTTTAGGGACTCCTAACACTCTGCAACTCTATGCCCTTTCCCTTCACATCTGTAATACCCTGAGGGGAACAGTGCGAGCCACACTGGCTGTGTTGCTTTGCTTGCCTATAGCAGTGGTCTCCAAACTTTTTTGATCGTGCACTCGTATTGGTAAAAAATTTTTGAGCACGCACCCCCAATATATGTATATTTGCACACTCCTATCAGTAAAAAATTTTTGAGCACGCACCCCCGATATATATATATTTATAGAAATAGAAATAGAAGTTCTAATATTTTCTTCCTGCACCCCAATGGATCGTCTTGCGCTCCCCCTGGGGTGTGCACACCTTACTTTGGAGACCACTGGCCTACAGTACATTAAAAAACCCTGGTGGGACCCTAGCTGAATCACATATAGAGGAGGTGTTAGACCCCATCTCAGCTCTACTTGTTTGTTCTCAACATAACTCGTGCTATGACCCTGTCCAAATACCCTATTTGTCTTGCACCTTCTCTACACACATTACTCTTTGTACATGCAATTCCATCCACCCTTCTATGTCTTCTGCCTCTAATAAAGCCTTATACAGTCTTATTATAATCACTTGTTTCCTTGACTTTTTTCAGGCTATAGACTTTACCCCTCTTAATTCCCCCCTCCTACAGTCCTCTGCATGTTTCTTCCAAAAATTTTCATACCCTTCACTGTTCCATTCAGTAAACTCCCAAGACTTTCTGTTTTAGAAAGCAATCAGGCTGATGAGCTGTTCCACCTGTACTTCCAATATCTCAAACAGTACCTTTTCTATGAACTCGTGCCTGTTCATCGCTGATCCTGTTTGCAATCTGCCATCAGTTGATATTTCTTTTATCTGCAGTCTCTGATCCTGCCTGACATTTACTGATGCATTTTCCATGTCCTCCTGCTGTGCCACCCCCGGAGGGGTTGTGCTCCTGCTGCTTTCTGCCTCTCATCTGAAATAACTTCTCCTGCCATTCCCACTCTATATCCTGTTCTCTGCTCTTCTCTTTCCTCTGGCCTTCTTTCTCTCCCCAGTGCCTTCATTTCTACTTCCACAGTTACTCCCATCTTCACTGCCTTTCTTCTGTGCTTCTCCACCTTTTCCAATCTTCATCTGGCTCTAGACCAGGGGTTGGCAACATTTTTGGGCAAAGTGCCAAAAATACCGCAATCTTGGTTTGTAAGATGTTGGTGTGCCAGGGGCAGGTGAAGGGATGAGCCACAAGGGACCCAATCCTTGTGGCAGCACAGCTCCCGCCCCAGCCCTTTCCTTGCCGTCCACCCTGAGGCTCACGTGCCAAAAAAATGCCCCTGCATGCCACGCTATGGCACTCGTGCCAGGGGTTGCATCCCCTGCCTCTAGACTTTCTTTTTTTGCTCTTCATTCTACTTCCCACCTCTTGGTTACTTGCCACCACTGCCATTGTTCTGAACTTCCGGTTTCCTTCCTCCACTCCTTATACCGCAATGTTCCATTGATCCTTTTCTCTGCCTTTAAGTCATTGATCACTATCAGGATTTCAGTCCTGAGGGGAACCTTTTTCCCTTTTTGTGTGACCGTAAAAAAAACAAAAACAAAATGCAATTCTGTGGCTAGTAAAGCGAGCAAAATGCTGGCTTGCATCCACAGATGCTTCTCAAGCAAATCCCAGGACATCATTCATCCCTTGTACTTGGCCTTGGTGTGGCAACAGCTGGAGTACTGTGTCCAGTTTTGGGCTCCACAATTCAAAAAGGATGTGGAGAAGCTTGAGAGAGTCCAGAAAAGAGCCACGCACATGATCAGAAGTCAGGAAAACAGACCTTACGACAACAGGCTGAGAGCTATGGGACTCTTCAGCCTGGAAAAGCACAGGCTCAGGGGTGAACTGGTAGACACCTGTAAGTTTATCAGGGTGTCCACCAGGATCTGTGGGGATGTTTGCTCACCAGAGCGCCCCAAGGGACAACAAGGTCAAACAGTTATAAACTCCTGCAAGACCTTTTCAGGCTGGACATAAAGAAGAACTTCTTTACTGTCTGAGCCCCCAAGGTTTGGAATAGACTGCCACTGGAGGTGGTTCAAGCACACTCTGAATGCCTTCAAGAGAAATTTAGATGTTTATCTTCCTGGTATCCTATGACCCCAACTGACTTCCTGCCCCTGGGGCAGGGGGCTGGACTTGATGATCTTCTGGGGTCAGTTCCAGCCCTAATGTCTATGAAATCTATGAAAAAACAACAGGCAGTTGTTCCCCAAGGCAGGAACAAGCTCTGGGCTTGGAGGTACTGCAATACCAAGTCGGAAATCAGGAGAAGCTGGAGCGAGCTTTGACATCCTCCCCTAGTGCCAAAAATGTTGGTAAGAACATATCTTTTCTTTTCTTGTTTTTTTAAAGAATTTTTTCACGTTCCAAGCCAAATCAAGTCCAAATCCATGAGTTGTTCCAAAACCATAAGTGGCTCTACAACCAGCAAACATCCTCCACCCCACCAGGGGCTTCAGATATTTCCAAAGTCTTTTGGCAGGGGTCCTATGTGCAGGCCAAAGCCCAAAGGGTTGGGGTTCAGATGCCCTCAGGTTTTACCTGCCCTCAGCCATATGGCCGCAGAAGCAAGCTAGGAAGGAAAGAACCTATCACAAGGACAGACTAGTGCTGCACATATAAATAAAACATATGGCACTGCCCACTAAGTACAGCCCCCCATACCTCTGACTTTTTCAAGTCACAGTGAGCCACTACACTTCATAATTTCAACTTCCTCTTCACTCCCACAGCTGAGTTGAACCTCTCTTTCCCATTTCCAGTGATTCCTGTTTCTTTAAATGTCTGGGAAACTTCACCAAACAGGGGCCCAAACAGTTTACTCACAATCCCTCTGTCACCCCTCTCTCAGCCTGGCACATATGATTAGTGTGGCCCTGCCCTATATGATGTGAAGCTGGACCAGGTTGCCCTGTGTCTCATCTGCATATAAAATTTTGGAGCATCCCAGGACAAGCAACAAGAACACCCAGTTCCAGTCATGAATGGGGGTTAATTAGCATATGGAGCCTGGAGGTGGGGGGAGGAAGAGGGGCATCTAGAGTATACACACATACTGAGTAGTACTGAGCTGTGGGATCACCATGACTTGAAATGCTGTTGGCTTTGCTGGGGCCCAGCCCAATGAACTATGTAGTAAATCATGACTAATATCATGCACAGTTTGTACTACATACAAACAGTACTGTTCAAAAAGTGTTTATAGAGTGCCTGTGCAGCAGTTTCAAAAAAAGGTAATATACATCAATTCTGGATTAACTAAGCATATGGGTACTGTATGCAAATTGCTGCATCCAAGGTAATTGTTTTTGAATTTGCTCCTTACTTCAGTGTGTTCAGGGAAAGCAGGGCCTGACAGAAATAAGAGGCAGAAAGGGCTGCCAGAGGAAAAAGCTGGGGGGAAGCAGAGAGCAAAGGGGTTACCTAATTCCCTCCCCCACTCAGATTTCTTTTCCTTGCTGTAGCAACGGGAGGGAGACAAATTCAAGGCAAATCTCCAATAATTAGATGCTATACCTGGAAAATTATAACAAATGTATACATTTTACATATATAGAATCTAAATATGGGGGTGATCATCCTGAACAGAAGAAAACCATGAATATAAGTAAAAACAGTAAGAACATACATCTAGTTTGTGATCTGTGGATCAATTCAAAGACACTATTATGGCTAAAACAATAGCCAATAATAATGATTTATGTCAGCGTTGAAATATTATTGTATAATATAAATATGTGGAGTGCTTTTGTTTGGATTCATTCTCTCATCACAAGTACCATGTTTGCAATGACTGCTCTATAAGACAGTCCGATGCATCAATTACAGAAATGTTAATATAGTACTAGAGTTCCCTGTTACCCACATAGCCTCCCCATCAACAAAATTATGTAAATTTGTGGATTACACTAATAAATGGAAGGGGAGAGGGGTGGAATAAGAGAAACCAGGAAATGGGGAGTTTAATATTTGATTGTAATGTGACACTGCACAAATTGTTCCACACAGCTGGGGGTTTGTTTCGTTTTGAAATCAGCTCTTAAAGACTCATTGGGGGATAGATCGAAAATTCTGGCAATTGCTGTTCAATCATATCTTGCACTCCATGACACCCTTGCATTTAACCATGTGCATAACGGAGAAACAAAAATCCCTCATGTAACACATCAGCTCTCTGTTAGACATGGTGCTAAATGAACGATTGGATACAGCAGACACAGAGGTTAATGACACAAAAAAATGTAAGTACACATCAAAAAAGTTAAATGTGCTTATTAATTTAAAATGGCATAACATTATGTGTAGTTATTCTCCAGATTACAAATATTTTACAATCCAAAGCATTATGATAAACTAAGTAGAAATCTCCTTCTGCACACTGTTCAATTTGTGCATTACTCTATTAACCAGTCCTAGGCCATCTTTCTCTCTCAGGCTTACACAAGAAGCCTAAGTACACTTAACTGATATATGCATAACTGGATAATATTTCAATAAATAAGCAGCCACCATTCTTGTCCTACTGGAAAGTATGTAAATAACAGACATGAGAGAGGAATCTTCTGTATTATGAAAGTGCTAACCATGTAAGGATGAGAGAGAAGCTCTATATGGCATATGGTATATAAAGTAGGCTACAGGGGAAATTGATTCTGAAGCTATATTCACTGTCTGGCAAGTTACAGAAGATATCCCAAATGAACTGGAGGCAGAGGAAAGCCCTGTAGCAACAGCAAAAAGTGAAACCAGGAGAAACTGGAAATAATAGGTAACCAAGCAGCAGTTCCTTAGTCAGTAAATGTGAAGAGGAAAACTAACAAACTCTTTGGCCTGACCCCTTAAAAATAAGGAGAAATATACAATAACACTTAGCAAAGATTTAAACTTCAGATGAACTGAAATCTAAATATCTTATAGATAAATTATCCCTGGGGGGGGGGGAAGCACTTACTTTTTGGTGTTGGCCATTACATTTTTGTCTGTGGCTGCATGGCTATTTTTTATATCATATCATTCAGGATATTATTGAAAGACAAAAAATTGAAGCCCAAATGGTGGCTGGCAACCAATGTTTGTTAAAGCTGTTTATTTGAATTTCAGTTTAAAACAATTTTATTATTCCCCTTCAATTACATTTCAGTGGCAGTTGAAGGAAATCACCCAGATACAATTCTGCAAGCTAGGGGGCCAAATCACTACCAGTGCAGCAGCAAACAAACAAAACAGGTTAGTACAAGCCCCACATATAAATTAGATTTCCTGCAACTTTCACTTCCCAGTCCATCTGCCTGGGGCTCAGGAGAATGAGAATGAGTGCCTGCGTTACTTCCCTGAACTCAGGCTGCCATTTTTATCCCAACAGATCTAGTTCTTAGCACTATATTTGTCAGCCATGTAAATGTGATACCAAGAATTATGCTCTTTACCTGGGGAGACGCATTGAGTCTCGCAGTATGTAGCTGAGCACCCTGATGGGTGGGGCAATCAGCTCTACAGTGCAAGTCACGTAGCCATGTCTGTGCTAGCCCATGAAGAGACTGTTTTAATGAGACTTCCAACACTGACAATTTTATTAACCTTGAAATGTGAAGCAGGTTTAATGGGTAAGTTACATACAAATAAATGATTGTGATATTTAGCATAATTGCTAATTATGTTTAGATGCTTTCTACAAATACAAAATATCAAAGAAGAATATTGTGTTTGACTTAAATTTGTTCCTGGAGCATGACAACTCATACACCCCAGCACCGTGTTCGAACATGGAAATGAAGGGTGGGGTGCTGTCCTCTGAAAATCAGTGGTGACAACACTGGTTTTTATGGTTTTCTTCACATTTTCTTTACACAATCTAGCATTTATTTGTAGAATAATCAACACAGGGTAGAAAAATATGCTTATTTCTGTACAACTGTAAAATCTTAACTTATCATGTGGTCACAAAATGAATGATTTCAAGTGGTGAATACATAGTAACAAGTAGACAAAGTGTGAAGGAAAAGGTAAAAAAAAAATCCTTGTGTTATTGTGATTTTATTTTCTAAAAATAGGATTAGACACAAGAAATGTGCATTTCCTAGAAAATACAAACAAAAATAATAATAACCACAAATCAAAGTCTTCTATGAAACATCACCTATTTGACAGAAGATGATAAAGCAATATTTCTCTGCTTCCTTATGGGGAAAAACACCACATTTAAATAATAAAGGTGGTCTCATATTCACGTTCTTTCAGAAATTAAAAGAAAAATATACAAACGTTTCTGGTATCATTTATCTTCTTAAGCATGTAAATCACCTGTGAAGTTTTTGGCATGCACAAATTGGTGTGCACTGGAAGCCATAAATTCCCAATAATTAATCCCAGGACCCTTGCCAATTTGTCATCCAGTTTAGTCAAGTCACATAATCTACCTGTTTCCTCACCTGCACAATGGGATTATTCATAGTACGCATCTACACCAGAAAGGAACCGAGAGAGTTTATTTTACTTTTATAACTTGAAAAGCTTAGACATATTGTTATATAAATAAGTTTAAAAAGTAAATTTTAAAGATGCCGTTTAAAAGGCTGTCTTAAAAGAATGATCTTACTTCATTAATACAAAGTCTATGGGCGATGGTTCGAACACAGTGGACTTGTCTTTTATAAGTATGACCTACAAATATGTTCCATTAAATGAGACATAACCTCCTTGCCAAGATTGCTAACCTGATATGTTGTTTCTTTTGCTACAGTGACTGAGGCTCAGGGTTTTTTGGATGCTCCATGCTATTTACAGTGTAGCAATGAGCTTATTAAGAAAACTATCAGGTTTACTTTAATGCTGGCTTTACAATGAACTAGTTCTACTGCCCTTTTTCTTTTGGGAAGGGGGGTAGGAAAACAAACCATCAACGGTGAAATAATGAGGCTTGTGCTAATTTGATAACATACTTCAAACAAATATACAAACTCTTCAAGCAGTTCAGTTGTGCTGCTTTGGTAATGGACTACACACACCGTGTCAGAAAAGAGAGCCTGTACAGATGACTAGGAATCACAAGAATAATTTGCAGCTCTGGAATTTTTACAAGGGATATTGCTGGGACCAACTAACACTCAATTTCAGTTATAATTCAGTACAACAACAGAAAACTGCTTTTCTGCTAC
>NW_017728906.1:107431951-107454558 GCF_001723895.1 Crocodylus porosus
GGTGGGGGGGGGAGAGAGCATGTCAGGAAGATAGGGAGTAACTCTCCCTTGCCCCACTGTAACTTTTCCACTGTAACATCAGCCATTTCCTGATTTTGTGCCTCTCCTCACTATTTAGCATTCTGTTAATAATTTTTAAGAAAAAGTTGGTTTTACAGTCAATACATTGAGCTTTTTCACTTAAATTATGCTTCCAATCTGGTTGAGGCAATTTTCACTATAAACCTCTGCAGATAATGTTTAGTCATTCCTGCCAGACACCACTCATTACCAGGCTTCCCTCAGATCCACATATTTTGACCTGAACAAACTGCACCAACTAACAGGCATTAAAAAAAATCCCAAGGTATGGTATCCATAGATTAAGAGGGTCCACTCAAATAAGTTACAGAAGCTAATCACTCTGCTATGTAATACAAATCTGTTATTTTTTCAGAAATGCTGATTTATTTCTAGACAACCACGCTGAATGGCTCTTAATTTTTAACATGAGGATTTGGCAACCTATAACCAACAAGCCAAATCCAGCCCACAGAGCTTTGGTTCTGGCCTACAGAACCATAGCTTCAGTGGTTTTTGGTGGAAGGGCAGCGCTCACAGACCCTCTTGAGCCACAGCTGGGCACCCAGTGTTTCAGTGGTCTGGGACCTCTTCTGGCACTGTGGTGCAGTCAGGCGACACAAGCTATGGCAGAGGTGGGCCTTTGATGTGCCGTGCCACAGCTGAGAAACAGGAAGGAGCCATGATGGCCAAGTCTTAATGCCTCACTTTTTGCCTGAGCTGGATTGTTCTACTGTCCAACCCCACCAGAAAATGTTATCAATCCCTATTCAACACCGCTGAGTGCACAGGAGTAGAACATCTCCCAAAAGAAAACCCCCAAATGAGGTTTTTTCCAGCGAGAGCACGAAACTACTACAACAAGTTTATGCTGACTCCTCATTCAGCCTTCAGTGTGGCATGTTTCCCAAGATGGGAAGAGGCATGGCCAGAATACATTATGCTCTGAGCACTGTTACTCAGTATGATGGTGTCTATGGAGCTGCTGCAAGATCACACAATTTACAGCAACCAAAGCCACCCTTCTACTGCCCTGTACTCCAACTCTGTGCAGTGCCTAGAGATGGTGCAACAAAGAATGCCTTAAAATGTTTATTTGCATCTCAACTGATATTCCCTACCTCTGACAGTAAGGGGGATGTCTGGGTTAAATTGTGAACTTTATTTTAAATTGTGACATCCATATTTGACTACAGAACAAACTCAAGTCTAACCCTTGGATCTGGCACAGTCAAGTCAGGAAAGGTCTTTGACACCTTGTTTGAGGACCACTTTGGAAAACACATCAAGATAACAATGTATTGGCAATAACACATTACATGAACGCCACACAGAAACCCAGAAAGGAAAGCATGTCACTAGAATGCATGGTAAAAGGTACAGAGATATATTCTGAGAGTTGTTCTCTGTCAACAGACCTGCTCATTGCCATACACCAGAACACCAGGCTGCTGAGACAGAACTCAAGAGAAAGATTTCTGCCTGACCTAAACTGCTGACAATCTCTCAGACCTGTAAGAGGGAAGAACAGATTAGGGAAAGGTACATTTCAGGACTTCTGTTATTTTGTAAAAAAAAACCTTGTAATTCTCTAATGCTTCTTAAAAGCAAAGCCCTTGGTTTTCCTACAGATTTTTTTTTTCCTCAAAGGTGTTAAATTGGAAACCTGCACATCCACAGCCTACATGGACCTATCAGGTGTCATCTCTGGAGTTCAGAAGGAATGAGAAAAGTTTTAAGCTTTTCTTGCAACGTGCAGCTTTTTCTTGGCTAAATGAATAGCCTTGAAAGATGTCCTTAAGAGTGAGAAATGAATCTGTTCTTTAGAAGAGCTTGACTGTGGAGGTCTGTGTCCAAAGGAAAGGCTCAGACAAGGGACCTGAGCCTCTGAAGGTACTCCAAAGAGCCAGACCTAGGAAAAGGCCTCTCAACCAGCTGTGCCTAGAAACATATAGGATCAGACAACAGGATTCCCTTACAACAAATTGCAACCTTTCAGGAAAGGTGGGAATGCTTCTTTCTTGCTTTAGGTTATAAGAAAGCATTTTTGCTGAAATTAGAAAGAATAAATTCAATAAATTCCCCAGGCACATATTCAGCTTCCTTTTAACATACAAATCAAGAGCATAAGGATAGATCCACAAGGGAATTCAGGCATAACTACCATCAGTGTCACCATACCTGACTTTGAGGTGCCTGCCCCTGGGGTGAAATTCACAGCTCAAAGAAAGGCACCCAAGTTCTCTATGCTAGTAGCATTAGCAACTCCACCTCCTAGTAGCCTGTGGAATTTCAGTTTGATTCTGAATTTCTTCACAGGCAATCCTATTATATATAAACATTTTGAATGCACAGTCAGTCCAATATTTAAATGCCAAATATGCCAAGAGGGTGGCACAATTTCTCACTCTTAAGGACATCTTTCAAGGCTATTCATTTAGCCAAGAAAAAGCTGCACGTTGCAAGAAAAGCTTAAAACCTCAGAAGCAGGGTCTCAGGTATCCGACAAAGCATCAAGGAAACATATGCTGCTTGAGATAAAGCAGCTTCTCATTTAGCTTTCATTCCATGGACAGCCAACTAGCTGGAGCTCAGAATCAGAGCAGTTCCCCTCAAAAACCTGTGCAAGATGGAGATTTTGATGTGGTTATAAATGCTGTTTCATTCTCTGCTACAACTAGTCAGATATTTCTGTTGTTGAAAATTGTGTTTCAGACGATCCTGGATTCAGTAAACTTCTGCAGGAACCAAGGCTGGGCCCTGAGGCAAATCTAGCAAGATTCCTCTGGGGTCTGCCCTGGAATTGAGGACTATGGATCTTGAGTGGCATCAGGCCCTCGGCAGATGCACCTGGTCAGTCACAGCCCAGTGAGAAACACTGAGATTCCCCTTTCAACTTTTCAGTGAAATCAACAAGAATGTCTGTTTCATGTCTGGCATTCTCTGAGAAACTGACAAAAACCATTTCAGGAACTTCTGGAAAGTCAAAAAAATAACAGGTTTCAGCCCAATGCTGACTATAGCCCAATTTACAGAACACATTGCGTCTTTTTATAATGGAAACTCTACAGCACACATCTTGTTTTCTCCCATTTTACGATAAAGATCCTTTGCTGTAATGCAGAATATTGCAACAGAACTTCACAGTTGCTTGACCTAAATAAGAAGGCCCTGGAGATAGGGTCACTTCTTACCTGTTAATTTGATACAGCTCTTCTATGGCACCCTTCTTTTGTTCTGTTGACAGTTTGGGCAGTTCAGAAATTCTCCTTTCTAGGCCTCCCCCCCCATTTAATTTTTTTAAGAGTGTATTTTGTATGTATAAAATGTTACAGATTCACAGTGGGGTACTTCGGAGTTTGCAGTATTGAACCCTAAACTGCTTATCAATTTATAGTACAGATGTTAGAGTAAATCAAATTTATTTTGCTGTCTTCATCTCCTAGAAGGGAAACTATACCCCATTTGCCTCAGATGGTAAAAGCTACTTGGCAGAACCTAAATTAGACAGCGTATTTCCCCCTCAGATTTTGGAACCAAAAAAAGCATTCTGTATATATAATTTAAATGTACAAAGTCTTCCATTTTATTTTTGTTAAAGTATTTAAGAAAGAATGGAGAGACACAGAAACTAAAGTGTTATATACTATTAAAGAAGGAATAACTTGGTCAATGCTTGGTTTAACAGTTCATATGCTCTTGCATTCAGTCATGTCAACAAATTTTCAATTATTTAACATTAAAAAAAATCCCTGCCAGCATAACTTTGTTTTAAATATCATTAAATTAAAATCAATTAATAAAACACCCTTTTCCCTTAAAATTCTTTTTATACTGTTAGAACACTACGCTTAAATCAAAATTCAGAGTTCCTGCTCTGAAGGAAATGCCAAAATTTTGATATGTCCATTCATTCTAGATTAAAATTTCAGAGGAAGTTAATTTTATCAATATTATAAGCAGTTAATTTTGATGTAGTCAAATCACTTTATTTTAACTTTCATATCAGAAGTTATGATAAGGCTTTTATATTGTACTATATCTGAAACTATGAAGTTGAAATTAAGGGCTTCCATCTTAAGCTGCAAATAGATGTTGCATTTATCTCTGGATAATTCATTTTATCTTGAGACAAAGTGCAAGCATACCGAAGTCCACATTTTTTATCCTATGATAAATCCTAAAACAGTTTTGGAGGTAAAAAGGTGGTAACAGTTTATCCTGGCATATTTCAAAGTACATCTGCACAGTTAACCTAGGATAACATCACTGAAACAACAGCAGAAAAACGGCACTGAATTCAGCCAGTCACTAAACCCTGATTAGAACATTATTAATATTTGAATGTAATGGAAAAAACTTTTTTCTCCCACTCCTACAACTCTCAGTCTCTAGAAATGCAAAAGGCTGTTTCGGAAGCCATTATTTTTTATCTTAATCCTTTATAAAAGAGGATGGTAGCAACCAGGCTATCAACTGATGGAAGCTGGACAGCATTGATTATTTGGAAAACTAAAAAAGCATTTACTCTCAAAAAAGGGCAGATAAATAGGTTATTGTGGTATTCCAGTTTTCTGGACTCTTCTGGAGTTAAAGCTTAAAGAAAGAGAATTTTTCTATCCTTACAAATTTAAAATGGGACCCAAAAGTCAAGGTCTATTCTTTCTGGCTCATAAATCCCCAACAGGAATGAGAATTGTCAGTCAGAATTTAGTAAACAATTCTGGTAGTGCACTAAGCAGAATATAATTCAGCCATCTGGCCTATAACACACCTAGCAGAGCAAGAAATAACAAACTTTATTTTTGTCAGAAGACTAGACATACATGCATGCCACATTGAACAGATCTACTCTATGATCTCTAAGGTGGTCCTATTTTTATGTTAATTATTTTCATTATCCAGAGAGGCCATGTGAGGGACACAAAGCACTGCATGTTTCTTTTGCTGTGAATGATTAGTACGATTACTTCTTGGTACTCCCAAAACCAGAGAGAATAGGATTACCAAAATGGGAAATTTTACCAAAGTTCGTCATGCAGATGAATGTACAGCACTACTACCAGGCCACTGAACCAAGCCACTTTAAAAAAATAAAATGTTTCTCTTGATAAAAGACATTTCCTGTTGATCCCCATTGGATAGTGTTGGCAGATATCTATGTATTCCAGTTTAACAAATCTGCTATGTAATTTTACTGCAGTGTTGCTAACTCTCACCATTTTATAACAAGTCTCATGATGAAGGATGCTTTTCATCAAATCTCAGTACCTGCAGTCATAGTTACCCAATCACATATGCTTTCATTTAGAAAAAAAAAAAGTCTGTAGTCTTCACGGCTGCACAGGAAAGCTGGAAAACATGGGCCCTAAAAGCTTAACATTCCAAAGGCAAATTATTTCCTAAGATTACTGTTTTTGAAATTTCTGTTTTGGGGGAGGTCTTTGAAAATGCCTGGGTGACTGTACAGGGGGCGTGGATCTGAACACAGAGAAAGTAACTAAAAGGTATCTTCTCCTTCCCTCTTCATCACTCTGATCCTGGTATTTCCACATAAACTGCCCTTTGGCACGCCTGAGTAGCATGTGGCCACAGCACAAAGCCTTAGCATGCCTGAGGCCCCAGACTACACCAAAGCCTGATGATGACAGTCTTTAAAAAAAAAAGAAAAGAAGAAATCAATATTTAAAGGTCTGTTACTACTGAAAGGTATCGTGTCATAATGTATTTTCCCCTTCACTGTTTCTTGGGATCTGCATCCCAAGACAGATTGTGTAGCTCTTTGGAAAGCAGAATTAATTCTAAGATTTGTATTTCTGTCCTCATATTGGACACTTCCTTCCCTTCCTCCCTAGGCCCCTGCTTTTACTTATGTTCTGCCACCACCCAGGATATTCAAGAGGTAGAGGGGGCAGGAGGTGGTCAACATAATCTCATGCATCTTAAGGCAGGCTTCAACCACTGCTACTTAGTATAAAACAGTGGATAGCAGTGTTTTCCAGTTGCAGGCCAGAACCATGCAAATTGTGTCCAAGGCAGACCAGTGTTAGGACCTGGCTACCACAGCCATCACCTGCTTCTCCCTGCCTACTGGTCATCTATGGTATGGCATAAGAGAAGCCCCACTGCCAAATGCTGCTGAAACCCCAACTCTGCAGGCTAGACCAATGGCAGTACAGGCCAGATCCATCCCATGCACCACAGGTTGCGCACCCTCAGTCTAAAAGGCCGATTAGAAGTGATCATTTCCACAAGCTGCTCTTCACAGGCATCTTCCCTTGTCAAGATAAAGGCTGTCTCTCCCTACCAATTTAAGATTGTTTGTGCCCGGCATCAAGCTGCCTGCTTGTCTTGTTGGTGGTGTTTCCGCTTCAAAGAGCTGCAACTGTGGACTCTGAAGCCTTTGAAAGTGATGTGCCTTCACTGCAGTCAAACTAATGAGCATTAAATGAGGGCATTTTTTTAAATGCTGGCTCCTAGACCACACAGTACAACCCCTTTCAAAGACTTCCCTTCTCTACAGAGAACTCAACTGCAACAGCCATGAAAGTCTTCTATAAAAAACTATGGCAGTAAAATGAACAGGTTCAAAGAATCCCAGAAAGTGCCCAATTGTAGCAAAGGGAACCAAAAGGCACAAAAAGGATTACACATGAACTCAAAAACTTTATAATTTGATGTAATACAGTTTTGGGACAGCAGTACACACTACAGTTAGAATGCAACCCCATGCATGTCCAGGATGTCAGCGATTATGAGAGCAGCACTGCGATCTGTAGTACAGCCAGGCACACACGCAAATGCATGTACACACACACTTCCTACCCATCCCTGCAAAGGCCTCTAGAAGGACACTGGCCTACAAAAGAAGCATGACTATTATTAAATCACAAGTAGTATTGCAATTCTGTACACTGCTGGCTTGAATCCAAAGAGCTTCTCCTTTGTTTTACTTCAGGCAATGGCGTATCAATGTCATGCTCCCTTCACTCCCAGTTGGATAAATTTGAGGTTACTGGGCAGAGGTCTCACTCTGATGGCTGAAGACTGTGGTGGATGTCCCAATGTTCATGCATGAGATGGGGGCTAGGGCAAGGCTAGGAACAGCAGGACATTAGTTTCATGGCAGTTGTTAGCATTGCACTTGTTCAGCAACAAGTAAAAGTATTACAGAAATCCCATGATAATTTTCTCAACTTGTTGAAAAATAACACACAAAGCAGTACTGAATCCTCGGGCTCATTACAAGAATGCATATGCACGCTTCAGTTAAAGATGAGTCATGGCTGTTTGCATACAAACCATAGCAAGTATGGTGTTCAAATATTTAGATCTGATAATAATCCTGTAACCTGTTTAAGCGGCCTGACACTAGGAAAAGTGTGTAGGGGGGGGGAAGGAGAAGAAGGAGAACTAAATTTAGGCCTCTGTTTCCCATTTTGACTCTTCACATAGCACTTACTGCAGGAGCTGCAGTATTTTTGCCACTTCATCATTAACAGTGCTTTAATATAAGGTAGAAGCTTTAAATCAGAAGACAAATAAAACCCACTCTGGAAAGCACGTTCTGAGTTTTTAATACTAAAAGTAGAAGTTTGTCACTTAGGCTCTCTACACCTGACATTGACACTGAACTGCAAAGTCCAGAACATGGTCCACAGCACATGCAAGAGATAAAGTGATGACAGTATCCAGAAATTGAAGGGGGTGAAAAAGAACTGTGGCTCTGTTGACATGTAAAGCAATAACTTAAGAATCAAGTACACAAAACTTTCAAGCCCTCCAGAATTTTACAGAGGAGGTATTTTGTCCAGATGGTGGGAGATACTGGAGAAAATAAAATGCATTCTTAGCTGCCTCTGGATATTAAGAATGATCCTATATACTTCACATTAAAAGTTGCTACCAGAAGCGACAAAAAATAAAAGCCATCATTCTTACTGAATCCTGAGTGATGGCAGGAATTTTAGCTGCATCCTCTAAAATTTTAAAGAGAAAAAATAATTTTTTTTGTGAAAGGAATCCCACATATCAAAACAGAATAGTAGTGACTGCAGCATCGCAGGTTTTATTAACACATGAGCCTCTGCATCCATCTTGTCCCCATATATGATCTAAGTAATAACAACTAGACTTTTCTGTTGTCATAAAAAGCATTTTCCTCGAAAAATTCTGAATATTATCGATGAAAAAGAAAACAAATGGAAATTCTGATATGGAACCATATCTTAATCTTTTTGTGCAGGAGCTCCTGTTTTCTTTCCTACTGACCTTAAAAAAACACAGCTTGCTTCCTTAAATTTCTTATGATACTCATTCTTTCTTCCTTACTGACTGATGCTAATCATCTTGGATGCTTCCTTTATTCTTCTATAATGTAAACCAAAATTATTAAACTCATTCACCCCCACTCCCCAGTAGGCCAAATACAGACCAAAGGACTCCTCCTGGACTGGATCTGAACTGAGCAATAGAAGGGTAAATGTTCATGGGTACCTGAGCTGCTGTATCAGCTCGGGTAGTCACTAAGGCTAATGCAGTCATCGTTTACGTTGTTGCTGAAAAAATGAATTCCTAGTGGGGTCTGTAACATGGAATTAAGCAGTAGGAGCTGCCCCTTCACGAATGCCATGAACCAGATGACACAGCTCCATGGGCTGTGTTTGACATCCATCTGATGAAGTGAATCTGGGTTCACGAAAGTTTATTCTCCCTTCTCCCTCTCTTAGTTATTCAGTAAAGGTGTATATCTACCCTGTCTTCATCCCCAATATAGACAATAAGACTAGGATGCACGTCTATTGGCATTTAGCTAGTTTGTATCTTGCAGTGTCATTTATATCTACTTCAGTGCATCAAACAGAAGAAATACTGGCCATATCTGAAATTAACAACTAGCTTGTACAAGGATTGGAGTTCAGCTGTCCCTTATAACACAAGACAACATCACAAACACTCCAGACCTCATAAAATGTGTAAGAAACCAGACCCAAATCTCCAGGAAGAAAGAAAGTCTAATTTGTGAAAAAGTATCATGCTAATTTCTGCAGCACACTGGAAGTTCTGCAGCAGCTTTAATATTAAAAAATAAAATGTTTTATCTGAACTGGGCATGAACCTTATTGTTAAAGTAGGTCTTGGGTCAGTACTTTCATTTTTAAATTTATTCTCATTTTAGGAATGTTTTTCATCATTTACCATTCCAAAGTTTTTATTTTTCAGTGCGCCACAAAATTTTTCATTGACAGCACAGAACTGCACTACAGATCAGGGACAGGCAATTATTTTGGGTGGAGGGCTGCTTACTGAGTTTTGGGAAGCCATCAAGGGCCACATGACAGGCAGCCAGGGGTGGATATCATTTTCTACATTTTTAGGGGTTCCATGGGCCGGATAGAATGGCCTGGTGGGCCACATCCAGCCCGCAGGATACATTTTGCCCACCCCTGCTATAGATGCTTGCAGAAGGATAGATGGAGGTTTTAACAGCCAGGTTGGAGTTATCTCACCCTTTTGCAAAAGCAAGAAAGGGGTGAAGGCACTGCTGGACTCTGGATGGAAGATGTCTCTCCACCCTTTGAAAGTGGGTTGTGGGGGGAGGGGGTCATGAAAAGTTCATTTATTTTTAAAAGGGGTCCTTGAAATTCTTGTATCAATAACCAGATATCCAATAACCCAGAGCTGTCACTCCATCCAGTAATAATTAATCAGCAGATTAGTTTAATGTTTACTAAAATGATCAATAATAAAATAGTTAATACTGCTGACATTTAAATCAGGTTTCAGAGTTGGCACCCTGAGTGACAGCTATCTATTTCACTCTCATCTTTATTTCAGTCTGTTTGCAGATAAGTCATGCCAACTGAAACATTATCTTTATAACCATAAGGACCAAGGGAAAGGGAAAAAAAGGGAAATTTAGGTTCTGCCATCAAATTCTGAGGCAAGAGGTAGATTTGTCCACAAATCTGGTAATGAACTGTGCGTCTCCCACCATGACATTCTTAAAAAAATAAACAAACACTGGTCTTTAAAAACAGTATGAATCTTTCTTGTTCTTGTAGGAAAAAAAAGGCGACCCTGAACTCCAAACACCAGAAAGAGGAAATGATTTCAAAAATGTATTATTTGAATTTTAAATTTATTCAACATCTAGATAATCTCAGAAATTAAATCTATATTTGTGTTTAATTTATTTTGCCTTGAAGAGGCAAAATAAAATGTCCCACAAATCTATAGCAACATGGAAGTGAAACCTTCCACAATTAACCTGGGATTCAGTTTGAATTATTCCTAAAATATTCTGGAGCTAGAGATAATCCATTTAGAGATGTGATGGGATACAGCCTCATGTACCTAAAATGCATAACTGTATTAACAGCACCTTTTTTGTTAGTTACTTTCATTTACACAAAAAGAAGTGTATTCTAAAATCTTTTGATAGTAAATAAAAAAAAAATCTCCATCAGTATACCACCACAGGCCAAGGTTAATCCCACCAGGAACTAGCATTTTACAGAATCAAAGAACCTGATTAAAAATGGTCCCATCATAGTCAAGGTATAAAAAGAGACTAATTATTATTTCTAAAGGGCCAGATTTCAGCATTTTTACACATACATCAGTATGCAACAGTACATGTTACTCCACAAGTAATCCTCCACTGACATCCTTGGAGAGAAAAATGTATCAGAATCCAGTTCAAGATAAATTTAATACCAAGATACATTATTTGACATGTTTTTAAAATTCCTCCATACTTTACTTCTGCTTTACTTCATTCCCTTTGTGTTTTTGATTCTGCATTAACTTCTAAAGGAAAATTCATTCTTTTGCAATATCTTTAGTTAGCATAACTTTGTAAAATAAGAAAAAGAATGGTAATTATATGCAGTTCCATGTAAATTATTTTAAAATCACAAAATAAAACCTATAGTTGGAAGATAGTAAGGTCTGTGAATGTCGGGGGGGGGGGAAGGTTGTCTGCAAGCTCAGTATGAAAAATCCTATTTGTGAGGCTTAAATTGTGTTAGATTATATTTTGCTGGTTGGAAAAGATGGAGCTATTTATATCTTGTCTCATAAATCATTTTCTTCTTTAAGTGGCATACTGTTAGAATAACTTGGATAAGTTTAGCATTTAAAAATTACAGGTTTAGAAGAAATGGCATGCCAAAATTATAGCTCCTGCTGCTTTATAAGGTTTTTTTTTTACTTGTGCCAAACCTGAAAAAAGGACAGAGTGAATCAGGAGTTGGGAGATGACATCAGAAGTTTTGAGCTAGTGTCCTGTACTTCTCCTTGAAGACAAATTAGTGAGTCTAGAAGAATCTATTTAATGATGCATTTTTCTAAACAATAGTTTAAACTCATATTAGGAAAATTATTTAAAATGTCTGCTTAAAATTACACTGTTACTAAGTGTAAAATAAGCGCAAGAACGCTCTTATTTTTCTTCTTTAAAACACTAATTATGTAGTTCCTCAAGTTACACATTGATTTTTCTACTATCCAGTTAATGATGCTTTGCATACCAATGCATAGATGGATACTAGAGGAAAGAGATATTTATTGCTTTTCCTAACACTAGAATTAGTTTTCGCTTGCCCTCCTAAAAATATACTACACCTTGGATGTGTATAATACTGTTAAAGACAGTAGATTCATTCCTGTAGTAATTATGGATTTGACCCTGGGAAGTACTGAGCACCATTAAAGTCAATGGAAGTTGAAAAAGCTAAGCACCTCACAGGATTAGACATGGTGTACATACCCTTATTGAAATGCTCTGGTGAAGTTTACTTTAGATCCTTGCTTTCAAGGGCTCACAGTCAGGTATGAACTCCCCATTCCTTGCAAAATTTAACAGAATTCTGTCCCAAATAAATCCTTTTTCCTTCTTGTTGCCAACACCATTTAACATAAATCTCCATTGCTTCCTGCTGCTAGTTCTCAGCCAAGAAAGTTGATATGGTTCAGCACAGTGAAAACACTGCTTTAAAAGCTAGGCTGCTCATTAAATTATTCTGCTGGCTGTGTGTTCTCATTAAAAATGCATAAAGAGCAGATAATTGCAGTATTATAAACCTTGCTTTCCCTGTTTTTATTTAAAGGTTTTACTTTTGAGCATAAAACAAAGACCTGGAAATGGCAAGGAAAACATTTTACTAAACTACAATATCAAAACTCTTTAGTGGCTTGCCTTTAAGAACACAGGGAAGTATTGTGTATTCAAAAAATACCTATACTCCTTACAAGCTGCAGTGGAATGAGGTGTCATAATTTCATTGAAACCCTGCTTCCAATCTAAAAAATATAGCATCATATTTTTAATTCAGATATTATATTGGCAGTTATTTAACATAGAATTGGACATTGTTTAGCTTAATCATCAAACACGTCTGCTGTAAACTTTATTGATTTTAAGTTAACTGATTGTCTGTATTATATCTAATAAATGTTATCAAATGAGAACCCAGCTAAGAATCCAGTTAAGCTAACAGTACTTTTGAAATATAATGACCTATTTTTAATTTTAAATGTTTTATTTTGAATAACACATACATATACTCATGTTCTGTTTCAGAAAAGAACTATTTCCATTTTTAATTCACTCAAAAAATAAAATCATGATAAAATTCATGTCTCCCTCCAGGAGGTAATATGCATTGGAAAACCTTGTTTCCCTGACTCCCCCAGCCAACACATATGGTATGCAGCATACTGCAGCAAACTCTTTAAACATTCAATATAAGACAATGATCCTCCTACCTTGTTTAGCTCCGTCTATTTGACATATTTACAATGTAAACGGAAACATCCGCTATAATCAAACGACCACATCTTCTCCATTGCTTCATTATAAGGTGCTATTTTCACATAAAATAACTACTGCTCTTTATTTTTTGTGCTCTGAAAGCCTTATGCCTTATCTGGGGATTTTTCCTCAGATGATGAAGCAGAGGCAGCCTGAACTCTGTTGCTGAAAGACTGCAACCTTTCCTTCTAACAAATCCCTCCCAACATATGGTAACCAATCACATACAAGTTCGTCAGTTCCACTGGTCTTAAACTGGTTGTAGTAGGATGATTGACAAGGCAACACAGCACTTCTAATGTGTAAAAACAATGCATCCATACTGATGAACAAGGAATTTCCCTCACCCAGGAAAACAGTTTTACTGGGGAGGTGAAGTGACACAATCATGAAATAGCTGATATGCAACAGAAATAATGCCAGTACACATCCAGTCAATATTTGCCTGCAGTACGATTTTTAAGAGCTTCTGTTAGCTGCAAATACATGTTGCAGTAAATAAAATAAAATTCATGAGTAAAGCTCTGTGTTGTGCTACTGAGATTAAATCATGAACTATAATCCAAATTAATACATCCTTCAAGATTATTTAAAGTACAACTGAAGCACACCTATGTGAACTCAAACATAAATATGTTTATATGTAACTGCTGCAAACATAATCATTTAGGGTTGGAAGTAATTGTAGTATATATGTGCTGCATCTTTCACAAGGTTTTCTGAACTACTGTAGCCTGCAGTTCTGGAACACTTTACAGTGGAAAAAAAAAACAACTACCAAAACTGCAGTTAGTATATTATCTTTTCAATATATACCTGGCAGACAGAGTTGTAGCCAAACTATGTTCACTTTGATTAACATATAACTGTTGCTCTTTCATAGCCAGGTGTAAGCACAAATACTACTTACGAGGTGGCAAATCTCATTTTAAATCAGATTTATAGCACCTTGATTATGACCAAATGTACTTTACACATGGGGCAGTTTATAATTTGGCACTAAACCACATATAGACTTACTCATTTTGAAGCCCAAAATCTGCAAGAACACCCTTAATGTTTTACTGCAACTGAAAAAGCAAAAGAGATAATTAATTTAAATAAGGAAAGAACAAATGAAAAAATAAACACTACTTCCAAGTCAGCAAAAAGAAGTACATAAAAATAGAAGAATTCAACAACAGTCTCACACTGTAAACAAATATATATACTTTTCAGGGGAAAAAAATGTGAAATATTTTGCATGATAGATAAGTTTAAACATATGAACAGACAAGGCAGAAACAAAGCTCTCATTCATCTCATAGTTCAAGCCCAAGGCCCCATTGTTTACAACTGACAGTTTTGCATAGTTGAAATGAAGCATTTCCTAAATTAATTCCCCTTTTACCCTACAGCAAAATCTTTCATTCAGGCTTCATCTTAATTACTGCAACTTCATTGGCTTCCCCAAAATTTATACTGCCCTGCCCATAGTCCAAACAGCACCCTTTCCATGCATAGCTTTTTTAACAATCTTTGCCAATCAAGCAATCACATCACACATTCTCTTTGTGTCCCTACACTGGCTCTCTCCCCTCTACTACATCAAATTCATGCCATCATCAACAGCTTTTTGGCTGTTGCATAACTCTGCCTTCTTCCCTTCCTTAGCCACCTTTGTCTCCTTTCTGGATCATCCTTCTCCATTCTGCTATATTCCCTTTTGTTACAAAAAACTAACAGATTGGCTTATTCTTTCAATTTTGGGGAGTCACCAAAGACAGTCTTCAAGCAGAGCTGGTAGTGCCACTTAACAGAGACTCCCAAGGTGATTCCTACTTGTGTATTTGGACTCGTATAATTTTGTCAAACTTTAACCATTAGGACTAAAAATTCCCAGGCTGAAACTCTGCTTTAAAATAATTTTTAAAAAGCATATGTAAAGCAGTTCTCCTGTTTTTAAGACTGAGGTTAGAGGGAAACAGTTGTTGATATCCCATGCTTATAAATGGATTCTTTGTAGAGCTCTAACACCATGATTTCTTTGAAGCATGCTAGTAAATCTGGCCAGGAAACTGGCCTTTATGCAAGAAATGTATTTTCTGATACTCCTGTGATATCTGCATTTTGGCCACAATATTAAAAAAAACTTTGAAAAATTCAGTTTGTATATAGTAAATATTGGTTAAAGGTTTTCAGTTAAAGTCTCCATGGATTTCATCCACAATGAGCGTCTCCTCAAAGCCCCTACATGGAACTGCGTACATGAGTCAACCCCAGAGAAACTGAGTTTATTTTAGCCTAAGGATACAGGTGCTCAGCAAGACACTCTGCATCACTATGCTAGATGTCAGTAGCTAGGCCCCAGATCTGGGAGAGAGGGAGCATGGCCAGGCCAACTGGCACAGAGTGGAAGCCCCTGGCTGGGGAGGGCAAGTGCCACAGACACTCCTCCTTCCTCCAGCCTACATAGGGGCCAGACTCACTCCACCACCACCTGCATGAGCCAGAGGCACTGCAGTCACAGCGCTCCGGCCCAGGTGGGAAAGAGACCCCCTGCAGCCCCTTACCTTCCTCCCACTGCCCACAGCATAGCCTAGACCACAGCCAAGCTTGGCTTAATGTTGCTGCTGTAGACCACTGCACTGGTCCTCCCTGCCATGCCCCAGCCCCAGCTGATGACACGGAGGAGCATGCGGTGCTGCAGCCACTGCCTGTGCTTCCACTACATGTGGTGCACCTCATGTACCTTGTGCTGGAGGCCATCCCCCACTGTGTCCCTGCAGACTACCACCCAGTGAGTCTGCAAGGGGCTGGGCAGGATGAGAGACAGCTGGGGGGCTGCGGGTCAGAAGTGAGGAGCACCGACAGGGCCAGTAGGCTGCAGGTTGGGAGTGAGGGGCACGAGGGGGTGGGAGACTGTGGGTTGAGAGTGAGAGGCACCAGCAGAGCTAGGGCTGTGGCTTGAGAGAGGAGCAATGGCATGGGCAGGGGGGCTGTGGGTTGGGAGTAAAGGGCAATTGCATGGGCAGGGGCAGGGCACTGGCATATCAGGGCTGCTCAGCACCACAAAGCAAGGGGGTGGGGGAGACAGCTGCAGCTGGACCCACATCCTGGTAAGTAAAGGGGGCATAGGGAGCGCTGATTTTCCATGATCAAAAAAACCAAAATCAAATGCCAGAAATGTACAGGTATTTAGAATTTGTTTTATTATAATGACTGAGGCACTGTTAGGCTTCCAAATGGCTTTAAAATTGTAAATATATCAATAAAACATTGCATTCAATTAATACATATAGATTAATCAATCGAGATATATATCTATATAGCTACATATAGTGGTGTTTCATTTTAATCACGGAAAAACATAGATTCTGAGTTTTTTAATTGGAGTATTTGGGATTTTTATTTTTTAATCAGAGAATTTTGGATTTCCTACCAGAGAAAACCAGGATCCCTGCTAATGAATTACATGGGTGTTAATGTGATGACACATACCAGAACGTGTTCTTTCCATTTACAAAAGCATAGCAGAGTGGTACACTCTTCCAGCGAAGTGAAGAAAATTCAAGTGTCAAATACTGGGACAACAAGAGTAAGAAAAAGCCAATCTATGCCTTGAAGCACACAAAAAAGCTCTGCTGGTTCTAAGGGACACATTTTTCTAAATAATGATTGAGATAATGTAAAAACATACCTTAAGTATAGTAGAATGCCCAGGCACTGCACTAACTGGGAGTGATCCCAGTGGATTGTGAAGATGGTACAGAAGTAACTTTTAACCACTACAAATTTGGGATAGGGAACAGATTATTGATAGGGAGAAAATATTAGCCATTATGCTCTAAATATTTCCCTTTCCTACTCCTGCAGCAGTATAAAAGTTGCAAAAATCACTGCAACTGTAACTGTCCTCCATTGACAGTAAAATTTGCAGCTCATTTAGCTGTAAGTTTAGCTCATTTGTATCACTATAAAAGCATGCAGAGGTAACAGTTACAGGCTAACAACTAGTATGTACTTCCAAACTACAACTTTTGCTCTATTTTAGCCTAAGGGACTGTGGGGGGTATGTGTGTGGGATTTGTGGGAGGTGTGGGTATGTATGTCTGTGGAGGGTGCAGTCATGTGTATGAGTTGGTGTGGGAGTGTGTGGGGGGTGTGGGCAATGGTGTGTGTCAGGCTTCTGGGGGAGGTCTGTGGGGGGTGTGGGTGTGGATGTGGGAGTCTGTGGAGGGTGTGAGGTTTGTGAGTGGCTGTGGGTGAGGGGGTGGGGGCATGGAGCCCTCCGCCACATGCCCCCCCCCATGGCACACAGCCCCTGCCACCAGTAACAGCAACAGACAGTGGGCCCTTGGGGTGCTCATGGCTCAAGGCAGGCAAAGCCCCCTGGTGGCGCATGGCTTTGGCTGAGTCCCAGAAGCTGCACATGGTGGCACAGAGTTGGCCCAGCCCGCTGGCATACACACACCCATGTGCCATCAGCCAGGTGGGCCCACTGTGCCATGTGCAGCTCCGGGCACTACAGGCAGGAGCTCCCTCCCCACTCACCAGCTGTCCAGTCACATGCCATCGCACTCAGTGCCTCCACATGGTACTCCCAGCTGGAGTGCCAGGAGCCCCACAGAGATAGAGGCACAGCGCCCATCCATTCTGATGGCCACCTCCCACTGGCTTTCAGAGCTGCTCACTATTATGTACTGTAGTCAGCCACTGATGACAGAAGCTGGGGTAACAGGCAAAACATGTTATAACAAGGGGTGGGAAACCTATTGCTCATGTCACAAGCTGGATCTTGCCCACAGTGGCAGTCTGGAACAGGTGTGAATGGTAACGAATGGTTAATTTCAGGCCTGCTTTAGGGCCAAACAGCATTGATTTAGCCCACCATTGATAAAATCCTGTTGACCTCCTGTGATATAAAGAGGAGCCATATTATCCAGTTTTGACCATAAGGCCATTGAGAAAGCTATTCTTTTGAGTTTCATAAATAGTATGAGATTTCCTGATTAGGAAGGAGCTTTGAGAGAAGAAAAGCAACTGCATTCAGCAACAAGTGGCTTTAGGACATGCTGTCATTTGGCATACTATTGTATCTGCTATATATGAGCTTGTCAGAGGCATGGGTATCATTTGCATAAAATAATGGAACATTCTTGGGCAATTGGTCCAATAAAAGACAGATATCAAACATGCACATTTTTCCTATTCATTACTTTGGAATGAACAGTAGTAGAAAACATGTCAGTACTAGAATTTTCTTTCTGAAGCCTCCCAATACAACTACTGGTACAGCTCCTCTCTGCAGTAAGGGAGGGAGTACCAACAGAAACAGGACTCTGGATAGCTGCTGGCATTTTAAGCCCTGCTGTCTAAATCTACTCACCAAGCACATAATGCACAATGCAGTGGCTACCAGAATCTTGCTGCTGTAAGCTCTCCCACTGCTCCTACCTCTAGAGAAGAAGGAGTATTGACTAGGCTTACCATATGTCTGGGTTCTCCCAGACACTTTTTCTTTTTGGAATCTCCAATCTCTGTCCAATAGTTTTTTTTAAATCAGAACCAATACCCGAGATTTTGCTCCACTCCACTTGTGGGAGCAGGGGGAGGGCGATGGGAGGCAAGGGGCACCACATGCATCTCTCCACTCGCATGTGGTGGCATGCAGCCAGGCAGAGAGGTGGGAGCAGCCTCTGCAGCTGCATGCAGATAAGCCTATGGAGCTAGGGCTTGGACACTGTCCGGGAAGGGAGAAGGAGGGGGACAGGGTCTAGGTGCTGGGGCTGAGGCAGGGGGGCCGTTCTGGGGCAGCGGGAAGCTCTGTGGCCAAGCCGGCCAGGAGACTCTGTCGGGGGGGGCAGGGGCATGGCCAGGCCACCTGGTATGGCACTGGAGCCCCAGCACAGAACAGGGGGTGCCACAGGTCTCCCCTCTTCTCTCCTGCCCACATCAGGGCTGGAATTACTCTGCTGCCTCCCTGCATTAATCAGCATTGCCACGCTCCAGCCTGGTTGGGAGGGAGGTAGCTGGGGGACCCCTAAAGCAGGGCTGAGGAGAGCAGGGGGCTGAAGGTCAGGAGTGAAGGGCACTGGCAAGGTTGGGGGGCTACAGGTCAGGAGTGAGGGGCACCAGCAGGGATGGGGGCCTACAGGTTGAGACTGAGGGGCACCAGCATAGCCTGGGGGGATGAGAGACTGTGAGTTGGGAGTGAGGGGCACTGGCAGGACATGGGGGCTTTGGGTCGGGAGTGAAGTGTCCCCCCAACAAGTGTCTTCATTTTTAGAACTGGAAATATGGTAACTCTGGTATTGACAGAAAAAAATAGAAAAAAAACATTCTTAGCACTAGAAGCTCCATGGTGTGCCAGTAGGCTAAGAACAGAAGCTGGAAAAAACACTGTCAAACTTAATCTAACTTCTAAATCTGGTTTATAAATTCACTGTTAAAACTACAAGGATACTGATAACACATACAAAAACCTATTAAAAAATAAAGGTTCGGCACCTTTGCTGGGGTAAAAGGGGACTGCATTCTTAGTAATTTATCTCATCTTGGGCCCCACCTCAACAACAGGATTCCTTTGAAAGAAATGAAGTGCATATTCAATGCAGTTAACCAGCTAAAACTTAGTCCTTACATTTGGACATTGGCTCCATCTACCAAGTGTATTAACACTCTCTCATCTAATATAAAGATCATAATTGGTTGATCCAATTTTAAAAAAATACAAGAAAAATCCTTCCTGGACCATTACAGCTACTACAATATTCTAACCCTACTAAAAAAGGAGGGGGAGAGGGTTTAGTAGGCCATCTGATTTTTTGCTGAATCCATTTACATCTAAATGGATGCATACATAACTAAATCCCTAAAAAGTAAGCCCCCATAATCAGTTTAGACCCTACAGATTTAAGCAAAAGATTCAATCCACGGTGCGAGACATGCTGGTGTAAACCTGCTGTGCCCCCGTGAGCCCAGGGACCCCAGTGAGACCCCAGGACCCCCAGCCTGCCCCAGGTAAGCAGAGGCCCATGGAGGGAGGGACCTAGAGAGCTGGGAGCAGGCTAAGTGGGCCGAGGAGGGTCGCCCCCCCAGCTCCTACTTGGCCCAGCCCCCCAGGGAGCTATGCAACCAGGCATGCTCCTAGGCCTGGCGCATGAGTTAGTGTGGGAGTTTGCACAGAAGGGTGCATGGGACGGCCTGAGGCCCTGCCTGTGAGTCCCCCAGGGTAGACCACCTAGACAGAGCCCATGGTTCTGGGCTCCATGCAGACAGAGCCTCTGGCTCTAGGCTGCAGGGGTTGCCTGTCACTTTTCCAGGCTCTGGGGCCTGGGATCATGGCCACCTCCCCTTGTGAGGTCTGCTCCCTACTGGGGTCTCTGACATGCCAGCTGGAGGAGCTCCGGCTGCAGTCCAGAGACTGCGCGTCATCAGGGACTGTGAGCAGATCGACTCCTACTGCCAGGCCCTTCTCCCCCAGGAAACGGAGGGTAGACCACGGTCTCCCTCCAGGACAAGGGAGGACCCAGGGACCTCCCGTTCTGTCCAGCCACAGGGTTGGACCAAGGTGGTCACGGGCCCCAAGGCCTGCTGCACCAAGGCCCCCACTCTGCTGGAGCTTTGCAGCAGGCACGAACCTCTTGCAGCCCCAGCAGGGCCTGCTGAGCTGCCAGCTCCTGCAGGCAACACAGGCACTAGTGTAGCTACCATCCCCACTCTCCCCAAGACAAAACACAAAGTGTTCGTCATGGGAGACTCCATCCTGAGGGGGGACTGAGAGGTTAATCTGCTGCCCCGACCCCTTAGCCTGAGAAGTTTGCTGCTTCCTGGGAGCCCACATCCGAGACACTGTGGAGAAGATCCCTAAACTCCTCCAGCCTACTGACCACTATCCCATTCTCCTTATTCACGTGGGCACCAATGACCCGGCTCGGAGCGCTCCCAGCTGGGTCATGAGCTGCTACAGAGATTTGGGAGTGGGGCTTAAGGGTCTAGGGGTGCAGGTGGTGTTTTTGTCAATCCTCCCTGTCTCAGGGCTGAGGAGGGAGAGGAGGATCCAGGTAGTCAACCAAAGACTGAGGCACTGGTGTCATCGGGAAGGCTTTGGCTTTCATGGCCACAGTCCCCTCTTTGGTGAGAGAGGCAGAGAGCTGCTGGGAAGGGATGGCCTCTACCTCTCTCCGCTGGGGAGGAGGCTCTTCTCAGCCAGACTGGCTGACCTGCTCCACCGAGCTTTAAACTAAGCCCGTCGGGGAATGGGGGGACTTCTGCTACTGCTGGTCTGCTAAGCAATCCTTGCAAAGCCAGCAGGTCAAGGCATTTAAGGGATCCCACCCTGGAACAATCTGTAGGCAAGGCAAGGGCCCCCAAAGGAACACTTGTGTGCCTATACACAAATGCCAGGAGCTTGGGGAATAGACTGGAGGAACTTGTCCTCCTGCTAAACACAAATAACTATGATGTCATAGGGATAACGGAGACCTGGTAGGCCTCTACCCATGACTCGACCACAGGTATAGACAGCTATACCCTGTACAGAAGGGATCAAGTAGACAAAAGGGGTAGGGGTGTACCTCTCTACGTTAAGGAAAGCTTCGTGTCCCTGCAAGTTGACACTGGCACCCACAGTGAGCAACTTGAGATCCTCTGGGTTAAAATCCGTGGGGAACACAGCACAGGGGATACTATGGTGGGAGTCTACTACAGACTCCCTACCCAGGGTCAAGACCTTGACCAGGAGTTTGCCAGGAAATTAGCTGAGGCCGCGCACTCCCAGTGCACTGTCGTCATGGGAGACCTTAACTACCCAGACATCATCTTATGGGAGGAGGGCTCAGCCAAATCCGAGCTGTCGCAAAACTTTCTCTTGTGCTTGGATGACCTCTATCTGATACAGGAAGTCTACCGGCCGATGAGAGGTAAGGCGCTGCTCGACCTCATACTGGCAACTGGGGACAACCTAATCAGTTACCTAATGATCAAAGGGAAGCTGGGTGACAGTGACCATGAGGTGATAACCTTCACCATCTGCTGTAAAGCTGGCAAGTCAGTCAGTAACACAGAAGTCCTTGACTTCAGGAAAGCTGACTTTGACAAGCTAAGGAGGCTTGTCATAACCCAAAGGGGAGGGGAGTTCAGGATGGGTGGCTGCTCCTCAAGGAAGCAATCCCGGACGCGCAAGCAAAGTCCATCCCATCTCAAAGGAAAGGCAGCAAAAGGGCACAGCAGCCCCCTCGGCTCTCCAGGAAACTGGCGGACCTCCTGCATCTTAAAAGGAAGACTTACAAAGGATAGAGGATTGGAACCATCACCAAGGAGAAATACTCTGCTCTGGTCCAGACCTGCAGAAAGCAAACCAGGAAAGCCAAGGCTGTGATGGAACTCCAGCTAGCTACAAATATCAAGGATAATAAAACGTCCTTTTTTAAATATGTGGGGAGCCGGAGGAAAAGCAAAGGCAACATTGGACCCCTGCTAAACCAGAAGGGACAACTGACAACCGATGCCCGTGAAAAAGCAAACTTGCTTAATGGGTACTTTGCATCAGTTTTTCACCAGTCCCATGGACACCCCTGCCCACTGTGATCAGGGAGGCCCAGGTGAGGGAGATTCCTTGCCCTCCATCTAAGCTGACTTCATGAAGGAACACCTTGACAAAATGGGCACCTTCAAGTCAGCCGGCCCTGATGGTTTACACCCAAGGGTACTTAAGGAGCTGACAAGCATCATAGCTCAGCCCCTGGCA
>NW_017728906.1:107455543-107464007 GCF_001723895.1 Crocodylus porosus
GTGAGGCCGCAGCTGGAGTAGTGCGTCCAGTTTTGGGCTCCACAATTCAAAAAGGATGTGGAGAAGCTTGAGAGAGTCCAGAGGAGAGTCACACGTACGATCAGAGGTCAGGAAAACAGACCTTATGATGATAGGCTGAGAGCCATGGGACTCTTCAGCCTTGAAAAGCGCAGGCTCAGGGGTGATCTGGTGGCCACCTATAAGTTTATCGGGGTGCTCGTCAGGATCTGGGGGAACATCTGTTCACCAGAGCGCCCCAAGGGATGACAAGATCGAAGAGTCACAAACTCCATCGTGACTGATTCAGGCTGGACATAAGGAAGAACTTCTTTACTGTCCGAGCCCCCAAGGTTTGGAATAGACTGCCGTGAGAGGCGGTTCAAGCACACACTTTGAACACCTTCAAGACACATTTGGATGCTTACCTTGCTGGGATCCTATGATCCCTGCTGACTTCCTGCTCACGGGGCAGGGGGCTGGACTCGATGATCCTCCAGGGTCCCTTCCAGCCCGAATGTCTATGAATTCTAAGAAATCTGTCACAGAAGAAGCCTAACATTCTTTACTATAGCTGAAAATCCTGTTTATATTTTTTAAACGTCAGTCTAAAAACAAATAAAAGGTCACAAACAAAAACAACAGTAAATCTCATTCCTCAAGAGCAATGTGGAATTGCCCATTTCAGAGCAAACCTTTCCAAACACTGTCCTGTTTCTCTGATGCCATGCCATAAAGTTAAATCCAAAACAAAACCTTTTGCTAGCTTCAGCTGTTGCACATTAAAATTACACACGTTTATGACTTGTAATGAATCATGTAGTAAAAGTGCAAATACTATTTAAGCCAGCCATGTAAACAATAAATCAATGAGCCTACACTTGACAAATCCATTTGCCAGTGGTGGATAGAAACTTTCCCCTGTTAGGTGACACCTTAACCCAGTGTTTGCACAGTACAAAACAATAAGGAAACAATCTCTTTGAGGCCTCCAAGTGAAGTAGATATGGATAACACAGAACTCAGTGCTTTCACTGCAGATATATTTATCATCCTTATGGGCTACAACGGTAGCAAAAAACAAATCCCTTTCCAAACATCTCAAAAACTAAATGTAGATCAATGTCACATAATCTTCCTGATTCTTCAGAAAGCAAATCCACGCCTTCATACAAATCCTGAATTAGCAGGGTTATGTACTCTGGGGTTCTTCCATAGCTGGTAGGAAAGTATCTTTCTTCCTGAGACCACTCCTAAACTGAGCTCTTGTTTCTTGTTCCCGACACAAGCTGGCAGGGTCTGTTCAAACCTGCTACAGGTGGAATATGTGAGAAATCCACCTAATGAGAGGATTAACTGGCTCTAACTCTGCAAATACCCTCAAGTGTACATAGGAATACCCATTAGTTCCAGGGCATGTACATCTTCTGCTTGTGTTCACCAATTCCTGACCCACAAGCTGATCTGCATGTTCTCCTCCCCACCGTGGTAACAGAAGCAGCAGCAAGATTTATCTCGACTTCATCATTCTGAAGTGTTTCAGTTACTCATTTTACTTCCACAAAATTGTGCTTCTATCTTCTGAAAGGTTTTAACTGTCAGCCTCCTACTTATCCCAAACCCTGCATAAAATTCATGTACTAGAAACAAATAATAGGAATCTTCTGGCTAGTGACCTAATGGATGATTATTGAATGATCCATTAAATCTGAAAGCCACATTTTCTTAGCTATCTACTCAGCTCCAAACTGAAAAATAACAGAGAACAAATCACATTTTTTTCCTTTCTATTAGCAAAAGGTACCAACTCAGGTCCCAATCATGGTGCATTTACATTGGTGCAACTTATATCGGTGTACAAAATCTCAGACAATTACTCCACACTAGCACATACAGGTGATCAGCACTTACATGGTAGCTGCCTCAGTAACCACTATTATGGCACTCCCAACTAGGTAGCTGGAAATATTTCAATTACAGTGAGCAAACAGCTACCCTAAAGGACACGTGACAGCTACTCCAGTGTAGTTTTATACCAGTTATTTCTCCTGGGTAACTCTATAGTAGATTCCAGTAGGTTAGACCTGTGTTAGTCTATACAACAAATGTACCTTCCTTGTTTACACACGTTGGTTATCCAATGCGTCTAGGCCCTCAATGTATCCAACTTGCATATCTTATAATACATTAAAAAAATCCTTGAGGCACTGTTTTCACTACTTATAAAATACACAGTCTCTATTACAGGGGTACATGTTGTAGCTGTGTTGGTCTAAGGACATAGGCAGACAAGATTCTTTGGTTGAATCTGATATATTTTATTAGACCAACTTATATAGTTAGAAAAACATTTTTTAAAGTCTCTATTAAACTTCTGTGGCACGGATTTCAGATGTAAAATTTAGACATACATACTGGTATGTCTTATTGCTGTGTAACAGCTGCAGTTAGCTGCCATTTCCCTCTAAACTGCCACTTAATTTACCAGTCTTGACTGGCTGTGTAGCTGCTGAAGGGTATACATCTTAATCAAAGGGTTGTCTCCCCTTAGTTTATTTTGGCAAGCAGACTAAACAAGCCATCAGATGGTTAATAGAAACTAAGTCTAAAAGCAGACTACTGGTTTATTCTGGGACAAAAATGTATATCCTGGGATCCTACAAAGATAAAATCACTGTCCCACTAAGTACCTGTGAAGTATTTGAATTAACATTTTGGCCCCAATTCCAGTTAACTGCCATTCAAGCTGCATATGTAAATGAGTGCCCTGGCCTGATCTGATGCAAGCCAAAACCCTAGATAATTGGCCCCAGATTAAGCTGGTAGTATGTTTTTAGCCTGAGTCAAACAGATTTTCTTAAAAGTAAGTAGAAGAGAGGTAGGTCATTCATCTTTAGACAAATTTGTCTTTACTACATAGGGGAGGGGAGGATATGCACAACTTACAAAAGATTACTCTGGAAAGGAAGAAAGGTCTGAAGTATTTACATACAGGGTTTTCTCTCTCACCCTCTCTCTCTCTCAGACCTACATACAAAACGGGTATGAAACAGATACACCAGTGAACCGCTAGCCAGCAACTAGTCTATAATGTAGACTACTTTGGGAAGTTTATCCATTTATATACAGGTTAGAAATTGTTTCTTTAAATTACACTATCATCTATGCATATTTAAGTAAAACTTTTCTTTTTCTTTTTGCACCAAACTAATCCTCAAAAACTGACATTCTAATTTATGTTGCCTGTGTGATTGTTGCAAAGACATGAAATACACAAACGGTGCTACAAAAAGTATTAAATGTGTTTTCCCACATAAGTACCCTACAACATACCAGCCATATGTGCTATCATCTTCCTCTACTTGTTCCTGTTGCTACCTTAGTATAAAGGAAAGATAGGCAAGAGATGACTGTGGACAAACATGAGAGAACAATTTGCAACAAAAAAAATAAGCTAAAAACTATAGGGCTCCAATAGACATGCAGGGACCCTGCAGACTCAATTAATCAAATCTACTGGAGCATGGAAATTGATGCGCTCCGGCAGCCTTCTGCATCACGTGTATCAGTGTCCCCACACATCCCTGCACTGAGAAAATGGTGGTAGTGTGCTTTGAAATGAAACACATTTGATGAGCTTTAGTTCAAAGCACCCTGCTACCATTTTTTCAGAATGGTGACATGCGGGGACACTGATACCTGATGCATGAGCACTTTTAATTAGCACAGCTCGCTAATTAAAGTGCCTAGCACTGTGTCCCAAATTACACATAAAAACACCCATAGAGTACAAATAAGCAGAATCAACCTGACAGCAGCAAGAGCAGTAGACATAGAACAGGTACAGTCCAGAGCTATATTTGTGTCTTAAAGAGAATATATATAGGTTTAATTCTGCCAAATCACAAATTAATTTTATAAAATGTGCTTTAATGTCAGAGTTGATGTAATACTCAATTTTCATTACCTATCCAGACTACAGAACATAGATGGTGCTTCCCTTACATGAGTTTTAAGTGGTGGTCTCCACTTTACATCTATTTACATTCATACACTGTATTCTGGATCTTCAGGAGCTTTTGAAAATTTGGAAACAGGAATGAGAAATTGTTTAATAAACATTTGAAAGCAAGTCTGTGTCTCCTCCCCTAGCTTCTCCTCCTGCACAGGAACTATCACCAGGGGCTAGGCTACCAACAAATTCTGATAGGGAAAAAGCCCCAAGCCCCAGCCTTGTTCCTCCATCAATCACCATAACCTGCTGGTCGGAAGGTCACTCTACCTAGAGACAGTACTAAATGGCTAGTGCTATATCCTTCTATTTCTGCCACCCTCCAGGAGCCTCATGGCATGAGGAAAGTCTGCTATCATACTACCAGCCAGAGATGACCCAGTGCAAACAAGCCTGTGCGGGACCTGGATGCAAAGAAGCCAGCGGTGGTAGCGCTGAGTAACCAGTTCCAGACAGGCCCTGCAGAAGAGGCTGTAGCCGCTCTGCCTGGCTCTGCGGGGCCCCATAAACTGTAGGGCCTGGGGTGGTCACTCTGATTCGCCCCTACCCCCGCTCCCTCTCCCACAACCCTGCTACCAGCACACTGATCACTCCTCCAAGAATCCACCAACTCCATCTCTCCTCATTTCCAGGTTTTCAACTAGGTGACAGCTCCAAAAGGTATCCCAAAACACACATGCCTTTTCTATGATTTCTAACAAGCCAGATACTGTTCTTCAACATGTATCATCTGATGACACAATTGGCTTCATCAGTCATCACAGCCAAGAATCAGGAGAAACTGTCCAAGGAAACAAAAAGTATAATTAAAACACAACAATTCTAGACATATAACACCTGTATGCTGCATGGGTCTATTACTTGGTAAGTAGCCAGAGACAACAAAACAAAGCAACATGAACTAAAACTGATGCTGATTAATTCAAAATCTCTCATTAACAAGTAAAACACAACCTTATCAGCATGGATCCTGGTTTTCTCTGATTAAAAAAAAAATCCCCAATTTTTGGATTTAAAAAGTAACCCCAAATCCACATTTTTCTGCGATTAAAATGAAACGCCACTAATATATATTGAGAATATATTTTTATACTGAGTATAAAAAAGGGTTGGCTGCTGGTCTGCAGTGTGCCAGTCACTTCCTGTCTGTAGTCTGCTGGTCTGCAGTTTGCCAGTCCATAGTCTAAAAAGGTTGGGAACCACTGTCTTAAGACCATCACATTACTAAGGCAGTAGTCAGAGACTACCCAACCCCCAGGCAGCAAAAGACCCAGAATCTCAATTCAATAGACTTATCAGCTACAAATTCCTAAGCCTTTTAACAGACAACTTAACCCATACAACAAGACCTTAAGACCAGGGGGACACATCATCACTAGCATCTTAAATCAAAATATTAGCCCCCAAAACAGCTTCCTCCACCATCTTGTCAAACAAATCTCCTCAATTTTCTGATATCTTGTCTTAGATGGAGAGAGAGGAGGAAAAAGTAAAGCACTAGTGGCAGAAAATGAATTTGTAAAAGTCCTACATTTGGTCTGCAGGTTGTACTGCAGACCAAAGGAACATTCCTATCACACTTTAATAACCCCACCCTCAAGCAATTATCAATGGTGCTAAATCACACCAGTAGCACTTATTCACCTGCAGCAGAATACAGCAACCAACACTGTAAAGTGTTATCATCCTATTTCATTAAAATAGCTTCCTGAATGTGCAGGGGTCTCTCATACAGCATGAATCTAGTCCACCTAGACCCACTAACCACCAGCCCATCTACAATGCCAAAGTTCAGTACATTCAGACATCAAAGAGGTCTGCAACATTCAAATTACACTTTGACTCTTGAGGGGGGTCTGCAAAAAAAAAAAAAAAAAATTGGGCTGCACATTAAAAATGCTCTAATAAAATCAAAGTCCCTTCCCCCTCCCACCCCGTTATGATTTTCAAATTTTCCAGGAGGGCTCTCATCTCTTCGGGGGGCTCAGCCCTCCCAAATTCCCCATTAATTCAAACCCTGGAGGTCTGGAAACAACTAAACAGTTGCTACCCTTGACTTCTGAACTGAATACGTACCCTTCCAGTTTGAGATGCCTAATATTATCGAGTCAAACTTTCTTTCTCCTCCTTTAAACATGCAACAGTCCAACCAATCAACTGTGGGCATATCAATCCTAGTGATCACCACCCAATGCAAACCCTTTCAGACTCACCCATGAACAAATGAGCCAAAACCTAACTACGAAGTCATCTAATTGAAGCAAATTCCCTAGATTCAGCACACTGGAATCAGACCAAGACAAAAGAACTAAGGAAACATTAGTAATACTGATTATCAAATCTTATCCTCCCCGACTTTTTAGTTGCATTCAGCACCATCCACTGTGAGATACTTTTGTCTTGCCTGGAAGAGATGGAGGCAGTAGTGTAACTAGGGTAGGAAGAGCAGGGCACTTGGCCTGCTGCTGCCCTAGAGGGGGCACTGATATGGCTCCCTATCCCAGAAGTCTGTGCTACAGGAGGGGCAGCCCTATTGCACTTGGATGTAGGAACTGGGCAGGCACAGCCCCATGTCCAGCAGTATATCAGGTATGGTAGGGGGAGCGGAGGGAGAGGGAAGTAGAGTGACACTACCCAGAAGCTTTATCAAAGGAGGTGCAATCCTATCCTTGGGGTGAGGACGTAAAGAGAGCACCAGAAGCATACCCTGGTGAGCCCAAGCTGCTGCTCGTCCTTCAGCAATGGCAGGCCAAGCCTGTCTAGCTACAACACCAGCTACTGCTGCCTCCCAAGTGAGGAGAGCCCAGGCAGGCAAGGTAAGACTTCTCTATCTCTCTCCCCTTCCCCTCCCACTCTCCAGTGATCAGCATAATCCAACTTCTCCCACCCCCCAACCACCCGGCCCAGGTGTTGAAAAAGCATCCTATGTCTCTGGACAGAGGTCCAGAAAAATAGGCTAAAATGTTTTTTGGTTCTTCCCAGGGAGGTGCAACTAATGATCAGAAGAGGAAGAGATTACTTCCATCACTAAAACCCCTCATTTGTGGAATCCCACAAGCACCAATTCTTTCACCTGTCCTTTTCCGCATTTACCTCTGGTCCAGTCATTTTCAACCAGGTGCTGTGATATCTTTTTAAGGGAACCACCTCTCTCTCCTACCAGATGGTATTGCCCTGTTGCACCTCTGTTTGTGGAAGATGCTGCAAAGGGTTAACCCAGGAAACAGCTGTGGCAGCAAGGGGTGACCCACCGCAGCCTGGCCTAATGAGATGAGCCACCATGAGGCTACTGTTGCTAGCCTAACAGCCCAAATGGCAACACCACTACAGGAAACAGGATATAGTAAGTGCTGCCCCTGCACTTCCCTGTGGACTAGGAGCACTCCCTGGACTTCATGCATCAAGGTAAAGGCAGGAGCATGTCCCCATTGCACAGGAAAAAGGCAAAGCTCTCTCTGCCCACCACCATAGGGTGTTGCTACGTTCAAATAAATTAGAGGGGTGCTTTGTGTCTAAAAACATTGAGAACCACTGCTATAGCCATTAAATGCCCAGTGAGGTGATATAGATTCAAACCCCATTAGAATGCAAATGACACATGGCTCTACCAGTCTTTCACCCCACAGAAAAGTGCTCTACTACCAGTGTGACAGCCCAACGTTTGGGCAAGATCTGCTCTCTCTCTATTTTGTATGGTGTCAGTATAGGCAGACTAATGCATAGGCCAGCTGGGCCCAGGCCTACGGGCCCCTGCCTTAGTACAAACAGAACTAGTAGCCATGCTGAGTGAGCACGTGTGATGTGGTGGACCATGGCTGCCAAGTACTGAGTGGGGTGTGACCACACTGGAGCCCTGGGAATAGCCAGTCACTAGTGGCAAGAAGCGGAGCCAGGCATGGTGCATGGCTGGGACCTGACAGCAGTAGAGCAGCCCAAGTGCATGCAGGTCATGGCTCAGCCCAGCTGCAATCCTGTGCATTGGCTAGCTGCTGCAGCAGCCGGACTAAGCCACATTGGGGCCGGGGCCACCCTTAAAGCTTTGTCTGCATCACACATGCCTGGTAGGCAGCAGCTCCGCACCCCCCATGCTGACTCCAGCGCAGACCTGCAGGCAGGGGCAACTGTAGCTCCTACCTTGGGCCTGGGGGTCAGTGTGTCCCACTGCAGCCGCTGCTCCCACTGTGCCAGTTGGAGACAGAGCCCATAGCTGCAGGGCAGGGCATAGGTCAGGGTGGGACCCAGGCCATGGGTGGGGGGGGAGGCCCAGGGCCCCAGTTAATCTTAATCTGCCTCTGGTCAAATATCAACTTCCAGGTCTCAGCCACTATCACTCAATGTTCCTTATGTCCAGCCTGAAACGGTCTTGCAGGAGTTTGTGACTGTTTGACCTAGTCATCCCTTGGGGCGCTCTGGTGAACAAACGTTCCCCCAGATCCTGGTGGTCACCCCTGATAA
>NW_017728906.1:107466377-107472648 GCF_001723895.1 Crocodylus porosus
ATGCTTGAAGCTAGTTGGAGTTCAGTTGCAGCCTTGGCTTTCCTGGTTTGCTCCCTGCAGGACCGGACCAGTGCAGAATAATCATCCTTAGAGGTGAATCCTGTCCTCCATCCTTTGTAGGCTTTCCTTTTTAGGTGTCGGAGGTCCGCTAGGTCCCTGGAGAGCCAGGAGGGCTGCTGTGCCTTCTTGCTGCCTTTCCTCCGTGTTGGAATAGATTTAGCTTGTGTCTTGAGCTTGTCAAAGTCGGCTTTTCTGAAGTCAAGGACTTCTGTGTTGCTGACTGACTTGCCAGCTTTACGGTGGATGGTGAAGGTGATCACCTCGTGGTCGCTGTCACCCAGCTTCCCATCGATCACTAGGTCACCCCCCGTAGCCAGCACCAGGTCGAGCAGCGCTTTGCCTCTCGTTGGTGATGCTGGTGACCAAAGGGAAGTTCATAGCCATACCAGAGTCTCCTCTTTTTAAGATCTACAACAACAGTTAGTCAACTGAGGTCTCCAGTTTAGGAATCTTACTGGATTTTTAACTGACACCCACCCAACTCTCACATGCTTGGGGCCACAACGTGCAGCCTCAGGGCCTTGGTGAGGAGTGGTCTTGAACCTGCATCCTGGTGAGCTAAGTGGGAAGGGGAGTTCTGATTTTCCATGATAAAATCAAATACCAAAATTTATAGGTACTTAGAATTTAGTTTACTATAGTGATTGAGGCACTGGTAGGCTTCCCAACTAGCTTAAAATTTGTAAATATATCAATAAAACATGGTGTTCAGTTGATACATGTGTATATATATAGTGGTGTTTCATTTTAATCATAGATTTTGGGGTTTTTATCAGAGAATCTGCAATTTTTTATCAGAGAATTTGCGGGTTTTTTAATTTTTTTTTTTCAAGGAAAACCAGGATCCCTGCTTATGAGATCTATGTTTGTTACTGTAGTTTCTTTAAAAGATTGTGGAAGAAGAGCATTGAGACACTTTGGTTGAATATAGTATAAAATTAGGTCTGATTTAAACAGATATTGCATGGGGAAAACATATATTTATCTGGGGTAGTTGACTATTGTTAAACAACAGAAGCTTTAAATGTATTCAGAGTTTACAGCTACATGTTGGCATTCCTGGAGAAGGTCAATGGCCAAAATGAAAATGACCTAAATTGTCAATAACAGTCTTCGTTGCAGAGCTGCAGGCAGCCTCTGAGATATCCTGGGCCTAGGCCAGATATTGCTTTGAAGATAAGAACTGAGTCCTTGAACTTTATTTGAAATTCTATGAAAATCCAGTACAAAGAGTAAAGGACAGGTCTGAAAGTCTGTGTTGTTGAGGAGACTGTGCTGTGATGTTTTGTTCTAGAAGAACTTTCCTACACACAGAAGGCTTCATGCCTTGCCACGGTGCATTGCTGTAGGCTAGGTAAGCGGTGACAAAATGTGAATGACTGAGGCAAGTTCAAAGAGGTGGTTAGCCATCTTAGCCTGAAGTCAGGCAGATGGTAGAGGAGGGTGGTATCATGGAGATACTCTGGTTCACAGAAGCATGAATTGTCATAGGTAAGAGTCTACTTAATCATATATTAAGGTCAGTTTGCCATGACAGGGGTAGTCATCTAGCCCGCTGAAAATGACCCAGCTAGACACCAGCAGCCCCAGCACCAGCCCTGCCCAATTCCCTCCCTAAGGGGGCCTCAATTCCACCCCGTGACTTACTTGCCGTGGGAACTGCTTTCCAGGCTGCCTGGCAGCCATGTGCATACACATATGGTGCCCCCTGCCTGACTGCTCCCCCCAGCCCCTTGCAGCCTGCATCTCTGCCAGCCTGCAGAGAGCTCTTTGCAAAAGAGCAAAATTTGTGTTTTTCTGTTAAAATGAAAAATGTACATTTTTCTCAGGTAAAAGGGAAAATCTGTGTTTTTTTCTGTTTTTCCATGGGATACAAAAACCCCAGATCCCTGCTCATAAGCAACCCCAAAACAATAGGTCAGGTTATTCAAAAGATCCAGAGGGTCTGGACACACGCATATTTGGAACCATTTCAGAAGGGGAATACTTCAGCTGTTACTTTGTAATTGTTACATGTAGACAGGCCAGGAACAATACAAAGACAGCAAAACTGCGCCAACTTTAACACTGGATGAAGCACTGTGCACGTGGAAATACTGTTAAGAAATCCTAACCTTAACTTTAAAAGGATTACCCTTTCATATAAATCCCAAAGGGGGTTCTAGAAGTTTTGTTCAGGGAAGTCTACTTAATGGGTAAGGTTGGTGGAGGACAGCTATATGGTGGGGTTGCATAACAAAATGAATCTACAGTGCAATATCTTTATGTCCAATAGGCATAAAATAATATGGCTTACATCTAAAAAGTTAAACAAATAATACAGTTCTGATGCCTAATTCAAGCTTGGGAGCTTTGCAGCTGACTCCTCTTGCTGATAATATGAAGCAACCAGGGTTCAAAATAGCAGCATAATACGAAGAACTGAGTGAAGGTGATCATTGTCAGCCATGAGCTCAACGTAGCTGTACTAATATTCATGCCTGAGAACTTTCTCTGGGAACTGCATATGAGAGCATCTGAGCTCTGGAATGACAACGCTCCTACTGCAGAGGTTCTCAAACTTTTGAGATTCTAGGCACCCCCCCACAAAATACTAGCTCTTAGCTTTCACTCATTTTTTGAGTGCAGAAAAACAATAGAGCAATTCTTCTGTTAAAAAGAACTCAGAAAGACCACAACAGGTCAGGATGTTTTTAACAGTATGGCTTCCCATTTGAAATCCCTGGTTTATTCTGTGAATTATATCTGCATACACAACAGAACTAACATTACATGGTGCAGACACGGGGAAGAGTGGTAGCAGCACAGAAGCAGCTTCCGGCTCTTGGGCCTGCCACAACTACCTTCTGGCTGGGAGCTGCACCTGCAACACCACTGCTTTGCCCAACTAGCACCCCTGCCTCACTCCCTGGCTGCGGTGTGAATGTAGCTTCCAGCCAAAAGGGAACTGCATCAGGGCCAAGCAGCTGGAAGTTGTTTCCATGCCCGAGCAACCCAATTGCCTTCTAGGATGAGACGACTTGCTCTGTGGACTTGAGGAGACCAGTGGATGTGGTGCACCTTGATTTTAGCAAGGCTTTTGATGGTCTCCCACAACATTTTCCCAGGCAGACTAAGGAAGTATGGGCTGGATGAATGGGCTGTAAAGTGGACAGGAAACTAGCTGGAGCATTAGGCTCAATGACTTGAAGTCTAGTTGGCAGCTGGTATCAAGTGGAGTGCACCAGGGTAAGTCCTGGGGCTGGTTTTTTCAATATCTTCATCAACAACCTTGAAGAAGGCACAGAGTGCACACTCAGCAAGTTTACAGATGACATCAAGCTGGGTAGAATAGTAGATATGCTGGAGGGCAGGGCTAGGATTCAGAGTGCCCTAGACATCTGGAGGACTGGAACGAAAGCAATCTCAGGAGGTTCAACAAGGACAAGTGCAAAGTCCTGCACTTAGGGCAGAACAGTCCCATGTACCAGTAGAGGCTGGGAGCCAAATGGCTGGGCAGCAGCTCTGCAGAAAAGGACTTGGGGGTTACAGTGGACAATAGACTGAATATGAGCCAACAGTGTGCCTCTGTTGTCAAAAAAAGCTAACAGCAATACTGGGTGGCATTGGTAAGAGTGCTGCCAGCAGGTCAAGGGAAGTGATTATTCCCCTCTATTTAGCATTGGTGAGGCCACATCTGGAGTACTGTGTTCGGTTTTGGGGCCCCCAGTACAGAAAGAATGTGGACAAATTGGAGAGAATCCAACACAGAGCAAGAAAAATGGTGAGGGGGCTGAGGCACATGACTTACAAGGAATGGCTGAGGGAACTGGGCTTATTTAGTCTGGAGAAGACTGAGAGGGGATTTAATAGCAGCCTTCAACTACCTGATGGGTGGCTTGAAAGAGGATGGAGCTAGATTCTTCTCAGTGGTGGCAGATGACAGAACAAGGAGCAATGATCTCAAATTGCAGTAAGGGAAGTTTAGGTTAGATATTAGGAAGAGTTTTCTCACTAGGAGGGTAGTAAAACACTAGAACAGGTTACCCAGAGAGGTTGTGGAGTCTCCATCCTTGGAGTTTAAGACCCAGCTACGCAAAGCCTTGGCTGGGATGATCTAGCTGGGGAAGGTCCTGTTTGAACAGGGGGTTGAATTAGATGACCTCCTTCCAACCCTAATTTTCTGTGATTCATGCTTCAATTCTACAAACTATTGAATCAGCAAAGAAAATAAAAAATTACAGAAAGAGAGCAGATGTGGTGATTTGAGGAAATTCCCCTAACAAGTGTTACCTAATCAGTAGCCTTTTGAAAAACCCTGCATCGTTACAGTCTTTATAACTACAGACAAGCTAAGGAAAGCAGTGATTAATTTCCAGAGTATTAATTCCCAAATACACTATTACCAAAGATTTAATATGGTAACAAGAGGTCTACACTGTCTCCTTGCATCTTTTCTTCAAAACAGAAGGCTGTAACTAACAGAGGAATTAAACTTCAGAGTAAATCTATGCTGAGATCCCACACACAGTAGCAGAACTGGGCCCATAAACGCACAAGCTATACATGACAACTGTTCCACACAAGAGGAGACCAGTAATAAACAGTTTGCCAAACCGAAGAGAGAGAGAGAGAGAGACTACTGATCTTGCAAGCTGTTCCACACCTGCATAAGAGCCCCACTGAAGTCAGTGGGAGTACCTAACTCTAGCCACATGTAGCAAGGGAGTCTAAGCAAGCTGTACTTAGCATCACTGGCTGAAGTACAGCAACAATAGCAAGGTTTTTGTGATAAAAATAGATTGGCAGAAGACAGCAAGAGTCTGATTTGGTGTCTAGACAGCCTTACCTCAGGAGAGAGGAAGAGACACCCCTGTGCTCAACCAGGTACCCTTATATTCATTATAAACATTCAACTCTGGCCTTGCACAGTAGGACCTTGTCGAAGTTAGATAAACTACGCATTTATCAGCATCAATGCCAACAAATACAAGCTGATCTATAGACACTGTGCAGACATTTTTAGCACCATGCTGGATGCCCAGTCTACATGACTTACAAAATTAGTTGCACTACTGCCGAAACAACACTTCTGCCCCGCTCCACTCCCCCAGTCTCAGCGTACTTAAAAAGAAAGCGTGAAAGAGGCTTGACTGGCCTTGGCACAGTAACGCTAGTGACTGTCGTTCAAGAGCAGTTTTCCCTTGGCTAGCATTTTGTGTTGACACATATCTAGTCCCAGAAAACTTACATGCTGGCACTGTAGGTGCTGAGGATTAAAATGTTTGTCCCCACACAAACCACTGGTGTGAAGTTCTCTCAAAATTACAAGCATCCAAGCTAAGTCTCACAGACTTTTCAAAATATATTTCTACTCAGCTCCTATTTACTATTCTTTATGGCTTCAAAAGTCTGCAATGAAGCCCAAACAAAAAGTGAGGAGAATATATAAAGTTACTTCATATTGTTTTACACATACTAGTATCAATGCATGTGCCCGTGTGCTTTCTGGCAGTTTTAGACCAGTTTTGTGCCTGATCATGACCAAACCCCCAACCCAGAAGCTGATAAACAACGCAAGGAGCTTATTAGCTTAAAAGGCAACTTCTGAACAACATGCACACAAATACATACAGCTACTCTATGCAACTGATATCAGCACGAGCATTTTAAGTCCCTGTTTTCATTCCCTGCCTCCCATTATACAGGTTGTAGTGTCTTCAAATGTCTTACTGCTGCAATCCCACCTGGGCGGCGCTACTGGTAGCAGAAGGAAAGGGAGGACTAGCTTAGATAGGACACCACTGTGTTTTCTTTATCCCTGTTGACAGCCAGCTGGGATAACAGGTTTAAAAAGCCTCAGTGGTTTCCAGCAAGATGCCTTCGCCAGCCCTCCTTGGCACGGAAGGAAGAGAAAGCCGCACACAAAGACAAGGCCTCCTAGAGATGTCCCCTTGCAGAAGTAACCAAAAAAACTTGAGTGTCAGTACTGCCCACTGCTCCTTTCGGCCCAGTGCCGGGTGCCAAGTGCTGAGCTCACACAACTCTCAGTCCCCGCTGAACCAGATATAATAGGGAGCGAGTCAGTGCGTTCTCCACGTTTCTGAGGGGCCAGCGGGAAAGCAGCAGCTCGGCTAAAAAGAGGCTTCGCCTGGCAACTGGCTTAGAGCGACAACGGGTTTGGGGACACGAGCTGGACGCGGCGGCCCGCTTAGAGCCAGCCAGGGAGCCC
>NW_017728906.1:107472928-107527174 GCF_001723895.1 Crocodylus porosus
CATGCACACGGGCCTGCTCGCCCGTCCTCTGCGCGCGCTACTGTAGCACACACTCACCCCGCAGCAGGGATGTGCTGGAGGAGCGCTTTACACACGCCTCCCCCCCACACGCGCACACAACTGCAGCACGTGCACACGCTCTTCCCCCCACACACCTGCAGCCCACACACATCTTCCCACACGCACAAATGCAGCTCACACACCTACAGCACGTACACACGCGCGCGCACTACCCCCACACACAACTGCAGCACATGCACACATCCTCCCCCCAAACACACACCTGCAGTGCGCACATGCATGCACACACACATGCCCTAGCTCCACACACAACTGCAGCACACACATCCTCCCCACACACGACTGCAGCAACCCACACACTCACACACATGCCCTATCCCCACCCATAACTGCTGCACACACGCATCCTCCTCCTCTAAGGTGGCCTTCATAGAGGACAGTCCCGTTGTCCTCAATTCATACAAAACCGAATGCCTTTATATCCTCTATTTTTCTCTTGTATCAATAGAGGACAGAGCAGCAGAAAACCGGGATGTCCTCTATGATGGCTGCCCTATCCCTGCCTCCCCTGCTATGCACACACAACCCTGCAGCACACACATACACCTCCCCATAGCCGAGAGGTATTAATAGAGCACCTCCATTCCCCTCCCACCCCACTTCCATACACACACAAACACACATGAAGCTGCAGCACACACAAGGGCAGGGATACAGAGCTGCAGCAGGCAGGTGTTGAGGGAGCACTGGGGACACCAGGGGCACATTAAATGCCTGTAGCATCATAGAGCCGGGATGATGTGCTGGGATGTAGCCAAATGTTGCACTGGGAGCCCAAGAGCTGGTGGGCAGGATTTGGTGTCGTGAGACCCTACCGCCAGCCTGGTCGGCTCTAGGATGCGGCCAAGGATGTGGTGCAGATGCTCAGAGCACCGCACACCTGCTCCTGTTGGAATGCAAAAAGAGCCTTCCCTAAGAAGTAGGGGCATGAGCGAGAGTGCAAGGGAGTGTGTGCACGCTGTTACCTAAATCTCCAGTATTGCAAACTGACCCAATTATTTCTCAGAAGACACGGAAACCAACTGGGTTTTTATGAAGAGCACGTACTGTTTTTTAACAACAGCATATTTTCTAAACCCCGTTCTTTTACCCTTTCCCCACAAATCCCATTTTCCAAACCTCTTATCTGTTATCGTTACCCCTTTCCAGATTTTAATTTACACCTTTCTCCATGTGGGATACCTTGTCATCTTAAATGCCGATGTGGCACCCAAGAAAGTGACGTGACTAGCATTGCATCTGAACCGCATACAGCCACGTCAACCAAGGCTTGCTTTCAGCACACTTGTGAAATGAAACATGCCCCTGGAGTTGTAGAAAGATACTATGGCTGCTTTCTGTAATGAACCAGGACACAGATGGTCTGGCTTAATGATCAGGGATCCTGGTTTTCTCTGATTTGAAAAAAAAATCCCCAATTTTCGGGTTAAAGTAACCCAAAATCCACATTTTCCATGATCAAAATGAAACACCATGATTATATAAATATATAGCACATATAGATATATATTAGTGGTGTTTCATTTTGATCACAGAAAAATGTGGATTTTGGGTTGCTTTTTTTAACCTGAAAATTGGGGATTTTTTAAATCAGAGAAAACCAGGATCCCTGCTAATGATTAGGCTGCAGAGGGGAAGAAGGGCCTGGGGATAGGTCAAAGGACAGGAGCTATACAGCAGAGCTAGAGGCAGATCCAGAAACCCAGTCCAGGGTTAGGATCTAGGGGTCAGATGCCAAGCAGTAATCAGGAGGGAGGGGGAAATCCAGAATGCCTTTTTATAAAGCAGTTTTATGGGTTCAGTGCAATATATTCTTCCAACATGAGAAGATGCATCTAGTAAATTATAAGAAAATAACAGTAGTAGTAGTTTATGTACAGCTTTTGCCAAAATAGTACAATAAAATGATCAGAAAATTATACAAAAATGTTAAATAACAGCATGTATATAAATCATAATTCTTACTAAAAGCATTTAAGGTTATCTGTTCTACACAAAATTAAAATACAGCATATAAGAAAATAAAGCCAAAGTTAAATACATTTACTCTTTTAAATATTTTTTATTTTTACAACTATTGGGATGGGGCTGGAGTGGTGACATGGTTGACAGCCCAGAAGTCACAAGTTTGAGGCCATACGGTGAAGCGTTCACGGGGAAGCCCTGTCAGATTCCAAGGCATCTGTAAATTCTGCTAAATATCTTGTCACAAGGACAGGAAAAAGAAGGAAGCTATTGGGATCTTTGAGGATTGCTACCAGTCTCATTAATATTTTACATAAAGATAAAAAGGAAATGTTGAGGGTGTATGAGGCAAATTTTGTAAAATACCACATGTAAAGACCTATATAATTTGTGTATAGTGGAACTCCCTGATGCAGACACTCTTAAATCAAATTAGGATTTCTATACAAGATATACATACTGATTTCACTAGCTTGGGTACAAACTGTATGTAGACCAGTCCTTAAATAAAACATCTCTTCATCCTACAGGAATTTGTTGCCTAAAACCCAAGTGTCATATCCCAGATCAAAGTGAGGCCAACATTAGTACAGGATTCCATTCTTTTCCCTTTCCCTATCCACAATATTTACCCCATCCCCCATTAAAAAAATACAACTGTTTGCCTTGTTAGTGACTATTTATGTACATACTAAGAGCCATCTGGTGTAAATCAGAGTAGTTCCACTAAAGCTTCGCTTAGCTACAATTAAGGTGTAATTGCCATTTTAGACATAGCATGTTCAACTCTATTCTGCTATAACTTTAAAACAACAGAGGGGATTTAAAATAAAACAAAACAAAAAACAAGCATAGAAAACTTTTGTTTAGAGCAAGATTTTTCTGGACACTTAGGGGCCTGTGCAAACAGTGGATCATATTGGAATCTGTTTATTACGTTGCTTCCTTACCAGCAAGTACCAGCAAATATTAGTCATCTTATTAATACTTGTTCTCAGAACAAATATATGAAATTTACCTATGAACCAGTCAATATGACAGCGTGTCTGCTACTAAATGTCAGGGTGGCTAGATAGGGTCCTAGTGAAAAGTTGACTGCTGAAGTTTTTTTCTCTGACAGAAATTAAGTCAACTTACTTCAGTTCCATGTCTATGTTTTTGGGATGCCACTTTTCGTAAGTTATATGTATGCAGCATTAAGCTTGCTCACATGCCAAACGTAGGAGGCTGATATCTAACCCATCTGTTCATAATGCATTTTGGCAATAATGCTACACATACTTCACAATACATTTATCAGGAAGTGACAGCATTCTTCATAGCTTTACAGTTTTTTTAATCCAGAAATGATCATAGATTGTCTTTTTTTATCTATATATCACAGGAAATTACATGTCACCCCGATATCCATATTTTCAATCCAGTGGCTTCAGTACAGGGGTGTACAACTGAGACCTTATAGAAGTCCACTTGCAAGGTACACTTTCCAATGGAGGGTCACCACTAGTGGGATCTGCTCTAATTGGATGCAAGTCCTCAGCATGATTGCAAGAAGGGAACTACACATGCACGTACACGCACAAAATGAATGAATCACAGTACAGAAAGGATACAGGGCTTGCTGTTTTGCTTTTCAAATGCTTTTTTTTCTTTAATAACATGATTTAATAAAGTATGGTGGGCCACAGACCATATGTTGTTCTTTAACTAAATGAAAATGTTAATCTTCAGTGTAGCCTCTTATTGGGCATGTCTATACATTCATTAATGTGCCACAGTTACTGCATCTTTAGTTTAGTACCTGCTTAATGAAGCACTAACAAAATGCACAGTAACTAGTTACTGCACAGTAGTGCTGGTGCAGTTTTTTTGTGACACTTACTATGCAGTAGCATATTAGCACAGGAAATTTCTCTGTTTCCCATGACCTGTTAAAAATATTAGTAGTTGAAGGAATATCAGCTATCTCTTCAGGACCTCTTTCTGTAAACTATCCAGGCTTGTTGGTTTGAAAAAGTTTAGTTTCAGCTAACACTGCCTCACATATTTCATAAACTTTCTATTCTATCCACATCATCACATAGAACAAATACATACTCCTGCTTAGCTCTACATATTTTTTGGGTTTTTTTATATCACTTACCCACCCACTGATTTACTAATGGACTTATGCTTGATCTAGACTTCTTTTTCTTTCTAATATATTACATACATATTAGGAACATATTAAGGCTGACAAATGATTAAAACAATTAATTTCAATTAATTGTGAGATTAAAAAAATAGTTGCAATTAATCACAATTTTAATTGCGCAGTTAAACAATAGCCAGCACCCACCTCCACCCAGCAGCCCAGAACCTGTATGCCCTTCAGTGCCTCCCTGTCACCACCAACAGCACACAACCCCAACCCCACCCATGGCCTACCCTGTGCCCACTGTGGACATGCCCTGCCTGAGCAAACCGGCTGGAACCTGGGCGGACAGCCCGGACCTTGGCCCACCCGATGCCTGCTCCAAACTCACCTGCCCATGCTGAGTAGTGGCAACAGCAAGACAGAAGCTGCTGCTCACTCAGTGTGGAAGAAAAGTGGCACCTCTTCCTCACCACTGCCAGACGCTTCTTGCTGCAGCTGCCCAAAGCCCACACCTGGGCTGCCCTCTGCACTGCCACCACTACCCTGCTGTAGTGGCGGTGACACAAGCAGAGAGGAGCCACAAGGCAGTCTGGGTATGGGCTCTTGGCAGCTACAGCAAGAAGGGCCTGGCAGCCATGAGGGAGATGGGCTGCATTTTCCCTGTGCTATGGAGCAGCTCCTGCCCAGCTGCTGCCGCTGCTGCTGAGCACGGGCAGGTGAGTCTAGAGCAGGCACAGAGTGGCCCAGAGTTGGGGCTGTCCACACAGGTTCAAGCTGGTCCACTCCAGTGGTCAAAATAATGTGCACAATTTAAAAAAATAAGGCACTAATTTATTTTTGTGTTAATCGCATGAGTTAACTGTGATTAACTGACAGCCTTAAAATATACATACATATACATAGACACATACACATACACACACAGATACATACAGGACCATTCTTTCACATTCCTTTCAAGTATATCATCTGGCACACAATGCAAGCCTTTATTCAGAAAATTGCGTGTTTAGTCTTGAGTAGATCTTGCACCTGTGAGAATGGAAAATAAACAGGTGAAAGCTGTTACTGGTGATGGCATTCTAGTACTAAGAATACCACTACTTGGATCTAAAAGTCTTCTAATAAATCTGCATTTATTTTCTTCATATGTTATTCATTCATAAATACATATTTCTACTAGATAAATCACCAGTGAATAATGTCTGATTATGATATGAGTTGAAACAATTATGATTTATAGCCCCACACCAACATTTTAATTTAAATTCTGACTCCTTCCTACAACAATGAAATTCCATTTGAAAAAATAATTAAATTGGTGTTTAAAAGACAGGAAAGGAGTGTTTGCATGGAAATATAATAATGCATCACCTGTTTCAAGCTGGAATTACTGGTAAAATCAACTTACTGGAGAACTCTATTTTTAATTCTTACAGAAAGGGACCAGAGACTTACTTGACTTATGATTAAATCTGTTCCTGAGGTTTCCTGGCAAGTTTTGATTATGAAATTCACTGTGTCTACACTGAATGACATCCAGGAACAAGCTGGAAGAAACTGTGGCAAAACTCTTTTGATGAGGAAATTTATTGAACTAGAAAACTTCAGTTGGATGAAAATTGTTCTCAGAAGGTCACTATAAATTATATTTTCTTCTAAGGGTACAAAGAATAATTCTTGAGTGAACTATAGTCATTTTCCATGAAAGAAAGTACACATACTTCTCTAATTTGCCTTTTTGCCTCAAGGTTACAAATCTTATCTACAAAGCTGTGGAAATATAGCAATTATCTGTAGATCTCTTAATGACAAATTAGGCCAAACTCCTTCCAGATGTAATTTCAATGGAATTACACCTAAGTGAATTTTCACCATTCTGTTCCCTCATGAACATGCAGTATTAAAATAGTCCCTTGTCTTACGAAAGCATTTGCTTATAGAATATTGCATTCCTGTGACTATTTTCTGAAAATGTTGTTGTTTGGTTCACCAAGCTGCTCTGCTAGGTCTCAGTAGATTGAGAACATCACCCCTCTGTGCATACCTAAATGTTCTGGGAAGTTGCATGTTATACAGAAAGTCAGACTAAATCATCACAATGGTGTCTCTGGTCTTGTAATCTATTTGGTAAATTTCTAAACAATGAGGGTGAGATCCAGAAAGCCACACGCAGCAACTCCAACTGAGACTTCGTGAGGCATAAAAATAAGATACCTGACTCCAGGTCCAAAAAAAAAAAGGTAATGTTTAGGGTCCTTAAACAGTCAAATGGAGATGGTTAGGTGTCTCAAAAGGGGTGATCCAACACACTAAGTATGAACCGACAACTTAGGGTCTTGTTAAACACTAAGTGTATATGGCTTCTAGGGCTCTTAACCCCTGGACAGGCAGCACATTATCACTTTTAAGTGGCTTAAAGCAGTTATTATTTGCCTTGAAGTTCCACCACTCCAGGGCAGGATTACCTCCAAAATGCCTAATTTGGTTTCTGTTCCATTACTGTGTGACCACATCCCACAGCTATTTTGCATGTTGAAGTCCTCTAATATCCCAGAATGCAGTGGCCCCTCCTGACTTTTTTCTGGTGGAGCCTACCCACATCACTGGGGGGGGGGTGTCACTGTGACGTGATGGAAGTCCCTAAAATGAAATGGTGTTTTTTTTAATGACAAAATTAAAAACCCACCAATTAAAAACCCATTGTTTCAATTTAGGGAGAACTAAACCCCTGCCATGTACAAGCACCCCAAGGGGACTGATCTTTTTTTCTCTGGAGCTCAGGTGGCACCTGCCCCCTGCACCACTGCCAGTGGGAACAGAGCCAATCCAGGCAGTGACAGGAGGAAGCATGGGAGCAGCGAGGGAAGGACTGGTGCCCCAAAGCCCGGAGACCAGCAGCTCATCTCCAGCCGCAGGAGATGTGGACAGGCTCCAGGTGAAAAAAAAAAGTGGTGAGGGGCCCAATCTTTTTTCCCCCCACAATCTATCTGCCTCTCCCACGACTGGGGGGCGAGCTGCCGGTGGGCTGAATGGTCCCTGAGCTGCAGGGAGCCCCGGTCATTCCCTCTGTGGCAGCAGTGCCCCCCGGACCACCTGAGTGGGCTGCTCACGGGCAGGTGCTGCTTGGGGGGTGCTGCCACAGCAGAGGGAAAGACCAGCCCCCTGCACAGCTCATGGCTCACTGCCAGTTGGCCCCCTGGCTGCGGGAGAGGCAGGCAGATTCCAGAAGGGAAAAAAAAAAGATCAGGCCCCTCGCCACTTTTTTCTTTTTTTTCCTTAATGGAACCTGCCTGAATAAGCTGCCACTGGATTGCACAGCCCCTGAGCTGCATGGGGCCTGGTGCTTCCCTCCATGGTGGCAGCACCTCCAGGACACCCTGGGTGGAGTGCTAGCAGGTTGGCGCCACCACCATGAAGGGAAGATCCATGTCCCCCACAGCTCAGGAGTCCCTTTGACCACTGGCAACTTGCATTCCCAGCCACAGGAGGGGCAGGTAGGTCCCAGCACCCTGTGTACCATCCCTGCTGTGTTCTTGCTGCCTGGGACTGCCCGGGAACAGGCTTGTTTCCCCTGAGGCATTGTGGTAAGGTAGCAGGAGGGTGGCTGGGTGTGCTGGCAGTGGGAGAAGGCAGTGGGAACGGTGCATGGGGCACAGGAAGCCTGGCAAGTCTGAGCTTCCCTGAGCTTGTCTGGGCTTCTAGTGTGCAGCAAGGTAAAATACATCGGTTGGGTTTTACCTTGCTATGTAACAAGGTCATTGAAAGCAAAATACACCACTGCACATGTATATCATGATGAAATTAAAGTGAAATATGCCGCCGCAGGTGTAAACAGTGACACAATTAAAGCAGTGCAAAAGGGAGTGCGCTTTAACAGCCAATTTTGTCATGTGTACAAACAGCCTTGGAACTCAGAGTATAATGGAATAGGTCTCATGTTGAAGAAGGTGGGCCACTGGGCACGTAAAAATGCAGTTCTTGGCCAGAAGGAGAACAAGCAAGGAGCTAGACAGTGTGTAACTAGTAGTTAGGTCCCTTATTCCGGCAAGGGGTGGTGGACAGGGTGGTGGGGGGCTTGGGATGGGGGGAAGACCTGTGTTTCATTCTTGGACTACTGTTCATTCTTTATACATTAACCAGTCATAAGGTTAAAACAAAACAACCCAGAAATAATCCAGGGAATCAGAATCCAGGTTGCTGCCCTCTGAGATAAGTTAATTCTTAAGTAATGACAAAGCTCAGCTGGATATGGCCCTTTCCTGCTTTTTTTGTTATACCCCAGCAACTGGCTACTATGAAATGTACTGTTGCTCTGCAGTTGAGCTTTCTGCATAATATATTCAATAAAATGAAACAATATTACAAAGCAGTAATGCCGAGATACAAGAAATGACTCATGCAAAATTTTTATGGAAACACTGGATAATGAAGAAAATGCATGCATTGTATGTACGATGAGGGGGAAACTGCAGAGCTATTTCTGTCAGTGATCTTTTGTAATCAGTTTTGAGAAAACAGAGGGTTATACTGACTAATAACTCACTGGTGTCTCAGTTGTGGGCTTCAGTTTCTCCTATCAAAAACAAAAGTAGAAAAACAATAAACCAAACTGCATGCTTTACAGATCTCAAAAACCCAACAGGAGCTCTTTGCCATCTGATCAATACTCCACAGCACTCTGCGTCTTCAAAGTACTACATAAGTGCTAAGAATTCAATATGATGTTACAGTAATGTTTAAGAACTGTATTCCTTTAAAAGAATACTATCACATTAAAAATTGTATTTAAATATATTCCCTTACTTTGTGGTATTGATTGGAATCTATGGGCTCCCCCAAGCTCATGCCTATGGCTTCCTACCTCAAACACAAGGCAACTAGCAGCTCCAAAACCTTCTCTCCTCCATTAACATCTTCCTACCCTCAAAGGCACTCACCCATCATATTTTCCCATACTTTTCCACTTAACTTTATTTTCTATATTACATATACAGTCATAGATGAAGGCCACATTATAGTTTACCTTTTATTGAAGGTGGCTTTTAGGATTCCCCACATTTCCCTTTACCTGTGGATTTTGTCCAGGGGGGAAGTAAGAGCACAGGGGGGAAGTAAGCATTTTTGATAAAATCTAATTTTCCCGAAGGATGAGAGGTCTGGAAGGAAAACATACCAGCCTGAGTTCCATTAGTTCCTTTGCTTCCTAAAATTATTATAAGTTGGGTCTGTTCCTTTCATATAATGTCAAAGGGGAGTCCATTTTTTTTAGCTTGTACTGATCATAAGATTATCTAAAATAGTTGTTTAAAGAAGACACTTTCATTGTCTAGTACTGATTGCAGGCTCCCAAAGAGAAAATATGTAGGGGTACAAATAGATCTACATGATAATAGGTGGTTGGCACAGGCTGTACATACATCCCAGGCCAAGAATGGGAAAATTGTGAAATGCCACCTTAGCCAGGAAAGACACAATAGCCTAACATCTGAGAAAATGCACTGCCAGAGGAAGCAGAAAGGGAAGGGAGCCCTGTGTCCTCCATGATAAATTTCCCAAATTATCTACATCTATATTATAGCATTTGCTTTTCAAAATCTGACACTGCTGTTGTCGGCGGAACGATTGTGAAATCATTCCTTGCTCAGCTGAATTCAGATAACTCAGGGTCACTGGTTCCACTTCTACATATTAATCTAAATTATTTCTTCTCTATTGTGAGATGTCTATTTCTACTTTCTAAATCAAAAAGTTGTTTTCTATTCAGGTTGTCAGCTGCCCATCAAAGTAGTGTCATATATACACGCACACTCTTCTCTAGTGGGTATACAAAACAGCAGCAGGAACAAAGCAAAAAAACCCCATCCCTCACAACAGAGGAAAAGGTAGGTTTGGAAACCAGCCTATTTTTTAAAGGCAAATCTTTGCAAGAGAAGCTGTAAGATGGAAGTCTCTTACCCTGGCATTCTTCAACTTCTCTCCTGTTGTGCTTGATATTTTTGATATTTAATACAATTTCACAATACTGTTATGTTTAAAAGGTACAATGAGATAATTCTTTTGGCACATAATTTGAGATCAAGTTCACAGGCATCTGAATGGACCATAGGTAGATTTTAGTCACCTATATTCCAGATTATGATTTAGAAGAGCCATGTTCCCATAGCCACAAAATTCATGTAAATTCATTTGGATGGCAAAGTTCCCTACATGCCTAGACAGAGGCTTCCAGGCATGCTCAGAAGTGATCCCGTTTGAGCACCTTGGCACCTAATTGCTATTTAAAATCCACTGTAATCCAGAATGGAGCTGGGGAGGAACCTAATTTCCATGAAATCCTATAGAAGGCCACATTCATTAGCTGCCCTCAGAGCACACTTAATTCATAGCAACAGCATCAAGTACAGGGATTGTCAACTGGGGGTAGGTGTACCCCTAGGGGTACTTGGGAAGGCCCTAAGGGGTACGCTTGGGGGGATTGAGTGCCGCCTTCCAGGAGCAGGGCCAGGAGAAGTGTGGGGGGAAGCTTGCATGTTGCAGTTGCCACTGCCACCCAGCACCCTGCACTGCCGCTGCTCCGCATCTGGCCATGTGCCCCCCTGCCCCTGCCCTCCTACTCTGCATCTGGCTGCTGGGGGTATACTTCTTACAAAAGGTTGAAAGCCCCTGACATAGTACAATAGCTTGGCTTAGCAGGGAACCCCTCAGTGAACTAAAATGAAAAAAGGAAGCCTACAAGAAGTGGAAACTTGGACAGATGACTGTGGAGAGGTATAGGAGTATTGCTCAGGCATGCAGGGATGAAGTTGGGAAGGTCAAAGCACAACTGGAGTAGCAGCTAGCAAGGGATGTGAAGAATAACAAAAAGGGTTTCTGCAAGTATGTTAGCAACAAGAGGAAGATCAGGGAATGTGTGGGTCCCTTACTAAATGGGACAGATGATTTGGAAAAAGGTGAAGTACTCAATACCTTTTTTTACCTCAGTCTTCACAGGCAAGGTCAGCTCCCAGACTACTGCACCTGACAGCACAGTTTAGGGAGAAGGTGAGCAGTTGACAGTGGGAAAAGAACAGTTTAAGGACTGTGTAGAAAACCCAGATATATATTAGTGCATGGGGCCAGATGTGATACACTCCAGAGTGCTAAGGGTGATGTAATTGTAGAGCCTCTGGCCATTATTTTTGAAAACTTGTGGTGACTGGGAGATGTCCCAGATGATTGGAAAAGGGCAAATATAGCTCCCCTCTTTAAAAAAAGGAAGAAGGATCCAGGGAACTACAGACTGTTTAGCCTCACCTCTGTTCCTAGAAAGATCATGGAATCCATTTCTAAGTACTTGAAGAGAAGGTGATTAGGAACAGTCAGCATGGATTACTTAACTGAGGGTAAGTAATTTCCTGACCACCCTGATTGCCTTTTATGCACTTAGGACAGAACAAGCCCTACTCTGCAGCCTTTGTACTACTCCCCACAGCTTGGTGTCATCTATAAACTTGCTGAGGGTTCACTCCATGCCATCTCCCAAGTCATTAATGAAAATATTGGTTATCAGTGCTGAAATGAAAATATGTTACTTTGGATTAAAGAGGCTGAACCTAATGTTGCTTTTACTTACACCAGGTAAATCTGAACTTGCCACAGTTATGCAAATAGACATGCTCCAGATTTCAACCAGGGTGAGAGAAGTTTTTCTGAGATGTACCAAATGTTTGCAAATTACTTTCAAATTTTATGACAATATTCATTTTTTGAGATATGTGAATGCTGCAATTGGGTTTTTTCTATGAATTACATACTTGCAGAAGGCGATGTCCTGTAATGAGTTGAAACCTTTTCTTAACCACAGAATAGGCACAGTGCTATATAGACAATAGGACTACAAATTTCCCCATGCTGTCCAACCAACCTGTTTGAACCTTACTTCGAGGAACTGCTTCTATGCTCAGGAGAGTATTTTAGTCTCTATGTTGCTTCACTTGTCTGACTCTGATGTTCTTCAATTATTTATTGAGTCTGACGCAGCTATTATAGTGAGTTTTTTGACGTACATACCAATTCCCTGGGAATTAGCCTGAGAACACCTATTAACTTTATTTTAGGAAATGGTCATCTAATGGGTAATAAATCGATTATAGCTACTAATGGCATGGATTTGTACCAGATACCAAGATGTGTACTTTTCCTGTGTTTAGTGCTATTTTCTCACTGGGTAACATAGGCGCTCATTCACTTTGGACACAAATACAAACCATTCCTAAAAAAAGGCCCCTTTTAAATCATTAATAAGCTTTCATCTGGTAAGTTGATCCTTCAGTCCATAGGGTTTAAGCATTGGAATAACTGGGCAGGCTTGGGATAGAAACTGATTCTCTATCTCCATACCATTTGTTTTCCTTCTTATATAAAACTATAGTACAAGAATGTGTCAAGCAAGACGCTTGTGTTGCACTGGAAAACAGAATAACAATTAGGGTGTAAAGATGTTGCCTTGGTGCCTTTGTGCCACCATAAACATTTTTATGGTGGCACAAAGATCAAGCAAATAGAAGTCCATGTCCTTTGTCACACCATACATGCTCAAAATTTGTGGCCATGACATAGGTAGTATGATGCTGTGCTGCTCCTCTCCATGAGCTTCCACCTTGCTGGATGTAGTCATGATCCTAAGAGCAACACCATTGGGAGTCTTGTACACCCGGTAGGTCGCCCATGACAGTAAGGTCAAAGGTGAGGTATCAAAGAACAGTCCAATATAACATAAAGACCTAAGTGGTGAAGCTGGCAGATGAAGACACATTTCTCAGCAGCTGTGAAGGCAGATGAAGGCTGGAGTGTAAGAGTAACCCCGGTCATCTTGGATCCCCTTTCCACTGGGCACAGGTTTCTCCTCTGCCAAGATCCGTGCAGTTGCTGATGTGCAATGGCCTCATGTAAAACAAGTCACATGCTGGCTTCTCCCACTGGGTCCAATCACCAATACCCATAACATCTACAAAGTTCTGTAATGATAGATGAGTGGCAACAGGAACAGATGAAGTGATTACTGGAGTCCCTAGTCACAGATCCATGTGCAGGCAGTGGTTGCATATTGGTCATTTTCCCTTGGAATGAGACAAGAGGGATATTCAGCAGTTGCAATCATGACTGAGCATAGGATCCCCTCTGTTCATCCCACATGGAGAGGGGGCTATAAAAGGTACCTCAGACATAGGCTATCCCACCTGATCTTACTCAACTCGATAACCAATTCCAGGGGGATCACTCAAAATGTACTAAACAAGACTGAGAAATCTGTGGTCTGACCCTCCCTTTAACCACCATCCGTAGTGTTTCCCGGAGAGTCTGCAGCTAAAGGATCATCCTTCTTAGCCATCAACAGACTTATTTTACAATGCTTTACTTGACCTGTGAGAGTCTATTACCCCCAGGTCCCTTTCATTCGTAGTGCTGATCAGGTTGGAATTGACAAGCCTGTAGGTGTATTGGACATATATAAGTCAGCAGGACTGGATGAACTTCATCCAAGAGTGATGAAGGAACTGGCTGAAGTCATCGTGGAGCCCCTGGCGAAGCTCTTCCAAAACTTGTGGTGCTCTGGGGAGGTCCCTAAGGACTGGAAGAGGGCCAGTGTTGTGCCCATCTTCAAGAAGGGGAGGAGAAATGACCCAGGTAACTATAAGCCTGTCCTGGGGCAAGGGGAAGATACGAACCTTGAAGGGTTAAAGGGGGACCCTGGGGGACAGTACACCCCAGGGAGAGTGAAAAGAAAGAAGAAATGAATAAAAACAGCTTACCGGCGGCAGGAACCGCGGTGGAGCTGGAAGTGGTGGCGGGACCCATGCGGCTCATTAGCCGCGGTTTTTTTAAAAGGGAAACAGCTGGGAGAGAGGGGAAGGAGAACCAACCCGGAAGTATAAGAAGGGGGAACAACAGAGCAGTGGGGAAGGACAGGTGGTGAGAGAGCATTGAGAGAAGAGCCCCTGGGTCCACTAAGGAGGTGGAGGGGCTGGGGAACGCTGCTCATAGCTCAGAACAGGAACCTGAACTGTGCCCAGGCAGAGACGCTGCTGTTGGACTGAGAAAGACCCAGGTGTCCCGGCTATATATAACCCTCGGGCCGCGAAGAGAGCCTACAGCAGGGACCTCGTCAACAGAGGCGAAGGCCAGCGGACCTACAGAAAAAGAGGTATCTGCACAAAGAGCCAATAAGACCCTCACGTCCGGGACAGAGGACCCAAGCGGGAGCCCGTCGAGGGATGGTTCCTATACTGAGGGACGTAAAGGGCATACATACATGAGAGTACCCCACGGGCTAAGGAAGGCAGCCCTAAGGGGGATGGGTATTTGGTAAAGGGGAGAGCACAGTACTAGGCACTCCCAGGTAATGATCTAGGGAGTGTTATGAAGGGGCATATAATTGTGTTGTCTGTATCCTGTCGGTAGATTATTTATTATTATTATTATTATTATTATTATTATTATTATTATTATTATTATTGTTTTGGACACCGAAGTCAGAGGGAGTCAGGGCCACTAAGGGCGCAAGAGTCAAAGGGGGTCTGGGCTTACTTGGCCCTCCTCCAGGGTCTAACAGGAACCAGGAGGAACCCCTCATAGAGTGAGGGTTGGCTGCTGACAACAGCAATAGCACACCGCCAAGGCTGGGTATAGGGCGAGGTACAGGGGAGGTTGGAGCCTCGCAAAGAACATCACGCCTCGGCCTTGGGGCAGCCGGAATCAGACAGTCAGACCCTTCCACCACTGAGATATCATCAAAGTCGTGGCAGGCGGGATAAGGAGGGGAGAAGACCACCTGAGGCAGGAGATCGTGGCCCCATACCCCTAAGGGACGGAGCGAAAAGTTATCATCAAATCCCTGGGCCGGGCGGTGAGGGACCATATGATTGAGGCCCGGCGGGTGCAAAGCCAATTAGCCTAACTTCTATCCCAGAGAAAATACTGGAAAAGTTCATTGTGGGTCTATGTGCAATAGGCTTGTAGAAGGTAGGATTCTGAATGACAGCCAGCATGGCTTCGTCATGGGCAGGTCTTGTCTTACCAACCTCATCGCCTTTTACAATCAAGTGACTTGCCACCTGTAGAAGAAAGAGGAGGTTGACATTATATAATTTGACTTCCAAAAGGTATCCCACAATGTTCTCACAAGAAAATTGGAAGACTTTGGGTTTAACTGCAAGATAGTCAGATGGGTAGGAAACTGGCTGTGGGATAGGATCCAGAGATTTCTAATGAATGGATCTGTGTCATCTTGGTGGGGAGTGGCCAGTGGTGTCCTGCAGGGGTTGGTGCTTGGTCCAGTGACATTCAGCATCTTCATCAATGCTTTGGATGTGGGGTTGAAGAGCTCACTGGCTATGTTCGTGGATGACACCAAGTTATGGGGAAGCGTGGTCACACTTGATGATTGGCTGCAGATACAGGTGGAACTAGGCAGGCTGGCAAGTTGGGTGGACCAGAACCAAATGAAATTCAACATCTAGAAATGTAAAATGCTCCACCTGACGATGAACAATCCCCTGCACACCTACAGGCTTGGCAATACCAACCTGACCAGCACTATGAATGAAAGGGTACCTGGGGGTAATAACAGACCACAGTATGAACATGAGCCAGCAGTGCGACGCTGTAGCCAGCAGGCCTAACAATACCGTGGCATGCATCAATTGATGCATCTCCAGCGAAACCAAAGAAGTGATTCTCCCACTTGACATTGGTGAGACTGCAGCTGGATTACTGCATCCAGTTCAGGATGGTGCACTTTAACAAAGATATGGTAAAGCTTGAGAGAGTCCAGAGAAGGGCCATCCGTATGATCAGACTTGTGTGGCAAGCCATACGAGGAAAGGCTGAGGGATCTGAGACTCTTCAGCCTGAAGAAGAGAAGGCTGAGAGGGGACTTGGTAGCAGCTTACCACTACATCAGCAGTGTACATCAAGGGCTCGGTGAACAACTACTCACCAGGGCTCCCTTGTGGAAAACTAGGAATAAGAGTCACAATATCTTGGAAGACTGTTTCCGTCTCAGCATTAGAAAAAAACTACTTACAACTAGGATGTCCAGACTGTAGAATAAGCTCCCTCCAGAGGTGGTACAACAAAGTGTCCACTTCATTTGGCAACAACTGTTTATCCCCTTACTCTTTTACCACCTTCATAAAGCTTTTGTAGCTTGACTATTTTTTCTGGCTTTTGGAACTTGTTTTGTGTCACAACAAAAGTAGAATTAATATTTATACAATTCAAGTTAATTTCCAAAGAAAACCTTTGAAACAAAATGTTCAGTACTTCCTGTGCCATTGTACCACATTCCTTTTATTCTGTATTGCAAGCTGCTTAAAGCATCTTTTCTTTTTACAGAAAACAGAATGGGAATATAGTGTCATTGGGTTTATATGAATTGTACTGAATCTTGTTCAGCTGAAGGAAATGTTGAGCAAATCCCCAAAAGTAATCGCAAAATGAATTAATTTTCTCTGCACATACATAACAGCTCTGGTTCTAATACCGTAGGCTTCTCCATGTGAGCTGAGCCTTACTCCTATACAGATCCCTTCTGAGGGAAGTACCCCACAGGCATAAGGCTCCACCCTCACAGATGTTTTCCAGGATCAAAACCTAGATTTGTGCATCCAGGCAGACTATAAACTCTAATAAAATAATTAAGGATCAATTCTGCAGCATTTTTAATTAGCATTTTGGCTGCAGGAGCAATAGGAGGGGGCTCTCTGCTCCTATGCTCTGTTAAATACATCCAGAAAATAAGAGATATACCATAGCCTTGATTGTTTACCCATCACGGGGAGACACTGAATAGACGTTGATAATAGAGGTGTTTTTCAATGTAATCAATAGATTACATGGAAGGTTATCTGGTTTTAGGCAAACAGTATGCACCCTTTTTCACAGAACATCAGGCTCAACAATGATTTTTAAAATACACTTAAGAAAATGGCATCACCTTAAGAACTATAACAAATGACACTTCTGGGGGGGCATTCATATCAATACATGCAGTAGACTCCGTTTACTGTTGCTTTTGGAATAGTCAACATAACGTTCTTAGGCTGATGCATTTTTCTTAAGCCTATTTGAAGATTACACTCAGTAATTCATTTTTCCAAGTCTATTCTAATAGAAAAACACCTAGCATTATACCTTAGGGCAACATTAATCATTTTGTATATTTTATCATCCACTCAGCATAAAAAAGAAATCATTTTCATTACACAGAACTGGATTTCCTGTGAAATTATACAGATCACTATTTTTATCACCTGTAGGAATATGAATCCAATTTGTAATGCTGTTTTAGTTTTTCTGTGTTCTCTTTTACCAAACAAATGAGGGATGAACAATCTTCAAACATATGTCTGATATTTCAGCTAAACATATAATAGGGTGTTTTGAGAGGCCAAGATCAAGTTCTCTTTCAGAGAACCATAAGGCTGGAAGGGACCTCAACAGGTCATCTAATCCTAAAAGTATAGCTGGGCAGTGACACCTGAGGCAGCACTGCCTGCTGTGGTGACTATCACAGCTACAGTCATGGCTATTTTAGTCATGGCACCTGGGTGGTTGTGCTAGTTGCCCTCTCAGTTATGATGTCTAATCCACCTCCCTGCTCAAGGATCATCCCTGTCTGAAAGAATGCTTTCATAACATAATTTCAAAGATTCTCCATAAAAATCACCTGCTTGGTCACAGAACTTTTTATTAAACAGTAGGTAACAGTTAGATATGAGTCCTTAGGATTTGTTAGGTACAATACGGACATTTGAGCCCGGGGTTCTAATGCCAGAGGCAGAAATACTACACCTTCTCAATCTAGTTCACAGAAGGGATTAAATGTCATGGTTGTCTGTGTGATTTAAAAGTCCAGGAGGTTGCTTCCCACTTTACATTCTTAAAGCATCTGGATGCAGAGGTAGTTCATTAGAGCAGTGTGGTATTTACACCTTCTGACAGGAGGATTACACTGCTTAAGGGCTGCATCCCACATCATTTAAAAAAAAATTGTTATACTAAATAGTTCCATGGCATGTAGGCAAGCTTGTTATTTCTACTGTCTATTGAGACAATACATTTGGAGAAGTTCCTGGGGTAAATCATCCATTTTTTGTTCTTACTACAGGCCAGATCCTCTTCTCCCTAAGTTCACTAAAGCTAGGTACAGAAAATTAAAAATATCTGGTACAAGTGATCGGACACTGGTCTAAACCTGTAACAGAACAGAAGTCCAGTGCCCATAGACCAGTTTAAAAATGGTGGAACCTGGTCTAAAATAGACCTGGATGGATATAGTATCAGATTTAATCAGTTTAGGTTAGACTGGTCTATTAAACTTCTGTGCCAGATGCCCTCCCAGCTCAAATTAGGTCACAGTCCCTCAGCATCCCACGATGTGTTGCAGCTTCCCCACTAACCCCTCCATGCAGGGCATCTGGCTCTAATACTGTAGGCTGCCAAGTTGTCCCCAGCCCTGGGCTGTTACAGAGAGGAGGCAGCAAAGCCACTGCTCCCCAGCCCTGTATCCTGCCTGCATCTGTCAGCTGGGCCATGCAGTAGGGGAGCCAGGATCAGGACTCCTGCTTTTCCATGCCCTCCCCACCACTGCCAGCAGCAGCAGGTTGGGGGGTGGGTCTGGGGAGAGATTCTGTGCTGCCCCCAACTCTGCAGCTGACAGCAGGGGATTAGGGGCATGTACCAAGCAGCCAATCGGGTGCAGCCTGCCAACTGGTTGCATTTGGCTGCCTTTGGCTGCCTTCAGTAGTGTCCAGCAGGCTGAGAGGTATGTGGAAGCACCCCCAGCCTGTTGGCCTTGGGCAGTGAAGGCATCCCTATGCCACCCTCTCACCCCCCACCAATGGGAAACCGTATGTTCTGTTCATTGCTGATCTAGTCTTTGCAGCTTAGAGAAACCTGTGAAGGTTTGATCAATTCCCCCTCAGACATTTTTGAATGTCTGTACCCAGCCTAAGTTCCTAAATGTGGTTAGGACCCTGAAAAAATATTACCATGTCTCCTACTGTGATCCTGGCCTGCAGACATCTTAGCCTGCAGCTGCAAAGAGGAGATCTTACCCACTGTTCATGTTACTGTTTTTTCACAGGCTTCGGGAGGGTGGAATAAGACAGCAGTCAGACTTGGCCTGTGTATGTGTCTAATGGAATAAGATTTGGCATTAGTGATTAAAAGAAACATATGAGGTGCATACCCTGTGAGAAACCTGTATACCATACCTTAAATGATACACTTGGGTGAAAAAGTATCTGGGGATGAATTCACTTTGTACATATCTGAAATAGTTCTAGATAGAAGTGCTTTTGAAAATAAGATTTTAAAACCATTCATTCTGACTACTTCAGTCCTGCTCAGAAAACTGAGTGCAGCACCACAGATTCTGTCTTACCAGAAATAGGAACTTCTTATAAACATTATTCAGAAAAAACAGGCAGAGGGGAGCAAGGGAAGAGTGAGGTGTGGGTGCATGGAATGAGCTAAAAGAAGTAAATGGTAGGGCTGTGCGAAAAAGCACCATTTCATTTTGATTTCTGTTTCGCCATTTCAAGGGAACAGTGTTTCATTTCAAATTTTATTTAGTTTTGAGAGCACTGTTCTGTTTTGTTTCATTGAAACTGTTTCACTGTTTTGACAGTGTTTAGACACTTTGCCCATAGGCTATACTGGGGAAGCATGAAACTGCCTATAACTTTGTCGTTTCTTGCCTGATTCAGACAAGCCAAGCGCCCTGATGGAACGTACATGGAGACACCAAACAACAACTGCGCGCTGGAATGAGCACACACCGAACATCTGTCAATCAACAGCAGAAGACCACCTGTCTCCAATCTCTCAGTCCTGATACTCAAAGGGAATTTACAAACCACTTTTCACAGACGAGCCTATGAACTGCACTTAATTAACCTCCTAGGTAAAGAAACTCATGGACTCAATATAGACATTGGAATTCTGACACACTACAACCTGCTGGACATCTGACTCCCCAGGTACCTCTGCACTTTTACCTGTGCTGCTACATCGCCCTTCCTCCACCACCCCAGCCTGCCCCACACCCCCTGATGCCTCCATTTCCATTTTCACTGACTGGCTTTCTTGCCTGCATTGCATGTCAGCCTCTCACTTCTTTAGTATTCCTTCCATCCATGAACAGCACACACACACCAACTGCAGGTGCTTCATCAGCCTGACAAAGGGTTTTTCAGCCTCAAAACTGGCATCCCAGGCAGCTAAGCTCAGCTCACCTGGAACCTCACAACTCCACTGAAACCAGCAAGCCTCAGGACTGTCAAAGACATGACAGGTCTGGACTTTCCCCAGACAGGATGGTGTGCATGCATGTGGTGGCTAGAGATTAAGATGGTGTGCATGTGTGTGGTGGCTAGAGGTTATGGTGCCTCTTACCTGCCTTTCACCAGAGGGATCCTTGGTCCTGGCATTTCCTGTGGCTGCTGTGCCTCCCTGACCCTGGCAGAGTACAGTTGTAGTGGTCATTCCCAGTGCAGTTTTAGTGGTCACGCTGTGCCTCCTACTTTCCCATAGTCCCAGCTAATACCTCCAAGTTCATCCTGGCATGAGAGCTCAGCAGGGACATGTTTTTCCCTTGCTGGCTGGTGATGCAGTGAGTGCCCTCTCCAGCTTGGAGAGCAGGGCATTAAATGGTTTTAAAAAAATGAAAAAAGGAAATAGGTATGGATGGAGTGAGAAGGGTAGCATTCACTCCATCTGCACCTGGAACTTGGGGAACCCCAGCTGTGGGAGGTTCACCTTGAGGAACACTAGCTGTTCCACCAAACCAGGATCTAAGCAGGTACCCTGGGGTATCACTACATCCCCAGCAATGCTGAACACCCTCTCACTTGGAACACTGGTTGGTGGACAGGACAGGTGCTGGCCACATCTGGTTAAGGCTTGCCCAGTAGGCGAAGGGGGTGCACAGCAGTGGCTCTACATCCTTGGTGAGATAGGCAGCCACCAAGGCCTGAGCACTACCTGCCTGATGGTGGGGTGTGGTGCCTCTGGACCCCACCATGGAAGCCATGCCCTTGGCCCACATTGGCAGCACCTGTGATGGAGGAGGAGACTGGCTGGTGGATGGCGTGTTAGCATGGGACAGTGGATCTCCCTCTTCCACATCCCCCCCGCCTCCACCATTCTGCCTCCCTGACTATCTTCACTAGCACCTTTGTCGACTGATTCAGGCTTTGGCTGCTGTATAAGCTGCCCTTCACTCTCAGATCACACGTGGCAGCCAGCATGTGGACTGTACTGGACCGCAAGGGATCAAGCTGTTTCCTGATGCCCTCCTTCACCTGCCTCACCAGTGCCTGCACATCTGGTGATAGCAGCTTGCCCCAGCCAGGAACACTGATCCCCTGGAAGCTCTCCATTTAGCTCTGAAATTCGCTCACTACAGGGATCACCTGGCTAAGGAGGGCATCGCCAATGCTGAGGGTCTCAGGGGCCTTGAGGAAGGACTTGAGGCCCAGCAAGATCTGGGAAATGGTACCTCACTCAGCTCTGTTAAGGAGGCCACTGATTCCAATCTCCCTGAGCAAGGCCATCTCATGGATGGCCTTCTGTTGCTCCACCAGCCTCTCGAGCATCAGGTATGTGGAGTTCCACCTAGTCTCCATATCCTGCATGATTTTGTCCTGTGGGATGTTCAGCTCTGTTTGTTTGTCCCGCAGCATCTTGCCCCCCTTGATGCTCCAGTGGAAGTAACCTGCCACCTTCATGCATTTGGAAATGAGCTTGCTGGGGTGATGGTGCCATCACCAGCAGTCCTGTCCACCTCCATGGCATCCCTGACTATAAGGTGGAACTTGTGTGCCACACAGCAGAGGCCAACAGACCACCTTGACCACATTGGCCCTATTGTCAGTGATCATAAACCTGCGGGTGAGAATGCCTTGCCCAATGTGCCACCCCTGCACCAAGTGGTTCATGGCTCCCATGATCTCTGTTGCTGTGTGGGACTCATCCACCACCTCAGCTTGAAGGAGAGCCTGCTGACAGCCTGACTGGTCATACCAGTGCCCTGTGAGGGAAAGGTATGAATGATCTCCACCACGGCTGCTCCAGAAGTTTGTGGAGCGAGAGGGAGACTTCCTTTTGGGCATGCTCCCTCTGGTGCCAGGCTGAAAAGGAGCAAGGGCAAGGGGGTGGTGCCTGCAGATATGCATCAGCATCCCTGCAGTGTTAATGTGTTTTGTTCCCTTGCCCTGACAGGTTTTGGCTTAGCAGCGAAGGCAGATAGTGTATGTGGGATCATCTGCCAGCTGAAAATGAGCCCAAACCACACTACCCACTCACTTCTGGGGTGCAGGTGCATGTGTGGATGCTGCAATTTCCCTCTTATCAGCAGGCACAGGCACAGCAACAGGAGGAGTGGACTCAGCTGAGCCACTTGCCTCCACAAGCTCTAACTCAGCCTCCTTTGAAGTGCATTCTGAAGAAGGAGACCTGGCTCTAGGGGAAAAGAAGAGCGTGGAGCACAAATTCAGCTCCTTCCCAAGAATTTCCCTTGCTAGGGTACTCAGATCCAGATCTAACTCTACCTCTTCCTCTGGCACTGAAAGGCTCAGCATCAGAAGTGAAATGGGGGTGGAGGAGACTGTCATGCTCGTGCTGCTGCTTGTTGTCATGGTGGTGTTGGTGGGGTTATTGCAGGTGCTCCTGGAGGGGATTCAGACTCAGGCACAGGCACAGGCAGTGGCACTGGGACTGGCACTGCTCCCCTCTCCTTGCTGCCTGTACTAGTGGAAGCTTCATGCCTGCTTGTAGCAAAGAGGTTATGTTTCAGTTTAGGTGGTGGGGGGGGAAACTTACACCTCTCCCTCTACCCCCCCTTCTTCCCTTCCCTGAAGACTTGCCAGCTGCCTTTCCAGCATGCTTCATGGTGTGTTTCGTAGTGTCTTGTCTTTATAAAAATATATAAATGTATATATGTGTCTTCCTATATAAATTCTATATTATAATATGCAATATAATTATGAAATTGAAAATAAGCAATGAATATAATAATAAAATAAAAGGGTATAGAAAGCAAGCAAAAGGTATTGCAGAATCTCACTTGCTAGGCTAGCAAGTAGGAAATCAATGGTAGTAACCTTTGTCGTCTAACGCTGCTGAGCTCCTGGAAGATAGCTCAGTAAATGACCCTGAGGCCGAAACAGGCCAGTTCACACAGGCCAGTTCACACAATGCTGTCTTGTATGCTGTTTTTTCCATCCCTCCCCTGGAGCACTGGGATTGGAAGGGACCTCAGGGAAGGATCATAGTCACTGGCCAGCTACACAGTCAATATCAGAACAGTCCTTCCCCCTCTTCCCCCTCCCTTTCCTTACTTTCTGTTTCCCTGCAGGCAAGCCCAGCTTCAGCTTCAAAACCTGAAATGTTTCTAAACTTTTAAAATGTTTTGACTGCCTTCATTTCATTCTGAGGCTGTTTCAAAGCCCTACATTTCATTTCCATTTCTCTGTTTTGAGCTTGAAACAAGTCAAAACAATGTCGAAATGAAACATCTGGCAAAATTTTGCACAGCTCTAGTAAATGGTCTGTTGTTATTTGACCTGCACTAATAGCAAGCTATGTTTTGAAGCTTTATATTTAATTGAATGAACATATAATGAAGTAAAGAATACAATTAATAGTATGCAATTTTAATTTTCTACATAAGTGGCCCACAACTTTTTCAGGCTGCAGTCTCTCCTGGACTCATGTGAAAGGAGAGCAGATAAGTAGTCGCTAGGATCTGTCCACCAGAGCCAGTTCTCTCTTACATGGCTAAAGACTAGGGGTGTGTGAAACAGGTCATATTCGATTTGGATTTGGATTCAGTCCAAATTGGGGACAGTGATTCAATGAGTTGATTTTATAACTAAAATTCAACCTCTACCACAAGTAATTTAGACCTATTGCTTAGTTAGGTTTAATCTTTCTGATTTGCTTCCTGTAAAGAATTGTGACTGAAAAAGAATTAAGTCTTGAGTGAACTGGACCTATTTATTTTTCTCATCTAGCACAGGGAATCAGAAGTTATAACAGTGATACCAGTTGACACTGCTTTTTGCTACTGGCAATAGATGTTTAAATAGCACTAGATATTGAGTGCAGCAGGTGGACATAACCCTACAGAGATGGGTATATTGCTGGCAAGTAGTTGGAAACTATTTTGAAAAAGTATGTGTGCAGTTACAAAACTTGCACCAATCCAGGCTAGCAGAATTTTCTTCTCTCCTTGTAATCAAGTGAGGTTTGATTACAGGTTTTATTTAGTACTAAAACCTAAGGTGTCTCTCACACCTTTTATTTCAGAGAGAAGGTAGAAATCATTTAATAGAAATGGCTACAAAAATTGAGTCCAAAGTCACAGTTGCTAGTAGTATCCAGGAACTCCATCTCTATAAATAGGATGTAAGCTCTCAAGTGGCACTCACTATCTTCCCAGTTTCAGAAGCCACCAAAACTCAGCCAAAGTGGTAGTGTGTGTATACACACACTACTGGGTATATATAGTCCACACATACACTATATTATATGCATACACATAGATCAGTGAGTGTATGTAGATAGGTATGAGATATATAACAGGCTTGCATATTATATGTTTGGTAATCAGTTATTTGGTCCCTATTGTATTCATGTGGTTCTTTCATATTAACTATGTTGTGTAAGAAGCATAAGACTCTACAACCATGCCAGATGTTTATAAATAGAAGTCCCCATTTACACTTACCCTAATACTTTTTCTTTTCTTAAATCTGGATTTTCTCCCCTCTTCATTCCTCCACTGATTTTCTGAATCAGCATTCACCATCATGATATAAGCCTAGTTTCTCATTCTATGAAGCTTTTTCAGTCTATTTCTCCAGTGAATGCCTTCTAATCTAAGAATGTCTTTATCAGAGGTCCACTACATCAGCTGTATTGATGTGGACAGACTGCAGGGTCCCCACAGAGCCCTTCTGAACCTATGGCACCACTCACATTGATCCAGTTACTGGACTGTAACCTTAGGTATTATGATTATGGAATAGTCCTTCCAGGGAAAGTAGTTGAAGTTCCACCAGTCTCTATTTTTATGATGCTCAGTGTAAAGCACTAGGAAGTAGATTCTAAACGACACTCCTGACAGATGGCCTGCATGAACTAATAAGTATCTTTAATTTCTAATTTCTATAATGCCTCTGGTTCAGATACTTCAGTGCCAACCATCTTTACTTATTATATGTCAGATTAGTCATCTGAGTAGTATCCCTTCCCAGTATGAGCAGACAGGATAATAACAGTTCATTCTTGTTGATGGAAGCAGGCAGTAGCTGCCGCAGACATTAATTATTACCCTTCTGGTTAATAACAGCAGCATTCACCATTAAGAAGAATGGGACTGAATCTGAGGTGACTGCTTACCATAAAAATATCCTTTTAAACTGAAAGGTAACTTAGAAATGAAAAGAAGCTGGGCTTCTGCCCCCTGGTTTCTTTGTAGAAAACAAAAAGATTACTTTTGATTAACTTAGTTGTCACAGTTAGAAATTCAGGCCTAGGCTTGAAGACATCATATTGACTAGAGAACAAATAAAATGGCCGTAAAAGAGCAAAATACGGAAGGTGAGCAATTGAGAAAAGATTTAGCCTTCTTGTGCACTACAGAGCTGCTTCCATTTTAACTACCTCAGCAGCATTTTTGCAGTGGGAACGGTTACATGCACAGCCATATCCATACTGGGGTTGTGCTAGCATAGTTCTCACACCCTTCGCTAATCCAACAGTGCCTCTAGAGCTCTGTGATATAGGTAAGTCCTAAGAGTTTAAAATTGTGGGGTTTGTTTGTTGATACCTACAAAAGGGTCAGGCAAATGGACAAACTGGGGAAAGTAGAGATGCTACAGAATATACAATATTGCTAACATTTATATTGTAACACCAGGAAAGACCATTTAGACAATTTTCTCTGGAGTGCAGATTAGATATGCCTGGTGTTTATATAGTTCTCTTTATTCTTGATAAATCTTCCTGTTGCCATCTGAGATTTCAGACTGCCCTGAAAAGAAGAAACAGCCTTTGGTTTGAAAATCTAATTTTCTTGCATCTACTATGTTAGCAACATTCAGAGCCCTGATGTAAAAAAGTATATACCTGCAGTCATTTTAATACGGTGTGAAACCCACTCAGAACAAGTTTAATTGACATAGCACTACAAATATTTAAAGCATCTGGTTCCTTCTCTGTCTCAGTGCTTCCAACATTCTTATCACTTCTGGATTGACCCATTGTTAACCATAGCCAGAATTTTTTTAGAAAAGATTTCAGAAGGACTATTTCTTAAACCTCCTTCAGAAGGGTATGGATTTAGCAGTCTTCTCCCAAATGGTGATACTGTAGCAGTTACAATACTAAGAGTGCACAGAAAACAACTAAGAACCGAAAGCTGAATTCAAGGGACATAATGTGACTACTCTAGGACTTTTCAATGACATTTCTGCACCCTTAAATAATTACACAGCTTTTGTGTTAGCAGCTTTTGGGTTTTTTGTTATTTTAATCCAAGAATTTATTTTTATAATCCTGAAATTGATCTAAAAATGTTTAATATAAAGAAAAGATAAGTAGGCATTGTTCAAGAAAGGGCATGCATTAGAAGTGAATTCTTTTGTCCTGCAGAAGATCTGACCTGAGCCAACTGACCTGTCACAATAAAAACAGATCACTGCTAAACCACACCAGGTTTTCCAAAACTAATTGTTTGATTTATTGCACTGGGTCTTGCAGTTTCATCCTCTGGGTTTCCAAAGCTAATAATTCTTCTTATATCTATTCTTGTTAGCATCCTGCAGACTACTATGCATGTGACATTTGCTATCTCTCAAGCCAACTCAATATAATTTTGTAATGCGCATAAAAATAGTTTAGGGGCCCAGGTCTGCCTTTCAACAAAATGATGTTTCAAAATTTGGATGAAAGTATTTGCAGTCCCCCATTTATTAAAGTTAAGTATACTGTGTATAGATAAACAGGAAGCCAAATGTTTCTTAGAAAACATTCTTCACATTAGAATCAAATATATCTGAACATGTAAACAGATACTGTAGCTGAGGTGGTTCTAATTTGAGCCTGATTTGAGCACAGCCATTTTACACACATAGCCCTTCCAAGCTGCAGTGTTGCTCCTCTGTCAGTAGGTGGCCCTTGAAAGCACTCAGCTAACAGGCCTGTCTCTGAAATGACTCACACAATTAACTTGAATGACCCACAATTATCTTACAGATGGACACAGCAATGTCCTGGGGAAAAGTGTTGTTATATTTTCTCTCACCTACAGGCACTTGAAGCTGGACAACAGAGTTGTACATCTGTAGGATCTGGGGACAGAAAGCTTTCTCCCTGGAGAAATACAACCTCTGTTTACAATCTCAGTGAAAGGGCAACAGCTGTGGCAGGATGGTTGTCTCAACAATTATTGACCCATTCTTAAATTCAAATATAAACTTGTAAATGACAATTATTTAGATTAGTTCTGCCCTAAGAAAGTTCTGAGGAGTTTCAAAGGGACTTAACCAAGCTAGGCAAAAGAACATTAACAGCAGATGAAGTTCAATAGTGATACATGCAAAGTAATACATGTATAGAAAAAAAACAGAACTATAAGTTTATCTTCCTAAATTAGCTAGTACCTGGAAAACATCAAGGACAGCTCAAGTGAAAGCTTCTGTTTAACATGCAGCTGTGATTAAAACACAAACAAGATGATAGAAAGTATAAGGAGTCTCATGGAGAATACAGAAAATATTATAATACTATTATGAAAAAGGATTGTGGTTTTATCTGGAATACTGCATGTAATGCAGATGACTCCATCTCAAAAATAATATCGTACAAAATTGAACAGAGATGTTCAGAGAAGGAGAAACAGAATGATTAATGTAATGAAAAACCTCACTGAGATTGAAAAGACAGGACTGTTTGCTGTGGAAGGGAGACATGATAATAATATTTAAAGTAATGAATAGTACAGAGAAGGTAAATGAATGGTTTTAGGACTGGCTGAATAAAAGAATAATGGGACACTAAATGAAATACCAAGGTGGTAAACTTAACACTGAAAAAACACAACATTTTTTAACACAATACATAATTACATTGTGGAATGCATTGTCACTGGATGTTGAAGCCAAAAACTTAGCATGAAGCAATAGTTAGACAGAATTTGGACTGTTGCATAGATAACACACTATGAGAGCGAATGTAAACAGTTTTAAAAATGGATAAACGTCATCATGCTTTAAGGCTTAAACCAACCTTTAACTATAAGAGGTTAGGATGAGACCTTCATGTGGCAAGCTTCATAGAATCATAGAGAACTAAGGCAGGAAGGGACCTCTGGAGGTCATCTAATCCAATCCCCTGCCTGAGGCAGGATCATCCCTATCTAAATCATCCAAGCAAATCCTTGTCTAACTTATTACTAAAACTACACTAAACTACCTATCACACAGTCACGAAGCATAGTGCCCAAAACTGCCACAGATAAAGCAGAGGGACAATGGTGGCCAATGTTTTGCCATTGCAAGGGTTGTTAAAATACACTTGAAAGATCAAAGGAAGAGGGCCATGTTCCCCATTACAAAGAATGTCCATACTAATGGACTTCCACTGGTCTCACAGGCTAGGTACAGACATTATGCTTTCACCAATATAAGTGATCGGAAACCAGTCTATACTCACAACAGAATGGAAGTTTTGCATAAAAAAGTCTATACCCATAACAGAACAGAAGTTCAGTGCACACAGACTAGTTTAAAAAATGTCAGAACCCAGTCTAAGAATTGTTCCCTCTGTCTCTGCACCAAAGGGCGAATGTGTGTTCTGTTCACTACCGTTCTAAATTATGCTGCGTAACTTACATCAGTTCTGCCTCAGGCTTTTTGAATGTCTGTATCTAGCCACAATCCATACCGATCTGACCATAAAACAAAATTCCTTCCTCACCCCAAATGTGGTAATTTGTCTGAAAGTGTGCAGAGGGGCAAAGCCCTCGATCTGGGAACATCTGGGTTTTAGTCCCATGAGCTGCACTGTCACAACCCTGTCAAAATCTACAGCCTTAGCTGTAGCCTACCCAAATGCTTCTGAGAAAAGCAAAAATAAATCCCTGATTTGCCTAGTAACAAGAGAGGAAAAAAAATCCTTTGTGGCACCAAGTGGCAACCAGCAAAGCCCAGAGGAATGGAAAATACTAGCAATGCACTAATACATATCATATCAGCACTGATAAAAGGAAAATTTACATTATTGGCAATCAGCTTTTTTTGGCCAATGTGGCCAGTAATGTGTGCATGTGAGCAGCTGCAGCATGCATGTGGTCAGGAAGGCAGCACAGCAGCTATGAGACCACTGTCTGGCCAGTAAGATCAGTGGGGGCAGATCAAGGCCCCCATGGTGAGGGAGGATGTGGGGCTAAGGCAGGAACAGTGGCAGGGCCAGGTGCTGCTCAGCCATGGCGGGGCAGGGCATGGAATGGAGCTGCAGGTGGCTTATCCAGGGATGTGTGCAGGGGTGTGGAGGGTAGCTCCTGCTGCTGCGCGCACCCCAGGGGTGGCACGGGGTGCATGTGCCTCCCAGATTTGTGTGTGGGACTAGGGCAGGCTGCTTTTTGTGGCCTGGGGCCAGGGGCTGTGCCAGCCTCTTCCTGGCAGGGAGACTGGGCTGGGGCTGCACTTGGGGCAGTTGGGAGTGGGGCAGGTGGAAGCAGCACTGGGAGGGGGAGCTGCAGGGTGGCTATGAAGAATTTTGGGGTGGCTGTAGCCCACCCCATAACCTGCCTCCCAGCGCCTTGGGAGCTGTGCTCAGGGTGGGTGGGGTGGTATGGGCAGCAGCAGCATTGGGAGGATGGTTACGGGGTGGGCTAAAGCCACCCCAAAATTCACCATAGCCACCCTGTAGCCCCCCTTCAGCACTGCCACTGCCTGCCCCACTGCCACCCACCCCAAGTGCAGCCCTGGCCCAGCTCCTCCACCGGGAAGAGGCTGATGCAGCCCCTGGCCCCAAGCATGCAACAGGCAGCCTGCCATCACCTCTTACACAACCCTGGGGGCACGTGCTCTTCATGCCTCCCCCAGGGGTGCACACAGTGGTGGGAACTGACCCCCACAGTTCCCCCAGAAGAGCCACCCATGGATCCATCCTGTGCCCCACCACACCCCAGTTGGGCAATAGCTCTCCCTGCCCCTGCCCCAGCCCCACTCCCACCTTCATGATGGGGACCCTTGACTCCACCCTCATGCCCCTCCCCCATGCCTTCCCTCCCCAGGCTTACTGGCCAGATGCTGCCCTCCAAGCTGCAAGGCTGTATATCAGCAATCAGATTGGGATCAGCTGATATGGCTGGTTAATAGTTTGCTATCAGTATCAGCCAAAAAAATTTTTATTGGTGCAAGCCTAGAAAATACCCATAATATAGAATAGACACAGCTGCTCTTAGATCAGCTCTGGCCAATGCTTATCCAACCTCTTCTTGAACACCTCCAGTGACAGATAGTCCACAACTTAGGCAGCATATTCTGCCTCACTGTTCAAATAGGAATGAAGGTTTTCCTGCTATCCAATCTAAACTTACTTTGCTGCAACTTCAAGCCATTGGTCTGCATCCTGGTCTCTGAAGCTAGGAAGAAAAGGCCTTCTACCCCTCAACTTTATGGCAGCCTTTCAGATATTTCATAGATTTCATAGACGTTAGGGCTGGAAAGGACCTCGGAAGATCATCGAGTCCAGCCCCTGCCCAAATGGCAGGAAGTCAGCTGGGGTCATAGGATCCCAGCAAGATAAGCATCCAATTTACTCCTGAAGGTGTTCAATGTAGGTGCTTGAGCCACCTCCAACGGCGGTCTATTCCAGACCTTGGGGAGTTCGGACAGTAAAGAAATTCTTCCTTATGTCCAGCCTGAAACGGTCTTGTAGTAGTTTGTCATCCCTTGGGGCACTCTGGTGAACAAATGTTCCCCCAGGTACTGGTGGTCACCCCTGAAAAACTTATAGGTGGCCATCAGATCACCCCTGAGCCTGCGCTTTTCCAGGCTAAAGAGCCCCATGGCTCTCAGCCTGTCGTCGTAAGGACTGTTTTCCTGACCTCTGATCATGCGCATGGCTCTTCTCTGGACTCTCTCAAGCTTCTCCAAACCCTTTTTGAATTGTGGAGCCCAAAACTCGATGCAGTACTCCAGCTGTGGCCTCACCAAGGCCGAGTACAAGGGGAGAATGATGTCCCGGGATTTGCTTGAGAAGCAGGTATGGATGCAAGCCAGAATTTTGGTGGCTTTACTAGCCACAGCTTCACATTGCAGGCTCACATTCATCTTGTGGTCAATGATGACCCCCAAGTCTCTTTCTTCCATAGTGCTAGCCAGTGTAGCACTGCCGAGCCTATAAGGATGCTGCAGGTTATGCCTCCCAAGGTGTAGAACCTTGCATTTTTTGGTGTTAAACACCATCAGGTTCTTGTCCACCCATTTGCTGAGTCTGTCCAGATCAGCCTGGATCGCCTTCCTGTCTTCGGGTGTGGATGCTTTGCCCCAAAGTTTGGTGTCATTGACAAACTTTGTCAGTCCGCTTCTGACTCCAATGTCCACATCATTAATGAAGATATTGAACAATATGGGTCCAAGGCCAGAGCCTTGGGGGACCCCACTGGTTACAGGGCACCGTGATGATTGACTTCCATCAATTACCACCCTTTGGGTCCGACCGTGGAGCCAATTTCGCAGCCAGAGGATCGTGGTGGACTCAAGGCCACAATTGGCCAGTTTTGCTAGGAGGTGATCATGGGATATCAGATTAAAGGCTTTTTGAAGTCAAGATATATGACATTAATCTCTTCTCCCTTGTCCAGGTGATAGGTCACGTAGTTGTAGAAGGTAACGAGATTGGTCAAGCAAGACCTATCCACAACAAACCCATGCTGGCTATCCCTCAGAATGTTAGCATTGGCCAGTCCATTAAGGATGGCCTCTTTAATAAACTTTTCTAAGACCTTCCTGGGGATAGAAGTCAGGCTGATGGGCCTATAGTTTGCTGGATCCACTTTCCTTCCTTTCTTCAAGATAGGTACCACATTGGCCTTCTTCCAGTCTTCAGGCACTACACCAGAGCGCCAGGAGTTTTCAAAGATCCTTGCCAGGGGCTGGGCTATGATGCTTGCCAGCTCCTTGAGTACTCTGGGGTGTAGATTGTCAGGGCCGGCTGACTTGAAGGTATCCAGCTTCTCAAGATGTTCATTCACAAGGTCAACATTGATGGAGGGCAGGGGATCTCCCTCACTCGGACCTCCCTGTCTCGTAGTGGGCATGGGTGTCCCATTGGACCAATGCAAGACTGACGCAGAGTACTCATTTAATAGGTTGGCTTTTTCCTGGGCCTTAGTTTTCAGTTGTCTTATCTGGTTCAGCAGTGGTCCAGTGTTGCCCTTGCTCTTCCTCTAGCTCCCTTTTCTCTCTATTTGAAGACTGCTATCATGTCCCTTCTTAAGTACTTCTGTTAGCTGAACATGCCCATTTCCTTCAACTTCTCCTTATATGGCTTGCCTTCCAAACAATTTTTCTTCCTGCTTCTGGACTATCTCTGACTTCTCTATGCCCTTTTCAAAATGTGGAGCCCAAAACCTATAGGTTGGGAAACACCCTTCTTGTCAACACGGTGGCAAAAAGGGATCTTGGAGTCATTGTTGACTCCAGGATGAACATGAGCCGCCAACACAAGGAAGTGGTCAGTAAGGCTAACTGTACCTTGTTGTACATCTACAGATGCATCACAAGCAGGTCCAGGGAGGTGATCCTTCCTAATTGGTCAGGCCACAATTAGAGTACTACATCCAATTCTGGCAGCTGCACTCCAAGAGGAATATGGCTAGCATTGAGAGGTTCCAGAGGAGGGCCACTCGCATGATCAAAGGGCAGCAGGGCAGGCCCTATGTGGAGAGGCTAAAGGGCCTGAACCTATTCAGCCTCCACAAGAGAAGGCTGAGAGGGCATGTGGTGGTCATTTACAAACTCACCAGGGGAGACCAGCAGGAATTGGGGGAAGCTTTTTTCCCCCAGACACCACCTGGGATTACTAGGAATAATGGGCACAAATTGTTAGAGAGAAAGTTCAGGCTGGACATCAGGAGACATTACTTTACAGTTAGGGCTGCCAGGTTCTGGAATGGGCTCCCAAGTGAGGTGATACTCTCTCCTACCTTGGCGGTCTTCAAGAAAAGGCTGGACAGATATTTGGCTGGGGTGGTATGACCACAGCACCCATTCCTGCCTGGGGCAGGGGGTCGGACCTGATAATCTGTTTAGGTCCCTTCTGACCCTAAGCACTATGAAACTATGAAAACTGCAGACAATACTCTAAATGTGGCCTAACCAGCGCCAAGTAAAGAAACACTATCACATGTTGTATCTTGATCCTAGTGCTGCTAATGATGCAGGCCAAAATGGCATCCCCTTTTTGTGAGGCTGTATCACACCACAGACTCATATTAAGGCTGTAAACTGCCAAGCATAGGCAGAGAGAGAAAAAATTATTTCGCAAGGCTGAGAGAACCCCCCTCCCGAACAGGTAAGTCTGCAGGGGGAGGGGAAATGGTGAGGGGAGGAGCAGAGCTGAGGATCAGGCAGGCCCTGAGAAGTGAGGACAGGGCACAGGATGAAGCCACAAGCTGCTTATCCAGAGGACTCAGAGAGGGGGTGTTGGCTCCTGCCACTGCACGTGCCTGGGGGAAATGGCGGGGGCATGTTCCCCTGAATCTGCACAGGGTAAGGCAGGCTGCTGCTGTGGGCTGGGGCAGGGGCTGCACCAGACCCTTCCTGTGGTGGGGCTGGGCCGTGCTGCATTTCAGGCGGGCAGTGGCGATGCTGGGAGCGGGGTGTTGGGAGATTACAGTGAATTTTGGTGTGACTGCAGCCCCCCGCATAGCTCCCCTCCCAGTGGTGCCACTGCCTGTCTCAAGCACAGCCCAACCCAGACCCCCTGCTGGAAAGAGCCTGGTGCAGCCCTGGCCCCAGCCCTCAGTGGCAGTCTGCCCTGCCCTGTACAGATCTGGGGGCATACACACCCTGAGCCTCAGAGGGTGCACATAGCAGCAGGAGTTGCGCCCCCTACATGTGTCATTCATGGGTCAGTCCCACACCCCACACCAGCTGTGCAGGGTCTGCCCCAGCCCCAGTCCCTCCCTCATTGCTGTGTGTGCGCACCTGCCCACTCTGCTGCAACCACCAGAAGCCCACATCAGGGCTGCCTTGTGGCCCTACCGCTGCCCCACATTTGCAGGGGTCTAAGCCCCATTAGCCCACCTCACTGCCTATGCTGCCAAGACCCCTAGATCCTTCCCAGTGGGGCTGCCATCTAGCTAGGTGTTACCCCTTTTTTATTTGTATTTTTGATTATTTTTCCTGAGACCCCTTGCATTTGTCCGCATGGAACCTCATCCTGCTAGTTACAGCCCAACCTTCCAGCCAGTCAAATACCTTCTGAATTGAACTCCTGTTCTCCAGTGTGTTTGCAATTTTCCCCAATTTCATGTTATCTGCAAATTTTCTCAACAAGCTCTCTATTCCAGAATATAAATAATAAATAAACACATTGAACAGCACTGGGCACAGAACAGATTCCCATAGTACTCCCCTTGAAGCCTCATGTGGTTCTGACATAGATCCATTTATATTTACTCTTTTTTGTGGCTATTGAGCCAGTTGTCTATCCACTTTATAGTATTCTTTTCTAACCCACATTTCTCCAAATTTTTATGAGACGCTCACATGGGACTTTGTCAGAAACCTTGCTGAAGTCCAGATACACTATATCCACAGAATTCCCTTTGTCCACTCAGGTAGTCCCTTTGTTGAAGAAGAAGATCAAGTTTGTTTGACACATTTTGTTCATAGTAAAGTCATGTTGGTTGCTCAAGATCAGCCTTTCATTCTACAGATGTTTGCAAATAGACTTATTTATGTTATGCTCCAGTAACTTCCCAGATATCAAGGTGAGGCAAACCTTGCCTACAGTTCTCTGTGTCCTCCTCTGCCTTTTTTAAAGAACACTATGTTGGCTCTTTTCCAGTCCTCTGGTATTTTGCCCATCTCCTATAACTTCATAATTTTTTCGCCAAGGGTTCCAAGATCTCCTCTGCCAGCAGGAACTCCTCTGCCAGGTTCCTTTAGAAACTGGGGATGAATTCATCAGGACTTACTGACTGGAGTTCATTCAGACCCATCAAAACCTCCCTGTTTCTTTTCTTATCTATCCCTTAGCTTCTCTCCTTCCTTATTCAAATAATCTTTGTTAACTGTCTGGTTGCAACCTCATGTTTTGTGAAGACTGTGGCAAATTAGTTGTTGAACAGATCTACCTTTTTTTTTTTGCATCTTCTGTTAAGAGTTCTCCTTGGCTATTTAATAGTGCACCCATAGCTTCCTTCGTCTTTCTTTTCTGATCAAAATCTTTATAGACGGTCTTCTTGTTGTCCTTAACATGCCTTGCCAGGTGAAGTTAATTTTTTACCTTTGCCTTCTGAACTTGTCCCTTCAGGAGCTTATGACATAGCACCCTAGTCTTCCTTTTTTGCAGATTTCAAGAGTAATTGACATTGGTGAATGAGGGACAGATGGTCTAAAGGTCTGATCCAGGTTGGCAATCCCTATGCTCTCCTGTTCCAAATCTGGACAAGCAGCGAAATCAAAGATAAATTAGATTAGATAAATTAGATAAATGTATCATTTATGAACATTAGATAAATTCCACCTCAGGAATCAGTAACATTAATTATTTTGAGTGGAAAGACCTAAAACTATTTATTCAATTAACTAGTAACAAAAAGGCATAAATACAGTACCATGTGGCTAACAAAGCAGCATTTCAGAGTAAGTTTTCTTTAAAAAAAATTGTGTTGTGAATGTGGCAGAAAGAACAAAACTGGTCCATGTGCAGCTGAGACTTCGGTAGCAATATTTTTATTCCAACAAGAAAGAATTGTGATTGAAATTTGAAAGAATTTTTGATTGTGCTGAATTAAGGTTATGAGTTAGTGTTGCAGAATGGGGCCTTCTGTGAGGGGCAATTAAGACCAGATCCTGCAGATATTCTTGTCCACATGTGGTTAATTTTGATATACAAATGGATAGCCCTGAGAGTTTTGCAGCAGTGTGGCTTATTCTACATCAAGAGTATCTGGTTGAAAAAGCAAGAAAACAAACCACAAAGCCTGTAGTTGTCTTGTAACAAAACTGTTAACTGAATAATCAGTTTAAGAGCAAACTTTGGGCAGAGTGCCTATGGTACGATGAAAAAGTGGGATATTTGACTAGCTTGCTGTACATCACACCGTATTGCATGGTATTCATAATTACACAATAAAAGAAACATTTCCACAGTCAGGGAGAGTCCTCTACATTTTCAGAGGCTCCCAAAGAGTGACCTGCAAAGCAATTTCTTTGCTGCCCAGAACCTGACTTTTTAACTGTGTATCCTTGACAGAATCATTGAAACTATAGCCACTGACTCTTCAGTAGTAATTAACTGCTAAAACTTAGCAAGAGCTCTGCAGTCAACTGTTTAAAGATAATTGATGTCTTTTGCAATGGGCTTAGTAAGGCAGTAGAGAATGTGCTTTCCCTTTACCACTCCCCTTACCCCAGAGCATACTGAATATTTTGCGAGATACTCAGTTAATTGAGCTGTTCTGACATGTTATGTTGGCAAGAAAAAACAGCTGCATAAAGTCCCTCTCTAAGTTGAAATAAGCAATAATTCTGGGTTATTCTTATTGTAATTGTGCATATGTAAGGCAGGTTATGTTACATCTATTCAACATAAAGGTATTGCAGTGCAGATTCATTTAGTTATGTGGCCCCTGGAGGTATGTACCTTCATGAACAAAATTTTGAAAAACCCTGTTTTAAAGGTACAAAACACCTAAAACAGTGATATTCTGCTTCAGGTACATAGTTACACACATCAACGCACACATAAGACAATGTAGTCTAATTTTTTAAAATTCTTAATTACATCTCATTATGCCTATTCTTAGCTCCATGTCCTGCATTAAATAACACCTCGACTTCCAAAGCTAATGAAAAACAGTATTTTTTCACATGAAACCTAAATAGTCATTGGTTACTTCCCAAATGTGAAACTTTGATATTTTACAGATTTGCCTTTGTAAGGGCAACAATTTAAAAGAAACTCATGCAAAGCTATTCGTTAAACCTTTAAGGCAACACATTATGATGAAAGAAAAGAGGCAAACTTACTTATTTACCTAAGGACATGAAAGGTTATATGACCCCTACATGCTGCACAGCGTAAGAGAGACAAGAAGAAAGTGGTGGAACCTTGGGCAGCTCACAGAGCAAGACTAGCCCACAGGGGGATAGTATACAGCACCCCTCAATTTGGTACAACGAGCAAGAATGCTCCTCCAGGATTCAAGTTAATTATTTTATCTTCTTGAGAGAAAATCTCTCTGAGTTTCCCCCTAGGCAATACAGTTCTGAATTGTTTTCAGCCCTGAGCTATGTCTAGCTGGCACAAATAAGCCAAAAAGTGATACACTTTTTTTCTTCCAACAATTCCAAACAAATATGCCTTTGCCAGGAAGCATTGGCCTAAGTGTTTTTGCTGCTCCTCTGTCTTCTTCCCAGTCACCTCCAGTTACGAGGCAGCCCAAAGTGGGGGATAGAGATCAGGAGCAGGGTAGTAGCTGGCCTCTCCTCCCACTTTCCCCCGGTTCCTAATCCTCGGCTCCTAGCAGCAGGCAGGAGACCAGTAGCAATTAGCCACAAAGCATTCTGTTAGCTGTTATTCTCTTGCTCCTCTGACTCACTTCTAGCTACTACATTTGGCATGGCACTGTGTCCCCTCCTAATACAGGGCCCAAATTGAATCCTTCCTTTGGAGGAGGGGAAGGAAGAATGTTGAGGATTTGCTTCTGATGTCAACAACCTGTTAACTTCACAAATGTTAGTCATTAGATGTTAAAGTTAATGGGGATATATTAAACTCAGAGTTCCATCAGTTTCTCATTTTCTATTGTTCAGCTATTTGCATTTTTTATGTTTCATAAGAACAGTAAACAGAAACAAAAACATAAAAAATGCCTGGCTAGAAATATAGAAGAGTGATTGCACGTCAAACAGTGATTATGGAGAAGTTAGAAGTGAGTCACTCTGAGCTCTTAGGGAGTCTGTACTTACGTTCAGTGTAATCACTTTTCCTTGACATCAAGAACTTGGAGGCTTGAGCACTATATTAAATAACCTACTTGAAGGTGCTAGCAAAATAATAATACAGAGTGTGGCTTTTATGTGTAAATTGTATTGTGCTAAGCTGCACTACACAAAACTGTAAGCATGCTGCGTTTATATTGGTATGAGAAGAGAAAGCATCACGTGATACTGTTAGCATACAGCACACAGTATAAAAGACAAGTAATGGGACACAGGCCTATTTCAGCTCCTCTGAATTAAATCAGTCCCCTTGAAAGAATAAAGTTACGGTAACTGGATTCAGTGAATTGTAAGACTGTATTCAATGTTTTAGGTGATAAAACCCAGAAGCCTCTGGAGACTGGCAATGGGACCAATGTCCTCTATTGTAAGATCATTCTTCTGTTTCTCAGCTCTGCCTCCTTTCGTCTTTAAAAACTTTCATTCTCCTCCCTAATGCTGCTGCCAACTCCTATCAACTGTGCTCTACCTTCAGTTTCCTCTGTAAATGCCACTTTCTAGTTACTGCTGCTACTTCTTCTCGTCACCTTCTGCCCCAAAGCTTATTCACAGTAACAAATACTCTCGATAGTTCTTTTTTCTCCCCACTTCATTCTTCTTGTATGTAGGAGGCCTCTATAACTTTCTACATCTTAGCTTTTATTTGATCTCTTTCTATGTACCCTTATTTCCTGCCTTCCTTGGCACCCTCTCAAATATTTCTCATCTTTACTTGTCTTCCTTGCCTCCTAACATGGGTTGGTTGGAGTATCTCAGTTTGGTTATGAACATACTCTTGCTGTTGGCAATTGAGATAACTATTTTATAACCTGCTCTGCTCATTCTGTCTCCCTCCCAACAGTTCAAGTCTAACTTGATTTGAATGGCCTCTTGGGAAGAACACAGAGCTGTTCTGTGGTAATTTATAAATGCTGTATGTGACATGGTTACTGGGATATTCACTTTGACACTATATTGTTTTGGTTTCATAGCAATCTGTTTGAAAAAAAACCCAAGCAAGAAACTAAACAATGATTATAGACATCCTTTTTAGACAAACTTATGCAGGATACTTTAGATAAAGATATTCGTGATTTGAACAAGGGTTGGACTACATGACCTTCTGAGGTCACATCCAGCCCTCCTTTTCTATGATTTGTATGATTCAGCAAATCTACAGGGCTCAGTACAGGAGAGTGGGATGCACTTGGCTGAAGGAGATGAGCCTGACTCTTGTTGCCAAATTTCCAGGACCATCTGGAGCCACATGGCCTGGATGCCACAGCTCTGCCGGCTACATTGGCCCACAGAGCATATCTTGGTTATTCTGGTTTGGAATTTCCAGCAGAACAGAGCTTGCTTTACTGATAGAGTGAGCCACATCAGAGAGAATATTGGGTTTAAATTTCATTAAACTATTTTTAAATGTGAACCTATGCAATACACTGTGCAATTCAATGAGCTGGTGACAAGCACTCTTCCATGCTCAATAATTTTCAACTTCAGAGGAATACTGCCTTGCCTTTCAAGAAACAAAAAAACTTTTAAAGCTCTGGTCCTGAGCTGGCAACTAGAAAAACAGATATTCATTGCCTAAAACCAGCATCCTCAGATACCCAGAGCACCAACAACCATTATTTCTATCTCACAAGAGAAGACTACTCAGCAGCAGCCAGGACCTAAACTTGAACAACAATTCTTTGGGCTAGGGACAAACATCACACACAAACTAGTTTAAGTGATCGGGAACTGGTTTAAACCTGTAACAGAACAGATGTTCAGTGCACATAAACCAGTTTGAAAATGGCTGAAACCGGTTAAGATAAACTTGGTTGAATGTAGTATCAGACTTAACTGATTTGGGTCAAACTGGTCTATGCAATGTCTGTCTCAGACCTCTAGCTGGTTTAAGTTAAACCAGACTCCCCTAGCATCCTAGCATGCTCTCTGGGGTGGGTAGGGCTCTCTGCTACACATCAGAGCTGGCCCCTTCCCTCTGCTCCCTGGCTGCAGCTCCAGCTGATACTGCAGGTATCTGCCTGGCTTCCCCCTGCTTCAACCCTCCCCTTGCCTTCTCTCTTCCTGCTAAGCAGGGATCCCCATCCCCTCTGCCTTACACAGACACCTCTCAGCATTAGCTAGAAGACCACATGCTGGCTATGGTCCGTGCTGTGGCAGACAGGACAAAGGCAGAATCAACAGGTAGCTGGTAACACTGCCAGGGCCTGGCCACAACCCTCCTCAGCTCAGCAGTATGGAAGAGACAGGAAGGCTGTTCTAGCACCCCTGCCTTCTAGCTTGAGCCACTGCAGGTATGTGCCTGCATGTCTAGGATGTCTGTGCAGTTACAGACTGATTCAGCCTAGCCAGGTCAGACTAACCTGCAAAGATTGAATCAATTGAGACTCAGGGCTTTTGAATGCCTGTCCCTAGCCCTAGTGTTGAGTAGGGACAGGAAGCAGAGAGAAGGAGGCTGCCTTCCTCCTTGGGGAGGAAAAGGAATGTCTGCTGGGACCTTTTTCTGTGACATAGTTTCCAAGAGTGTGACCAGCCTGATTTTTCCCCTCTAGACAGTGAGGAAAGAAGACAAAAATATTTACTTTGTTGAGGAAATTCTCTTTGTTCATTCCCTAGCTCCTAAAAATAGCAATAAGATGTGGGGAACATACCCATTTCCACAGCCAGTAACTCACTGTATAAGCTAAGAATAAGGTAGGGGCTGGGGTATGGTAGGTGGTGGAGCTTCAAGCATGTGTTTGAAATACCTCTTTCAAGTCTATTTTTCCCTTTGAGAAAAAAGCCAGGTGTGAGGTTTCATTTTGGGAGTGAAAACCTATTTACTCAGGGTCTAGAGCAGAGATTCCCAAACTGTGAGTCACGACCCCAAATGAGGTTGCAACATCAGTGAATAGAGGTGCATTAAACATGCCCCCTGAGAATTTATGCACCCACAGTGGGGTGCGGGGCTGCAGTCAGGCCAGACTACCACCACAGTGAGGCATGCAGTGGTGGAAGTGCAGAGTTGTGCCCAGGCCATGGTGGTATGGCTTGGGGCGGTGCTGAGCAGGATGATGCGGCACTCCCTCGCTCCCTCCCTTGCTGGGTTCTGTCCACTGGGCTGCAGAGCCCCCCCTGGGGGGGAAGCAGTGTGGGGAGCCCCAAGCCTGCAGCAGGCAGCCTGCATCCTCCTCCCCCCATAGGCTCTGCTCTGGCAGTGATGGCTGCAGGGGAGGGGATGGCGAAGGGTCGAGGGAAGCCATGCTCTGCACTCCACTCTGGCCAGAGCAGCCATTGCCTCCTGTGGGTGGCAGCTGGGGGTTGGGCACTGCTGGGAGGGGCAGGAGATGATACTACGCACCTACGGGAGTGGGGGGCTGTGGGTGGGGAGTGAGGGGCACGAGCAGGGCCAAGGGACTTTGGTTTGGAAGTGAGGGGCCATGCTGAGGAGATGGGGTCATACATGGGTCACACCAAGGAAAAGTTTGGGAAGAACTGGCTTTGAGCATTCTCATCAGCCTGTGGTTTTAAAAAATATTAAGTGAAACAGGGAGTGCAAGACGGCGACAGTGCACAGAGGCATGGATGGCTGGTGCCTCCTGAGATGGGCTGCTGGAAGCTCGAGGGGCCTTCCCCTGGTGACCTATCCCTGTGGTTGCCAGGCTGAAATGGGGGCTCAGGCAGGCATCCCATGCTGCAATACACAGCATGACTGTGGCCTGGGTCCTGGGGCACAAGGATGTCAGTCAGCTGCCACAGAAAGGGCACAGATTTGCGGGCACTCCTCAACTGATGGTTATGGTTGGTGATAGTAACGCACTGTACCCACAAGGCCTTGACCTTTATGTGGCAGTGCTGTGCTGACCAGTTGTGACTGTGCTCCTGCATCTGGCCTGACAGCCTCTTGTAAACATGGGCATTGGAACAACTTGCTCAATGCAAACTGCTTCTGTACCTCCACCTCACCTCAGTGCCACAAGGTTGCCAGTTTCCTTCATGGACCAGTTGGGGCTCCTGCAGGCAACATGTGGTGTCAGTAATGATGCCAACAAGGTCCCCATGCAGGCTGTCTGGGCCTCTGCATAACTGTGTGCAGCACCCAGCACAGGGGCACATCATGGAACTAAGAGCTGCATGGTGACGTGATGCCCTGCAACATCTGCAGGGTCTGGGCAGGCTGCTGGGGGTTGTCTGTGAGCAGCTGGGGCCCTGGGTGACTCAGGTTGGTTTGCAGGCACAGTGGGTTTCCATCTCTGACCACAGTTGTTGGTCAGGGGGTGCATGAAAGACCATGCCCTTTATGCAGCAGCTGATCCTCATGGCCTGGGACCCGGCCCACAACTGTACTGTGTTCAGCAGCACAGGCAGCCTGCCTGAGTCCCCACTCTGGCCTGGCACCCATTGTGATGTCCTGCAGCCTCCATCAGCAGGTTGGGAAGCCTGGGCTAGTGCCTGCCCTGACAGTTCCACAGCCACAGCTGCGGCCCCAGCTGCAGCTCCAGCCATGAGGCACAACTGGCCATGTCATCACAGGCTGCCAGTAGTGCCAGCTCCTTCCTGTGGGGGGGGCCCTGCCTGAGCACCTGCATGCTGCACCCTGCCATTTGGCGAATCTACCCTGAGCCACACATTGTTGCTGCCAGAACCAACTGGAGCTGCCAGCCACATAAGCCCTGGCCACATGGTAAGCACCGCACTGGGGGGAGAGCCCTCTTCAGCCCCTGCTGCCAGCTCTAGTCCCTGCTCTTGCCCCGCTCCCTGCCCAGCCCAGCTGTGCTTCCCTGGACCCCAGGTTCCCCACCCACAGCATGCAGGGAGGTTGGAGACAGTGCAAAACTTTACTGAGCAGCCCATGGCCCTACAGCAAGGTGGGCATGGGCCTCTCACATGCTAAGGAACACATCTATGTTGGCAGTGATGTCCTCCTCAGCTGCAGGGGGCAGGGATGTGTAGTGCAACCAGAGGTAGCCCTCCAGGCAGCAGCAGAAGTTATGGGACAGCCCAGGCTTACCCTTCACACCATCAAAACTCAGGGTTCTGTGCCAGGTGTGCAGGTTCACTCGGGGAACCATGGCAATCAGGAGCAGCAGGGTGTAGTGGGTTGGGCACCTCTCCATCCATTCAAAATGCTTCTTGAGCAGCACCCAGGACACATGCAGCAGGGGCACATTGGGGCACAGTGCAGGCATGGCCCTAGGGTGCCTTTCCAGAGAGGCACTTTGTGGGATGGGTAGGGTCACAGGCAGCTCATCATCCCAGTTGTCTGGCAGCCCTGTGCCCCCCATGGGCTGGGTAGCAGCACAGGAGAGTGGTGGGCCTTTAGGAGTAGAATGATGGGTAGTGGGGTCTGTACCCGCAGGAGCAGGTTCTGGCAAAAGCCTGGCCTATCCCAGGATGAGAATTGGGTGGGGGAGGCAGGCTGCCTGTGGCCAGTACCCAGCGGCCCACCAGCCCCAGAGGAGTGATCAGGGACAGGGAGCTTGGCCAGTGGCCATCTGAGCCCGGGCCTGCCTGGCCAACCTATCATGGTCCCTGGGCTCCTGTGCATGCCTGACCCCTGATCTGAGGCTGGGCACTGCATGGCCTCTGGTACAGACCATCTTATCTTAAAATGTTGCAAACTTTCACAAGCAGTTTCTTTCTCATGGCTCTGTGGGCCCTGCAGCTGCAAGCAGGGGTGAGGCTACTGTTGGCAGCTGGGATTCAGCCTCAGAGTCATTGCTGCCTGCAGCCGGGGCCCTGCAGATGCACCTGCTCCACCAGAGGAGCACCCAGGACAGGACTCTCCTCCTGGACTGGCTGGTGATGGTGTCAGAGGGCCATCTTGAGGCTACAAGGGCCTGGCAGATGGAGGACATGGTATACCAGGATAGGTGGCAGATGAAGGATGTATCCCATGAGGACAGTTGGCAGGCAGAGGGCATGGCCCATGAGGATGTGCAGGACCAAGCAGACCAGCAGTTCTGTCCGTGGTTCTGGGTCCTGGAGCATGAGTGGGTGGAAGCCCTGTGGGAGCAGAGCACTTTCAAAGGCAGGAAAGTGGAGGCCACGGAGGACAACCATTGGGTGCTGGACACCATCCAGGCCCTGGCGGTCACCTTCATGCTGCCTGCTGTCTGGCTTATGACCCAAGCCCCACCTGCTGCCCACCAGCAAGCCCCCGCCATGGACCTGAGTGGAGGTCCAGTGGAGGTCCAAGTCAAGAGCTCCTCTCCCAGCCCCCACCCTGCCTAAGCCACCTGGCCCCTGGCCCCCACCCCACCTGGGCAGGAAGCCCCTACCATCCTACCCCTCCTGCCTGGACCTATCCCCTCTGCTTACCCTGGCTCCACACAGGTATGGAGCCAGAGCTGCATGCAGCGGGGTCAGGATCGCACACAGCCTGCTGTCCCTGGACACCAGCTTCTGGAGGAGGAGATGTTCATGCAGGAGGACCACTGGCCACTGTCACCCCTGAGGTGAGCCCCCCCTCTCACTGGGCTTGCCACAGCATGCACACCCATGGGGGAATAGCCAGAGACTGGAGTGCTGGTTGCCTGTCTCTGGGCTTTTTCTCCATCCCAGGAAAGTATGCCCAAAACCACAGCACTTCACTTGCAAATAGTTTGCAAGAGGGTGGCCCAACAGGACAGGTGGCAGGCAGAGAGAGGGTGTTTTATTGTTGGTGGATGGGGTGAGTGGTGTTGAGGCTCTGTTGTTGGGAAGGGGGGGGATCTGTTTGCTGGGAGGGAGGGCTGTTTGATGTGAGTAAAGCATTAAAGCGTCTTGTGTAGGCACACCCATGCTGAGGAGATGGGGTCATACATGGGTGATATAAACCGGTGTGATATGGCTGACACCTTTGGTTTATTACTTAAAATCAAAATGGGATTTAAGTTAATCTCCTTGTGTGATTTGCCATTACATCTATTAACCACTTGCATGCATTCATCAGTGTGGATATTAATGCTGACTACTTCTTCTAAAAGAAGTACTGCATATGAAAATATATACAACATCTAAACCCCATTGACCCCAGTGAATGTAAAATATTGCTGAGTGTTTAGTAATACCCACTGGTATGCAGAGGAGCACTCCTAGGAAAGTTGGTGTGGTAAAATTCCTTTTGTTCAATAAAAATTGTATGAGAATGTGAGATCAGACAAATAAAACTGTCCCTTGTAATTCATGTACTTTCTCCTCCTGAGATATTTCACCACTTTCATGTATCCTGGAATGTTTCTGCTTTCCTAGCTGCTGGTTGTAGATGCTCCACAACTTTATAATTCTTTGGTTTATTCTGTATTTTCTCCCATCATTGTTCTGTAACATGGTGAGGCAAAGGAAGAGGGACACCAACATTGCATTTTAGCTAAGAGGTCACATTAAAAATAAAAAACCCCAACAAATAAAATAACTCTTAATTGTGAGCTATCACGGCATCAACAAAGGAGGGTTATGGAAAGGAGGCAGACGTCTTGTGCTGTTACTAGCTTGGTGCTACTTTTGATTCTCAACACTGTAACCATCCCAGGTCTAAGCAGTCCCTGAAACCCAAAGACATAAAACAAAAGCAAGCCTCAAATGTGTAACATACAGACCTAGTCTCCATCCAACATACATACAATTGCCTTTTCCTTCTACCTCTTAGAAGACAGAGCTTTCTCACCCTCCTTAGTCACTCCTGTCCTCTTCTCCATATTTACACTATTTCTTAGGCTTGTACTTTATTCTCACCCACTTTGAAAACTATCTTTTACTGATATCTAACAGTGATTGCTAAGTAACAAAATGCAATGTGTATCTGTCTGGGAAACACTGGCCCTACTGTCCAGGATTGCTGTCTTTTACTTTTTTGCCTTGGGGATGTAGCAATGCTTGAATCGGGAAGTGGCATGGATCATTGTACAGTGCTTCAATACTTTATTTATTTCTCATCTAATTTTAACCAGTTCTCAGGGCTGAAATAAACATACATGTGGTACAAGACAGCCATCAGATCTTTCAGTACAACAGGTGTTTGGGGAACAATGGTCGCAAACTGACAGAGAACAGATTTAGGCTGGACATCAGGAAAAACTTCTGCACAGTAAGGGTGGCCAGAATCTGGAAAGGGCTTCCAAGGGAGGTGGTGCTCTCCCCTACCCTGGGGGTCTTTAAGAGAAGGCTAGACACACACATGGTTGCAGTCATGTGACCCCAGCACTCTTTCCTGCCCAGGGCAGGGGGTCAGACTCGATGATCTGTTGAGGTCCCTTCCAACCCAAACATCTATGAATCCATGAATCTAGAACCCCTTGGTTCTCAAATAAATCAAGTGCTCAATTTAAATCCGAGTGTTATACACCTTTTTTGGCCAGCAAGAGAGTGCAGAGAGATAGTAACTCACATACAGAATCTGGAAGCCTGCTACATGAAGAGTATCCTTATGGTATCTGTTACACATAAAACTTCTGTCTTCTCCTGCCAGAACATGGTGTAGCATGTGATAATGACCTGACATAATAGTGAGGGGGCACAATACACTCATGCAACAGCTGACTTCTGAAAATCCCAGTTCCTGAGTATGCAGGTAGTACTAGAACACCCAGCATTTTGCAAAACCAGAGCAAGCACCATATTTTCAAGATTCCAGTATCTTGCCTTCACTTTTGAAAATGTATAATGTGTTCAAGAGCACCCAAACCATTTCTTACCCAAACCACCCACTTTGAAAACACACCAGCACAACATATAAGCAGTCTAAATGTGTTAAACTTGAAAGTATTTGCATTACGTCTGAAAACAAGTCATTAAATCCCTGAAGAGGGAGGCAATTCGTTGTAGTAAATAATTTATTAAAAATCCTTTCAAATTCTTGAGAGTAACCAATTCCTTGTAAAAGGTTTTCAAAGGTTAAATAATTATATGGAACTACTTTGCAAAGATTACCTATTAATGGAAGTATTCTGCAAGTGCAGTGCATGTTAGCTGCCAAAACACTGTGAAACCAACAACTGCCAAAGGACTGTGCATAGAAATCACATTTGATTTTGACCCTTTTTTGTTTTAGTCAAGTGCCAATTTTTATAGCCATTGAACGAAACATTTTCCTTCTTGGTGTTAGAGGAGATGGTGGTCTGAAACAGTGTATCTCTGTGGCAAATTGACAGCCAGAGCAAGGGAGCAGGGAAGGAAGAAATTTCTTTGTAATGACTCTAAACTTGTCAGAAATGTTAGAGACTGAAGGGATGAAAGGAAAGAATTAATCCAAGAACACTCAGAAGATTTGTGTAATGCAGGATTTGTGCTTCAGAGAGATGTCATTGTTCCTTCACCTGAGTTTGTAATTAATGAGGCATCTTTCGCTTCACTGTTCTTGGCATAGTTAAGCCAAATTGGTGCAGTACTTGCTCTGGAGTAACAAAGGCTAAAAATACAAAGACAGCCAGTGTAATACACAAGTTCACCCCCAAAAAATCCCTTCTCATGGGGTATGTCTTTTCCTGGTCTTGAGAATTTCCTGGCTGAAGGGAGTAGCTTTAGGAGCTGAAATGGAGTTTATAGAATATTTGTCATAAAAAAAGGATTCCAAGTAACTCCAAATCCACATTTTTCCATGATTCAAATGAAATACTGATACGCGCGCGCGCACACACACACACACACACACACACACCATTTAGTATTATGCAAGCCCTTATCATGTCCCCCAAGTGTCTTGTTTCTAAACTGAATATGCCTAGTTTCTTTATTGTACCTTCTCTAGTTCTTCTATATCCTTTCTGAGGTGTGGGGACCAGAACTGGACACAGTATTCAAGGTGTGGATGCCCCCTGGATTTATAAAGGGACATAATGATATGTTCCTGTTTTGTTTACAATTCCCTTCTTAATAATCCCTAACATTTGGTTTGCCTTTTGAAAGCTGCTGAGTACTGAGCTGATGTTTTTAGTGAACTGTTCACAACGATTTCCAGATCTCTTTCCTGTGTGGTAATAGCTAATGTAGATCCCATCATACTATAGGTGTAGTTTGGGTTATTTTTGCTCCGGTGCACCACTGTACACTAATCTACATTGAATTTCATCTGCCATTTAGTTGCCCATTTGCTTAATCATGCCAGATCTTTTTATAGATCCCCACAGTCTGCCTTGGTTTTTACTACTTTGGATAATTTTTGTGTTGTCCACAAATCTGGCTACCTCTCTACTCACCTCCTTTTCTAAATTATTTATGAATATGCTAACCAGCACTGATCCCAACACAAATCTCTGGCGGACCCAACTATTTAGTTCTTTCTATCCTTAAAGCGGACCATTTATACTCAGTCTTTGCTTTCTATCTTTAAGCCAACTTCTAATTCACAAGTGGACATTCCCTGTAACCTCATGATTGCCTAATTTAGTTAAGAGCCTCTGATGGGGGTCCTTCTTAAAGGCTTTTTGGAAGTCCAAATATACTGTATCAACTAAATTGCCCCGATCCATCTGCTTACTGATACCCTCAAAGAACTCTAGAAGCCAGATGAGGCACGATTTCTCTTTGACAAAGCCATGTTGATTCCTCCCCAGCAAGTCATATTTATCTATGTCCTGAATAATTCTTTTTTAAAAATAATTATTGTTTCTAGCAATTTTCCAGAAACAGAAGTTAGGCTCACTGGCCTGTAGTTCCTTGCATCCCCTCTAGAGCCTTTTTAAAATATGGGAGTCACATTGGCAACTCTCTAATTGTCTGGGACCGAGGATGTCTGTAGTGATAGGTTGCCTACTACAGTTAAGAGCTTGACAATTGCCTCTCTGAGTCCCTTCATGGCCCTAGAATGAATGCCACCAGGTCCTGGTGATTTGCTACTGTGTCATTTATCAATTTCTTCTGTCTTCTCATCTACTGAAACCTCAGTTTGGGACAGTTCCACTGACTTGTCCCTAGAGAAAAGTGGATCTGGTGAGAGAATCTCCCTAACATCTTCCACAGTGAAGATAGATGTAAAGAATACATATAGTTTCTTGGCAATGGCCCTGTCATCCTTTAGCACCCCTTTTACACCCTGGCCATCCAAGGGCCCAGCTGACTTCCTAGCAGGTCTTTGGCTTTTAATGTATTTAAAAGAATTTTTTATTGTTACCTTTTGTGTCGATAACAAGTTTCTCCTCAAATTCTTTCTTATCTTTTCTTATTGCTATTTTATATTGATTTGCCAGTGTTTATGCTCATTTTATTTTCCTCATTAGGATATGACTTTTTGAAAGAAGGATTTGACTTTCACTTTTTTCTACCTATTGCCTCTGTAACTCTGCCACTAAACCATGCTGGCTTTCTTTTGGCCCGTTTTCGTTTTTTTTTTTTTATGGTATACATTTACTCTGTGCTTCTAATAGGGTATTCTTTAGAACAGTGATGTTCTACCTCCTGGCCTGATGTTAAATTGACTTAGTCTGTTTGTGGATAGTTGAAGTCACCCCTTATTATTGTGTTTTCTGCTGTCACAGCCTCTCTCATGTCCCCTAGCATTTCTAGACTCTGTTGCTGTCCTGGTCTGTGGGTCAGTAGTATATCCCCAAATGTAATAAAGTACATTTTTTCTATTGAAATCTGGAATTTCTGTCCACAGAGATTCTATAATACCTCCCTTATCAATTGAAAAATCTACCATATTTGATTCAATGGAGTCTTTGATGTAGGCTGTTACACCACTATGACCTATTCTATCATTCCTGTATAATTTGTATCCTGGTATTACAGCATCCCATTGATTTTGCTTACCAAGTTTCTGAGACATCTATTATGTCAATATCATTATTTATGGCTAAGCAACCAAGTTCCCCCACCTTTGATCTTAGACTTCTAGCATTAGTATAAAAGCACATATATCTGCTATTGTTGCCCGGTTGGCTTCTTTTGTATGACTTTTTAATCATTAAAAGTATTTGCTTGTGCTTGTCTGTGTCCTGTTTCTTATCCCCATTTTTTATGGTTTTACCCCTATAGGGTGTGTCAATTTGAAGTGTTTCATACCTGCTTTCCCCGCTTTTTAATTTAAAAGCTGCTCTATCACCTTTTTTATATCTCATGCGAGCAGTGCTGTACTATTTTGGCTCAGGTGGAGACCATCACTCGTGTACAGGTTCCCCCTGTTCCAAAAGGTCCTTCAGTTCCTAATAAACGTGAACCCTCCCACCACACATTTAGACTCTGAAGCTCTGCCTGTCTAGCTGGCCTTGTACGTGGCATTGGAAGCATTTCAGAGAATATTACTATGGAGGTACTGGCCTTCAAACTCCTACATAGCATCCTAAATTTATATTACCAAACCTCTCTACTACCCTTATCATTGGTACCCAAATGGACCATGACTATGGGCTCTTAACCCAACTCCCCCTAGCAGCCTATCTACACATCTCATAAGGCCCACTACCTTTACACCCAGAGGCAAGTCAGCATGAGGTGTCTCAGATGTCACAAACTCAGCTATCTATGTGCCTAATAACTGAATCACCCACTATCACCACCTGTCTCCTATTCTATACTCCCATCATGGCTAACCATAGCCTACATTACAAGAGAACCTCCAGAAACCATTAAAATCTTGGCTGAAGACTCCAAAAGCATTTTGCAATCCAAGTGTATGCTCTCTGAGTGTCTTTGTATGATCCTGTGGCATAATGAAGGGCCTCCACACTGATGTCTCAAAAGCACCTGACTGCCAACCCTTTAGAAAAGCCTTCTGGATTTGAGCTACCACATTCAATTTGGTCCTTACTAAATCACATTAGGACACTGCAAGGGAGACGGGGCCATTTTCTTCCTTTCTGGAGTATCACAAATAGCACAAGTATGACTGCAGCAGTAACATAATTAGGGGTGGGCAAGATGGACACCCACCTGGGGTGCCAAGCTAGAAGGGGCACCAGAATTACATTCCCCACACATTCCATGGAGTCTGCACTCCAGCAGCAAGAGCAGACCCATGGCTTACCCATGCTGGCAACTCCAAAACAGGGTCTGGCTGCTGCTGCTGCTGTTGCTGCTTTAAGGGTAACAGCTGAGGTTGGCAAAGCATGTGGTGGCAATAGCAGAAGTGCAGTTCCTGGCATGGGTAGGACTGCTGTATCCCCCTCACCCCCTCTTGGAACCTGAGCCCTGTCTCCCCTCCCCCTCATTCCCCACCCCCTGCAGGTTTTATCTTAGGTACCAACCCTAGTTTACCTATGGTGCCAACTGTGCTTGTTATGCCACTGGACTGCAGTCATAAATCACAAACTATGGACTGCAACATTACTGGTAGTTTGATTGCTTGCTGGCAGCATCTCTGATCAGGCTACTATAAATGTTATAGTATCACCAACCTAGACAGCATTTTAAAAGTTGATGGTCATCTGCCATACAAAAGAAGACAGCATCAAAAGAATCAGTTGTTGTAACTACTGGGGAAGACAGTGATGGTCTCATCTAGCACTGCATGCCAACTATTGATAAACACTGACTTCTCAATGTTGTCTCATCCAGCTGACACTGAAGCCCTAGAAAGCCTCCCATTGCTTTCAGTGACAGCTGAATTGAGGCCCTGGTCTAGAGAGTAACAAATGAACATTCTTACAGACTATGCAAACTACAGCCTGAGCTGAAATCAGCCTTCATTTCTTCCCCTCCCCCACCATGGGGTTTTTGACTTTGTAGATGCCCTTGCAGGCTTTTATCTATTCTAGGAGACCCATAAAACTAGTACCTCCATGCTAATTCCATGGAATGGTTTGATAGTGGCTTCAGGGGACTGTTCAAGATACACTTTTAGCCTCTGGCTAAAATCTGAAGTACAAACATACAAGAGGAAAAGGAATTAGATTAAAAACAAGAATAAAAAGAACAATACAAGATAGACAAAACTAAAAAAAAATGCATCACTTTAATCTCAGCAGCCATGGCCTATTACATTTTATCTTATAGATGTGGATTCAGAAATCAGAAGCCAACTTAAATTTCCTTCTTAACTGAAAGGAGTCGATCAGACCTGGATGCTGCTGGCTATAAATAAATCTGTTTTTGGAGGAGAGTGGAAAGCAAAACATTTTCCTCGAATGCACTCAATAAGTTCTGACCTGAAGACACTGATATTTTAAAATATTGGCTCTAAAAAGTGGACTTGATAACATCATTGCCACATGAATAGTAGTTCTTCCATACATATATTATGCAAAAGCAGGAGGCAAATACTCTCCATATCATTTAAGCCCTAGATAGATGGCATACATCACCATTAAAAAAAAAGAAGTCAACACACCTGTTTTCCAATAGATCCTTTAAAATTATCTCCTCCATTTGTTCCTATTATCACTATAGAGTATTATAATTCTTATTGATGATGGTGATAATGGTGAGGACAATGATGATTGCCCACTCTGAAAGTTGTCACTCACTAGAATGTTATTATTTTATACTTGTACTTTTACTATACAGTAGATGTATGTGAAGTTTATTAATATATGTATAGATTGGTACAAAGAAGAGAAATAGATAGAATACAGGCAAATAGTGTTTCATTTGCTCTGACTAGAGTATTCATAACAAAGGCATCACAACATTTGAGTAAAATAAAAAGCTATTATTCCAAGGATTAACTAGTAAACAATGGTAAAAAAACATACACAGATCTGGAAAATTACTAACAGGCCAAAAGTACAATTGAATATTTAGGACAGAGGTCCAAAGAAATAGTGAACATTATCTCATGATATATACAGTAGATACAAAGATTTTTTTCTTTCAAACTGTGCATTAATGGTTATGGGTTTACATTTTTTTTGTATTTTTTATCAGTATGATATATGGGCTTTATAAAATAATACATAATAGCAGAAAGGCTAGAATGAAATAAGGTTGATGAGAAATTAAAGTGCTACTTTTAAGAATCAAATAAGCTAAATTTACAAAGAACTCAAGCCAACGAAGACAGATGATAGACAGGTTTATTTTGAAAGGAGTCAAAGGCCATAATTTTATTTGATCAAAATTACATGGAATGATTCAGGATAACCCCAGGCTCCGTGGATCCTGGCAATAGCTCAAGTGGGAGTTAATTCTTTTGTTGTCATCATCTTTTTCATGCTATGGTAATATAAGAATGACATTGTAGTGATGGTCCAGAAATTATGTGAGAGGCAAAGGTTTCTTAAGGTGATATCTTTTATTGGATTGATTATGTAGGTAGGATAAAGTTAGACAAGCTTTCAAATCTTTAGTAAAAAGTGAAAGATTTATACAATCTGAAGAGAAACTGGAAATGTGAAGCATGAATGATGTGTGCTCCTTGAGGCTGGGGGGCACAGAAACCACCCACAGGTGACAGCATCAGTGTTGGCAATGGGGTTGTGTCAGTGGTGAGTGGAGAGCTCCCACAGTGGTGTTGGTGACGGGAGGGTGGCAAGCACCAGCCAGCAGTCAGCGACCGCCCGCAGACACTGCCAGTGGTGAGCAGCAGCCAGCAGCAAGCAGCGACCACCCGCAGGTGCTTCTTTCAGGGGGTGCACTACACTGGCAATCTCAGTGGGTGCACATGCACCGGTGTGCACCCGCTATGCATCGTCAATGATGTGAAGAATATCTTACAATCAAACTGTTGCCGGCAAAGATGCCTGAGGGAGGCAACAGTTGGGTTCATTGCCCAGTGTGCGTCACGCCAAATAAACACACTGGGGGGAGAAGTAGACAGAGTTTATTTGAGCTCAAGTAAAAGGCGCAGGGAGACTGTTTTGTCTCAAATCCTGCGCGCCTAGCCTTGCAACAGTGTATATTTATACCTTGGTCATTTCTACAGAAGTTTTC
>NW_017728906.1:107527389-107528745 GCF_001723895.1 Crocodylus porosus
GACACTCGTGGTCTTCCATCCCTCTGAGTTACCTAGGGTTATGCCCAGTGACACCAACAACTCCCCCCTTTGAGAATACTCAACAAAGTTTTGGCTGAGTTTTCTCATATTCTGAAGATAAAAAACGATTGAGTGTTTGGGGATTGGGATCTTCAATGCAGGGGTATAGTGAAGCGCTCGGGGAGGGGGATACACAGACTTTGCATAGGAGGGCATTACAGCATGCAAATAAGAAGAGGGTTATTAAACACAGCACAACACTGGTGACCAGGAGGTGAAGGATGCCTGTTCCTAGGCCTCCGAGGTTGGGCAACCAGCTCCAGAAAGAATCGAAAACAGTGGGTTCCTGACTTTTTCACTGCTCAAAAGCCTGTTTGGCTGACAAAATGTGTTTGTTAATATCTTGGGAATTTTCTGGGATATAAGTACAACATTCTGTGGAAGAGCCCTGACCCCAGAGAGCCCCAGGGCTGACCCGACTGGTTGGAGCACACCCGGCCAGGGCCGGCAGTGTGGGAATGCGGGGCGTGGGAGTGGTGGTGTGGCCGCAGCTGGGATGAGAGCCCGGGAGGCAAACCCCACGTGGGGCTTGGCGGCATGCGCCTTAATTAACTTCACCAGGTGCGGTGAGGAGCTGGACGGCTCAAAAGTGGCGCCGGCACAGAGCTGCGGGAGACCGGAAGAGCCGGAGGAGGAGGCGCTTCCCGGTGGGGAAGCGGCACGACGGAGGACGGCAGATCGGCACCCGGCAAGGGTCTTTGGGAGCCGGGTAGGGCCCCGCAGGGGCAGGACACGAGGGACGGAGGGCCCTGTGGGCCGTGGACCGGATTGTGAAGGCTGGGGAGGGGGAGCTTCCCGTCCCACCCCCAAGCAGCGTGGCCCATAGCCGGAAGCAGCGGAGGCGGGCCGGCCCGTGTGGTACTGGGCAGAAACAGAGCCCAGGCAGGAGCGGCATGCTCTGGCCACACAGAGAGAACCCCAATCGGGGAGCACAGGCCTCCAGCAGGAGGCGGATGGGACCCAACAAGAGACCTGAGCCAGCCCCGGCGGGGAGCTGGCGGAGCGGCTCGCGTGTTGCTAACGGGACAATTTTCTTTCGAGGGACTACCCCACCTCAGCTGAGGAGAGGGGGGCACCCCTTTCGACTCACAAGGGAGGCCTGGGCGAGGGTGTAGGGGAGGCAGGAGCCCTCACAGATCCCGGACCGGACTGGACAGGAGGTACTGCTTTTGGACGTGTGCACGCCAGGGAATTCACTGAACCTAATAACAGCAAAGTCGTGGCAGGCGGACTTGGCGAGAGCATCCCAGAAGCGGGAGTCACCCCGTAACAGGAGGGCAAGCCCCACAGCGATCC
>NW_017728906.1:107528756-107554592 GCF_001723895.1 Crocodylus porosus
CAAAGAAAGGGTTACAAAGGTTGGGCAAGGGTGGGGGCCCTGGCTCGCCTGAGCCTAGAGCAGAGGGGCTTCATCGACATTCGTGGTCTTCCATCCCTCTGAGTTACCTAGGGTTATCCCCAGGGACACCAACAAAAAGATTGTCTAACTTTATCTTGACTACACAGTTTTTCCAATAAAGATATCACCCTAAGAAATCCTTGCCTCACCATCTTTTTCCATGTTTCAATATTATCAGCATGGACTGACTTATGTGCCCAGGGCCAGGGACAGAAATTACATACAAACTGGTTCAGAAACCAGTTCAAATCTATAACACAATAGTAGTTCAGTGCACATAGACTGCTTTCAAAATTGCTGAAATTGGTTTAAGATAAATCTGGATGGATGTATGTAGCAGGACACTAAGGTGCCTGCTACTGATAAACAGTAGGAGGCTCAGCTGCCAGTCATCAGGGCAGCACAGGTGCTGGCTGCCGGGGCAACTGGTAAAACCAGCTGACCGGAAGGGGGCAGGGCCTGGCCTATATAAAAAGCCAGGCTGAGGCTAGAAGGTCATTTTCCCTCTGGCAGTCGAGAAGGAGGAAGCTCTGTGGGAGTAGGCAAAGCAGAGAAGTCTGATGGCCTGAGCAGTGTCTGCCTGATGATACTGGGTGGAGGAAAACCCTGATAGGGATATGAATGGAGCTATGAATAGCCAGTCGGTTTGGAATTTATGTTATAACACAGGAGTGTGAGGTTTTTGTTTTGTGGTTGTTGTATAAGACCGGAGGACCAGGTGAGGCTGTAGGGGTTGGAGGAGGCCTCATAGGAGCTCCCCAGTAGCGTGGGGGTTCCTGGTGCTCCCTGGATCTATTTGCAGCCTCTCTCTCCCTAACTACATTCTACACTGACTGAAGGCCTGACAGAGGTATCCCCCAAGATTGTCCCTACCTCTGGTAGGTGGGATATAGTCTGGAATAAACTCCTCGTAGAAGTGGTGTAAGCACCTAGTCTGGATACCTTTAAGAAATGCTTGGATGCTTATCTTGCTGGGGTGATCTGACCCCATCTGATTTCCTGCCCCTTGGGAAGGGGGCTTGACCCAATGATCTTGCAAGGTCACTTCCAGCCCTAATGTCTATGAAATCTATGACATATAGACATTCGATTTACAACACATTACAACCTGCCTGACATCTCTTTCACCAGGTACCTGCCAGACCTGACCTTTTACTTTTTTCTTTCCCCCACCTTTTCTCCCCTCCCTTATTTTTATGCCCTTTGTCTTCCTAATTTCCAGCTATTTCCTTTTTCACATAGCTTCTTTTCTATCTTGTATTACTATCACTGCAGTGTCCCCTTTACTCACCTTTGGACTTTTTCCCCTCTGCTCCCTCTCCCACTTTCCTGCTTTACCTTTTGTTTTTCTAATTTCTACCTTTTTACATTCTCACTAACATCCTGCCATAGTTTTAGCTTCTCTTATTCCTTGGAGTTGCTGAATAGCAGAGACTCCCTATGCCTGAAGAAGGGTGACTTCACCCTAAAGCTTGCTAAGAACTTTTTTCCAGCTATTCAGTTGGTCTAATAAAAGATATTGTATCTATGACCATCTACTCAAAGAACCACCCCTAACCCAAAATCAACATTTTTCCATGATCAAAATTAAACACCACTATCTATCTATTTGTGATGTTTCAATAAAATCATGGAAAGATATGGATTTTGGGTTACTTTTCTTAACCTAAAAATGGGGTATTATTTTTTTATCAGAGAAAACCAGGATCCCTCGTTATCAGATTGGCATCAACTGATATGTTTAGTTAATCATCGGCTATTAGTATTAGCCATGAAAATCTTTATTGGTACCTAGTAATTATAAATCTTTATTGGTACCTAGTAATTATAAATACTAGATATTTATAATTTATCATCAAAATTTATAATTTATAATCAGAATGGCATGAGGCTTCAAGGGGAGTCCCACAGAGGTCTGTCCTGAGCCCAGTGATGTTCAATGTGTTTATTATTATTGTTTTATTCTGGAATAGAGAGCTCATTGATAAAATCTGCAGATAACACAAAATTGGAAAGGACTGTGAACACACTAGAGGACAGGAGTGCAATTCAGAAGGATCTTGACAGATTGGAAAGCTGGGTTGGAGCTAGCAGGATGAAAAGCTGACAAATGAAGGTATTGCCCCTCAGAAAGAATAATAAAAAACACAAAGTAGGTGACACCTGGCTAGATGGCAGCATTGCAGAGAAGGATTTAGAAGTCTTGGTGGATCACAGACTCAGTGTAAATCAGCCGTGTAATGTAGCCACAGAAAAAGTGAATGTGGTTTTGGGCAGCATCATTAAGAGCATTAGATGTAGGATAAGGAAAAGTGATAGTGCCTCTTTACTTGAGACTAGTTAGGTCTCATTTACAATACTGTGTGCAGTTTTGGGCTCCATAGTTTAAAAAGGACATGGAGAAGTTAGGGTCCAGAGGCATGCAATGAAAATGATAGAGGTTAGGGACAGATGTTATATATAAACCAGTTTAAGTGATGAGAAACTGGTTTAAACCTGTAACAGAATAGACATTTATTACACATAAACCAGCTTGAAAATGGCTGAAACTGGTTTGAGATGAACCTGCTTGAATACAGTATCAGACTTAACTGGTTTGGCTCAAACCAGTTTATGCAATGTTTGTCCTAGACCCCTTCCTGGTTTAACCTAAAACAGAGCATCCCAGATCCCAGCATCCCAGATACTTTGCAGCCCTGGGCTGGGCTCTCTGATCCAGGGAGCTGGGCTGCACCCTCCACCCTGCTCCCTTGTTGGAGCTCCAGCAGAGACAACAAGCACAATAGGATCTGCCTGGCTTCCCCATCTGCTCTGCCTCCCACCCCACTCAAGCAGAGATTCCCCACCCCCACATTGCACAACACAGACATAGCCAGAATGTGGTATGCTAGCTAATGCTGAGAGGTGCCTGTGTAAGGCAGACAGGACAGTGTTTGCTATGGGCTTTTTGAAGCTAATCAACAGGTAACTGGTAATTTCCCTTCATTCTTTCTTTAGGTAAAGTTGTTTAAGAAGAGCTTTAACTAATGAGAGAGGCTTTTGTTTTCTGATGGGCTGATAAATGCTCTGTTATCAACTCCCTGCTGGGCTAGTCAGGAGCGCCCCACTAATCAGAGCCTCCTGCTGGGGTCTGGCCATGCTCTGCACCCTCCTCAGCTCAGCACTTGCAGTATCATGACATTGGTTGTCATTCTGCTGCTTTACTCAGTTATAGGTTAAGGTGCTCTATTTTGTGACTGTGTGACAGAGTTGCCTGTGTATCTTTAGTAATAGGTTAGAGAAGGATTTGCTTGGGATGTCTTGGATGTGGATGATCCTCTGTCAGACAGGGGATTGGATTAGATGAACTCCAGTGGTCCTGTTCAGCCCTACTTTTCCAGGATTGTGTAATGGAACACACAATTAGTTTTATTTGGTAAGAAATTTCCTATTCACAAATTCAGTTGGACATGGAATTTCCCAAATAATTTTCTACTGAATGATCTCCTACACAGCAATGGGGATGTGGAAGAGGATACTAAAAAGGTTTGGCTATCACATATCTATAACACACTGAGTAATGAGAGACACAAATTATTTATAACCTCACTGTGCATGCTTTGGTGACCATTAAAAAAATCAGGATCTTCAGTATCCCCACGAGGTAGCATTTGAAATTAAAGTTTTCCATTATAGAGCTGGCAAATACTGCTTTTACAATAGCTTAAAACCTCTGTGGTTCCATTTTTTGTTCATTAGATTTGCATGAGAAAAATAGGACACTGAGTATCAAATAAAATACCATGTGATTCAGTAGATAGATCTTATCTGTAGCAGCAGAGTGCAGATACGGAATTTAAGACCTTGATCAGCACACTCCTCATATCTGGAAAAAAGAGTCTTATTCAAGGAGAAAAAACAAAAAACCAATGGCACAAACCCGCTCTGTGGGTATAAGGTGTAATGCTTAGTAGTTGGCAGGCAGCCCACACTTGATGCATTTGTTGAAAGAGGAAAACACTCAGTACTGGTTTAATGAAAGGGCATATGAGGACACAACCAGCAGTCCTAGCCTCTGATGGCATTTAATATCGCAATACTACATCAAGAATGAAACATGTGATAAAAGTCTGCACATTTTTACAAGTCTTTTCTTGGGGGGGAGGGTGCACATGCATGTATTGAGTACACACACACACAAAAACACAGGACACCAACTCACATCAGTGAATTTTCCCTTCACAAACATTTATTTATAGCAAATAACTCAATGTTCTAATTGATAACTTGGCACAGTCCATTTTCCTTTTGATTTGTAAAAAACATTTTTTAAAATTGGATGTTATATCATGGCCAATGAGAGAGATCTAGGTCTCCATTACAAGCTTCCATGTTACTTTGCAGGTATTTATTGGAAAGCAGCTACTAGGAGCAGAAAGGAATGGTTTACCCTTTTAACATCATGTTTTATTTATTTTTAGTTTTTCATCAGCTGGAATGTTGTTAGGAAACAACAGTAAGAAGAAGAGGTTCTTGATATTAGTTTGCTTACTATGTTTTAGGATTGGGGGAAAGGGAAGTTTCCAGAGGGAGAGAAAACTTGCAGGGCAAATCTCCATTTTCTCCTCTCCAGTCCTTGGGAATATTCCTCCTTAATATTTTAGTCTGTCTATTTCTATCAGAATGTTTTTAAAACGCATGTTTGTTTGTGTTTACAAGAGAAGAGGTTATTGGCAAAGAAACTATGTTCTTTCAAGGGAAAGGACCATTGTGATTTTTGAAGAGGCTGAGCATAGTATATCCTGCATAACTCAATGGGAAATACAGGGGCTTAGCCCCTTTGGGCATGTCCACGTGAGCCTGCACATGCCATATTTGCAGCACAGGCTCAAAATTTGATACCTGGAAATCCAGTTATAAAAAAAAAAAAACCCCGAAGAAAAAAAAGCAGGGCAGGGCATGGTCCAGGACCATGCCCCAAGGTGGCTGGGAAGCCAGTCCTCCAGAGAAACACTCAGGTTTCTGGCCAGAGCATCTCTACTGTGCTTTTGCTGCTCCAGCACTCAGAGCACCCTCCCTTATCATGCTGGGGTAAGCAGAAGCAGGGCAAGGCTGTGATGTGACCGGGACCCAGGCACCGTCTCAGGTAAGTTAAGGATGGTGGTGGGGGTGGTTATTGGTGTGTGGGGGGGTGGAGTGGTGTGAGGAGGGGCAGGGGGATGTGGAAAGGATGTTCAGTGGGTGTGGGAGTGGCAGGGGTTGTGGGGCTAACTAGTAGCTCCTACTGTACAGGGGCTAATGAATGAATGAAACAACAACATTCTGGGGACAACAAAGGAAAAAACAGGATGGGAGTGTCTTGTGGGCCAAGGGGTCAAAACATGAAAATGAGTGCTCCTGAGGGGGACACCAAGCAGACCCCCTGGACCATGCCCACTGGTCCTTAAAGGCATCCAAGGAGTTGGTGGACACTGTCAATGAGCTCCTTAGGCATTGTCTGAACTCCTGGTCCGCTATGACCCCGGACTCTGGCTGGGATGTGGACAGCTCTGCAGCCCCTTGGGATGGTGGTGGGGGTAAGGTGGAGGTAGGACTCTCTCACAAGATTGCAGGGCAGAGCTGGAACCCTGAGGTGTCTGCATGGGGTCCTTGACATGATCAGCTTGACAGTCAGGGGAGCCACCTTGACCTCCTCTGGTGTGGGACCATAAGGCAGGCTGGTAGGATGTTTTTTCTGGGAAGTGGGGGGGGAGACCCATTAGGCACTTGGGTGGCATTGGTGCCTGCCTTGGGGTTCTGGGAGAGAGGACTTTCCCCCTCCAGGACTCACTGGGGTGGACCCTAGGGCCCCCATCTCCCTGCAGATCAATGGAGGGGAAGGGTTTCACTGCTGAACCTACCATTGGGTGGGCCAAGGCCTCAGCCTTGGCACTCAGGGTCTCAGGGGGTAGGCTGTGGCCAGCAGAGTGAAGGGCTTCCTCCATAGGCTCCTGCTCAGGACTGTCCAGCAGCCCTGAAGCTTTCTCCACTGGGATTACCTGTTTTATCTTTCCCAGAGGTGGGGTGTCGGGCACAGCTGTGAGGCCCCTCAAAGCTGGGCTGCTCTTTCCCCCTGCAAGTCCTGAGCGGGAGCCTGGGAGGTGGTGGTGGTGGGGGAGATATCTCTACTTCAGAGGGCTTCAGCTGTGCCTAGGCTTTCTGCTTGGCTTTGCACCCAGAGGAGACCTTGTCCCAAGTGGCACCCACTCAGCCATGGGCTGGTCTTTGGGTGGACAAGCTCTGGTAGGAGGTTGGGAGGGGTGGGGCAGTTAGCTGCTGCATCCCTCCCTGGGACTCCACAAAAAGTTGTTTGAGGGGTGGGGTCCCCTGAACTTGTGGGGTGGTGGTGTTGTGGCTGGGGTACCAGAGGGGCCCGAGGGGGGAGGGGAACCCCTTTTGCTAGTGGGACCTGTGGATATCTTCCCCGCCGAGCCAATGGGGCACTTGTGACACAAGTGCCCTGGGGCTCAGCAGTGGAAGCTCCACAGGTCCCCCAGTGTATAAAACACCTTCACCAGGGACCCCTGAAAAGGAATCACAAGGCACCCCTCGGCCTCCAGCTGCGCTCCCACCACCAGCAAGATCTTGACTTGGAGGAAGAATGAGCACACATGGTGGAGGTCTGGGTCGTGGCACCCCAGTGAGAGGGCCACCACTGAGGAGATAATCCTATCCAGGGTTTGGAGCTGGAGGAGCAAGGTCCAATTAAGGATTTAGAGTGGGATGGAGCTGAGGACCACATGGGTCCCTAGCTTTTCTAGGGGCTCAAGGAGGATGTACTTGCCCTCCATCATGAGCCCCCTCTCCACTGCCTTTTGTGAAGCAGCCTCCAAGGCGAAGAAAAAAAACCCCTTGTCATGAAAGCGGGAGGCTGCCATGATCTTGCCCCCCCCCCCAACAAATCCAGAGCCTGAACCCAGGTCTCAATGTGCTGCTCAGGTAGTTGGCACTTCACCCTGTCCCTGAGGGTGAGTGCTGGAAAGGGGGCCCCACCACCTGAGCTGAAAGGTCTGGTAGTGGAGGGTCCAGGCTGCATGGCTGTGGGTCACCCCACAGGCTCCTGGGCATAGCTGTGGTTCCCCCACTGTGGGGCTGCCTTGGTGGGGTCAGGGCTAGGGCCAGGGACAGGCTGAATGGGTATGCTTGCTGGTGTAGGGCACCTGGTCCTCACAGGTGTTGGTGGTCTAGGCTAGGGGGTCAGAGCCTTTGCCCTTCCCACCCCCAGATGTTGAGGCTAAAGAGAAGTTCTTCCCACTGCCTGTGTCCTAGGTCTCTGATTGTGGGGGAGGGCTTGGGAGCTTCTCTGGGGGAGCTAGGTTGGGAAAGACCCTCTGGTCCCACTGGGTTCCTATTAGAATCCCGCTTGCCCCCACACTGGTGGTTATAGGCTTGTCTGTCCTTGAAGGGGGTCTTGTTGGAATCTGCCCCCACCATGGGGCTGCAGGAAATTCTGTGGGGAGTCTGCCCCCCCAGAAGCCTCTTGTTCTGTCATTACTTCACATAAGGGAGAGAGAAACCAAAAAAGAAAAACAAAAAACACAGAAGGGCTAACGAATCCAACAGGACAGGTTATGAGGGCTGTGGGGAGAGGAAGAGGGGGGAGGAAGGGAGCTGAAGCTCACTGAGCTACAGCTCTAAAGAAAACCCAGGAAAGGTGGTGGAGGAGGGACACACTCAAGGGCTGAGGAGATTTGAGATAGCTTACTCAGCCACACAACAAACACCAAGGCAGGGGGAGTGGACCATAGGACTTACAACACAAAGGCAAAAAACACACAGGGGAGGCTGCTGAGGCAGATATAAAAGATGGCTGGAGCAGTAGAGGGGCTTCATTTGTTGGACCTCAGTCCAGGAGCCCTTCAGGTCTCCAGCCAGGCACTTAGCAGCAAGGCAGCAGGCAGGAAACAAGGTACAGGATCAGTTGTGGTGAGGCAGCTGTGAGGGATTGCAGGAGTAAACAGTCAATTAGGGAAGTAATACTGTACAAGGTGTTGCAAGGCAGTGTGGCGGGGAATCCCCCCACCCCTTGGAGGGGGGCAGTGGCAGCACAGGTGGTAGCAGCAGCAGCAGTGGCACATGGTATATGGCAGAGAACCACCTGCCCATGGGGGTGTGGCAACAGCAGCAGCAGCAGGAGCAGGAGCAGCAGCCTGGGGCAGGAAGGGGCATGACCAACTTTCCTCTAGAAGCACCTGAGGGCAATTAGCCCTGAGCTGCTTGCCAGGGCAGGATTTTATACTGTTGGGGCCAGCACAGATGCTGCCCCAAGCTCTAGCTCCCCCTTGCTACAGATCCTAGAGGAGCTGGGCAGGGTCATTTTGTCCCAAGTGGCACAACTTGCCCCACAGCAAAGTGCATGTCCAGGTATGTGCGCTGAGGCAGAAATCTCCAGCACAAATTTGTACCTCTCTTATTTGAGCTCCTGCAAGCACACATGCCTGCATGTGTGGACACACTTTTTGAAACTAAGGCTGCTTTTATTCAGGTGAGTAAATGTTCACTTAGAGATTATGACCTGGGAATATGAGAATATTAGAAATTTGGAAATGATCAATTGGAATATGACTTTGGGCAGTCATGTATGAAAAAAAGGGCTTAAAGAACGTATCCTGGAATATTTACATCACAGATGTCAGTGATGTAATTTGTTTTGGTTTTAACAGGAGTAACCAATAACTGTAATGAAAAAGTAGAGTAACAAATAATGGTGAAACTACAGCAATTGTAACAGGTGGTGGCATTATTCCACCGAATAGGATAAAAAGAGTAAAAAAGAGAAGAAAAATGTTTCAAAATGTTTATTTGCCCATAAAGCCTTTTTTTTTTTTTGTGAGTAATGACTGCTCTTTGCTACTTGATAGCTCAGGCAGGCAGTACTATGGCAACCAGGCTGCAAAAAGGGCGGAGGGGAAATGTTGCTTAGCAACATGAAGCTTTAGACAGGCAAATACTGGTTTAGAGCACAGCAGTTAAAGATGTCAGCTTCTAAGATCAGGAGAAGGAGACATGATTAAAATATATATCTATCAAAGCAAGAGGGAAAGTGAGATGTTGAAGAGAAAACGGGTGAAATAAAGGAAAAGAAGAAATGAGAGAACATATATTTATTTATTGTATAAAGTACATGGGTAGCTTTAAAATGAAACCTATAGATACAAGCTTCTATATTTGAACCTGCAAACTGAACAGTGGAAATGGAGATTATAGGAAGAAAACAGCAGACTGTTCCTTGTCAAACCAAGTACCACACCAGAGCACTTAAAATTCCCTAGCCTCTCTTCTGCTGTTTGAGCTTCAGTATAGGATGAAGAACAGACTTTGTTTATCTAGCTTGGATCACCTAAGTGATGATTACTTAATGCCAGCCTCCCTTACATAAGTTGAATTCATGGTGGGGGAGGGATTTAACATTCTTTAGGAATGTGCTAGGAGGAACTCCTGGATATTATTATTAGCACAAACAATTAGCGTATTTACTCAACTAGATGATCCTGATTATAAGATGACCCCATAATAATTAGAGTGATCCCTCAGCTACATTTACTCAACTTTCTTTTACAGCATCAGTCCCCTTATGACCGTTACAATTTTAGAGGCAGGGCCAGACCACACAAATTTGACTTCCCCGGTCTCTACATTCAAAAAAAGAAGCAGTTAAAACATGCTATCGCAGTCAAAAAAACACAAAACAGTTTTTCACTCCCATGCCCATGTATACCAACATGGGGTATGCAGATAAGGGACACAGTCCTTGTAGTCCAACCTTGCATTACAATGCCAGTATACAAATAAGCACCCCAGAGAGGTTATCACACAGGTAGAGTAGCAACAGGGTCACACATTTTCTAGAACTCTAATAACTTTGTTTCTCTCCTTTGGATTTGCTTCAATTTGTTACATTTTCCTTGAAGTGTTTTAACCAAACTGGACAGAGTACTCCACTTAGGCCTCAACAGTTGAGCAGGGCAGAAGAATCACTTCCTGTGACAGAGAGAGAGCAATGCCCTGGCTCACCATGGGCTTTTGGGGGGCATCTGAACTCCAAGGCCAGCTGGCTTGAGGCCTGCACATGGATGCCTGCCAGGATTTGGGCAGCCTTTTGGCTCAGATCAAGTATTCTGGGGAAATACCATGGCCACTAAGGCTGTTTCTCTAGTTGCAGGGAAAACCATGCCAAGCTGATATAGCACTTTGTGGTGTCTGACGGAAGAGAAGGAGCCTCCCTCCCCCTTCACCACCCCGCCTCACAACCCCAGGCTTAGATGGCTAATATAGTACTTATGTAACCTAGCTGCATTCCCCTCTGCACCCCCATCCCTCTTACATTAGTCCCTCACTCAGGGACTCTGTATTTCCCTTATGACCTTGTCATTCTTGCTCTTAGCATTTTTTTTTACCAAAGTTAACCTGTTTTGGGGAAATACCATGGCCACTAAGGTGCTTTTTTTAGTTGCAGGGGAAAACCACTCTCTTGGCATGGGGTAGTACCCTGACTGAGGTAATGCATAGTTAGTCTCCCACTTTTACTTCCAGGGGGAAAATACTGGCTTTATACCAACTTTATGGAAACAGGAGACTCCTCCCTAGCTTGCTCCTGCAGTCATATGGCTGAGGACAAGTGAAACGCGGGGGCATCTGAATCCCAAGCCTCCAGGTTTGCACCTGCACATGATTTGGAAGCATATGTAGGCAGGGGTGGAGGATGTTTGCTGGTAGTAGGACCGCATATGGTTCTTGAATGACTCACAGATTTGGAATTGATTTGGCTGATTTGACTTGGGACATGAAAAATTTTCCTTAAAAAAATAAATAAAAATTGGGAGTTTCTGAAGCCTCAGGTTGAAGAGTCTTGGAGGAAGGATACTTGTTGGTGGTAGCACCACACAGACTTGAATGATTGAGCTCTGCTCAGTCGACAGAATTCAGAACTGATTTGGCTAATTTGGCCTAAGACATGAAATTTAAAAAGAATAATAATTTTGTGGTGGGGCAGGGGAGACAGCATGATGATGGTGTTGGATCAGGTGGTTTTACAATACCTGTCAGGGGAGATCCCCTTCTTTCTGGCCTTGAATGTTTTGGTGTAGTTGAGGGTGGAGACCTGTCCATTGCACTGGAGGCTGTCACCTCTACAAGAGTCTACTGTAGTGTACCAATGGGAGGATCTTGGCTACAAATTTTATGGTAACTGGGCTCTGAGCTCTTCCTCTAGGTTGCTCCTATGGCCTTTTGGATAAGGTCAAGTGAGACTAGGAGGCATCTGAACCCCAAGGCCTCTGGCCTTTCACACAGGATGCCTGCCATGGATTCAGGAGTATCTGAAGTCCCAGGCTGAAGTTTGGGAGGTAGGATACTTGCTGGTAGTAAAACTACACAGACTTGAATGATTGAGCTAAGCCAAATCAGTTCCAAAGTCTATTGACTGAGCAAATTTGGCCTGAGACACAAAATGAATTAAAAAAATAAATGTGTCAAGGGAGTGTAGCAGGGTGCTGGGGTATGTCTGATCCTTTAAGGGAGATAGCAACCTTTGAGGCTGTTTGCAGGTGGGACAGAGAGCTAATGAAAGGCTCACATGACCAGAAGAGGGCTGGGGCTAGAGCTATATAATCAGGGCTGGACACAGTCATGTGTGAATCCATGGGGCACACAATATCCTTAAGCCCTGCGAGGGCCAGGCTCAAGGTCTGAGCAGTTGTTGAGCCTGGAGTTGGCAGAATGTAAGTCCATAGGGGCCAGTTGGAGGGCCAGGGGCCCAGCAGACAGAGGGGGCCAGGGGACCACTGTCTGAAAGGGCCAAACATTAAGTGGTAACTCCCATGAGACTTGGGGCATGGTATAGGGGAGGTTAAGTAGCCATGCAAGGAGCCCCTAAGGTGATCAGTGCTTGGTGGAGGCACAGGCAGGCTGAGAAGGCCTGCTAGTTTGGGGCATAGAACTGAGGGGACTCAGAGGGAGCCTAGTGGGGATCAACACAGGCTTAGGCTCATGTAGAGTCCACAGGCAGCCTCCCTTTTATAATCTTTATTAAGATCAAGATGTGGCAGGCAAGATCCAAAGGAAGGGCTGCAGCTGAGCCTGAGCCAGACTGGGGCCACACAGCCACCAGGGAGCATGACAGCCACCCTATGGTCATGGACTTGCTACAGGAGATACCATCTTCTGGGCCTTGAATGACTCAAGTGTAGTTAGAGTTAAATTTGAAACTTAATTTGGAATTGATTTGTCCCTGGGAACAAAATTTTTATTAAAAATATAATAATTTTGTGGCCATGGGGGACTGCTTTCGCACTTTTCCCTATCTGCTCCTTGGCTAGAGAGGCAAAAAGCAAGAATGACCAGGGGGCATCCAAACTCCAAGCCTTCCAGCCCTCAGGCTGGCATGTAGCTTTTCATCAGCATATTTGTCCAATGTGGGCAATGGGTTTTATAGTCATGCTCAGTGTTGGCTGCATTTAATCAACTTCATAGTTCATTTCCATTGCTGAGCACATGCTACTTTTGACAGCAGTTTAATATTGGCAATGTATTTAGTGATATATTCCTGTATGAGATTATAAAATGAAGGACCTTTTTCCCCATGCCAGTTGGGGAAAAAAACCCCTAATTTTGGAATCAAGTGAATATGGTATTTGAAAAGTACCCACAGAATGATAATGACTTTTACAGGCAAGAAAAATGAGGTAGTACAAAAGGCATACCACCTTGTGACAGACTTGTTGCCATCGGGGTGGCTGTGATGCCCCCTAGTGGCCCTGTTACTCTTGCTTGGCTCACATTCTAATGCCACTCCCCCTACATTATTTAACAACAAGGCATGGCAGGAAAGTATTATCGGTTAACTCAGGGAGGCTGCTAACAAGCCTTAGCATGAGCCCTAATCTCAAAAAGTTCTCTTGGGGCCTCCCCTGACACCCCTCTGGCTTTGAATGAGCCCTCAGGCTTGGTAAGTCCTCAGCCTGTCTAGGCCCCTGTAGGGCACCGAGAACCTTAAGAGCAAATTGTACACCTCCCGTATACTGCGCCCCAAGCCTCATGGATGTTCTGTGATCTTTCTCAGCACTGTCAGACCCTCAGTCCCACACACAGCTCTTCCTCTGGCCTCTTAGTCCCTCTAGTCTGATTGGGCCTTCTCTGGGCTCATGGACCCTCTGGCCTGGCTCCATCTTTCCCTGGGTTCTTGAACCTTTGGGTTAGGGTCTCAGCCTTTTTCTAGGCTCCTGGGCTCCTTACTGGGGCCCAGTTTCAGTCTGAGGCTCCTAGGTTACTGGTCCTTAAAATAGGCTTTGAACCTGCCCCAACAGGGCTCAAGGCTAAACAAATGGGATAACCTCAAATAAACAAGAAGCATCACTGTCCTCTGGCAGTCACATCCCCACTACGGCTTTAACATAAACAAAGGCCACTCACCTATAAACCCAGTCTTGCTTAGCCCAGGGGACTTGCCTCAGTTCCCAGACTTGCAGGGTTGTCCCAAAACATCTAGTCATTTCAGAAGCTTTGCAGCCAGGACCTCCTCACTTCTTGGTTGCTGGGGAGAGACTACTTGACTGGGTTTATATAACACCAGCCTGAGTCCCTCATTAGCAGGGACCCTGGTTCTCTCTGATTAAAAAAAAAAAAAAAATCCCTGATTTTCAGATTAAAAAAAGTAACCCCAAATCCACATTTTGCTGTGATAAAAGTGAAACACCAAAAATATATATAGTTATCATGGGGAAATGTGGATTTGGGGTTCCTTTTTTTTTTTAATCTGAAAATTGGGGATTTTTTTAATCAGAAAAATGAGGATCCCTGCTCATTAGCTCACCTCTGCCACCTGCAAGTAGCCTCTCTGCCTACATGTTCTCTTAAAGGAATGGGCACATCCCAGTGTCCTGCTACACACCTATACTAAGTTATAAAGATACTTATCTGGATCTTTTAGTTGGGGATGATCCTGCCTCGAGCAGCGGGCTGGAGTAGATGACATTGTGAAGTCTATTCCAAACTTACTTTCCCATGATTCTATTTATTTAGTTAAAAATAATTAAATAAATGGGGACTTTTGAAGGCTCAGGATGTCCCAAAAATTAAATAAAATCACCAGAGATCCTGACCGTCTCCGATTTAAAAAAATCCCCAATTTTTTCGTTAACACCCCCCATCACATTTTCCTGTGATTTAAATGAAACACCACTAATATATAGCTGTGTATATAGTGGTGTTTCATTTAAATCATGAAAAAGTGTGGATTTGGGATTACTTATTTTTAACTGAAAATTAGGGTTATTTTAAAAATCAGAGAAAACCAGGATCCCTTATAATTAAGTACTAAATAAATGCACAGTAACCAGAGTTACTGTGCAGTCATACTGGCAAATGTCTTTTAAGTGATACTATTGTGCAGTAGCCTCATAATACTGTGCAGTAGCATATTAGCACTGTTGGTAGTGTGACGCACTACTGCACAGTAGTATTCAGCTACTGCACAGTCAGCATCTCATTTAGATGTGCCCTGTGTGGTACTAAATCAGCAGTGGGCAAAATGGCAGATCCAGTTGGTAGCTGGATTTCATTTCTCAGCAGCCCCTGCCCATATTACTGCAGCTGGTTTCCATGACAATCCCAGGAGGGACAGGGCCATGACAGTGCAGAGCTGGGATTTCCATGGAGATGAACACCAGCAGTGCTGGCAAGGTGCGTGGCTAGGCAGGTAGGTGCTTTGGGGCTGAGGGTGCTATTTTGCAGCAGTGACAGCATGGTCTGGAGCTGGGGCAGAGCCACGATCTGTTGCCCACACACACCAGACAGAGGTGTGCAAGCAGAAGGTTGTGGCTCTGGCCTGCTGCCCACATGCCTTGGACATGGGTGCAGGGAGTGGATCGCAGCTCTGCACCAGCTCCAGACCATGCCATCACAGCTGCAAAATCCTGGCCCCAGCCCCAGCCCCATGCACTGCCAGTGTTGCTTGGCCCGGTCTTGATGGAAACCCCAGCCCCATGCTGTCAGCCCTGTCCCTCCTGGGGTCTCCCTGGAAACTAGCCAAACTGTAATGGGTAGGGGCTGCTGGGAAATGGAATCCACTGCAGTATGAATGTAGCCCATTGGCTAGGCTTTGCCTGTCTCTATACAAAATTAATACATATTAGGCTGCCCTGATCATAGAATCATAGAAATTTAGGGTTGGAAGGGACCTCAGGGGTCATCTAGTCCAACCCCCTGCCCAAAGCAGGAACATCCCCAACTAGATCACCCCAGCCAAAGGTTTGTCTAGCCCTGTCTTTAAAACCTCCAAGGATGGAGCTTCCACCACCTCTCTGGGTAACTTGTTCCAGTGCTTTACTGCTCTCCTAGTGAGAAAATTGCTCCAGTATCTAACCAAAACTTCACTTGCTGCAACTTGAAACCATTGCTTATTGTTCTGTTATCTACCACCACTGAGACCAGTCTAGCTCCATCCTCTTTCAAACCCCCTTCAGGTAGTTGAAGGCTGCTATTCAGTCTCCTCTTAGTCTCTTCTCTAGACTAATTAAGTCCAGTTCTCTCAGTCTTTCCTACTATGTTACTCAGCCCCCTCGCCATTTTTGTTGCCCTCCACTCAACTCCAATTTGTCCACATCCTTTCTGTAGTGGGGGCCCAGTACTCCAGATGTGGCCTCACCAGTGCTGAATAGAGAGGAATAACCATTTTCCTTGACCTGCTGGCAAAGCTCCTGCCAATGCAGCTCGGTATGCCATCAGCCTTCTGCACAACAACGGCACATTGCTGGCTTATATTCACCTTACAGTCCACTGTAACCCCCGGGTCCTTTTCTGCAGAGCTGTTGCCCAGCCAGTCAGCCCCCAGCCTATATTGGTGCATGGGACTGTTCCATACTAAGTGCAGGACGGAACCCTCTTGTCCTTTTGGCCCAACCATCCAATTTATCTAGATCCTTCTGAATCCTAGTCCTACCCTCCATCTTATCTATTAATCCCTCCAGCTTGGTGTCAACTGTAAACTTGTTGAGGGTATATTCCATGCCATCTTCCAGGTTGTTGATGAAGATGCTGAACAAAACCAGCCCCAGGACCAACCCCGGGGGCACTCCACTTGATACCAGCTGCCAACTAGACGTCAAGTCCTTGGTTACTACTCTCTAAGCCAGAAAGTCCAGCCAGTTTTCTGTCCACCTTACAGTCCTTTTATCCATCCTATACTTCCTATGCTTGCCTGGGAAAATGTTGTGGGAGACCGTAACAACAGCCTTGCTAAAAATCAAGGTATACCACATCCACCAATCTCCCCACGTCCACAGAGCCAGTCATCTTGTCATAGAAAGCAATCAGGTTGGTTAGGCATAATTTGCCCTTGGTGAATCTATGCTGACTGTTCCTAATCACCTTCTTCTCCTCCTCCAAGTGCTTAGAAATGGATTCCTTGAGGATCTGCTTTGTGATTTTACCAGGGACTGAGGTGAAGCTGACTGGTCTGTAGTTCCATGGATCCCCCTTTTCCCCTTTCTTAAATATGGGCACTATGTTTGCTGTTTTCCAATCATCCAGGACTTCTCCTGATAGCCATGACTTTTCAAAAGTGATAGCCAATGGCTCTGCAATCACATCAGCCAACTCCCTCAGCACCCTGGGTACATCCCACCCAGCCCATGGACTTGTACACATCCAGCTTTTCTATGTACTCCCGAACCTACTTTTTCCACGACCAAAGGCTGGTCACCTCCTCCCCAAAACTTTGCTGCTTGGGGCACCTCCTCCCCAAACTGTGCTGCTGGGAGCTGACCTTGCCTGTGAAACTGAAGCAGGGCCTTGAGCACTTCAGCCTTTTCTGCACCCTTTGTCACAAGGCCACCTCCCCCATACAGTAAGGGACCCACACTTTTCCTCATCCTCCTCTTTCTACTGACATACTTGTAGAAACCCTTCTTGTTACCCTTCACATCCCTTGCTAGCTGCAACTCCAATTGCGTTTTGGCCTTCCTGACTTCATCCCTGCATGCCCAAGTAATGCTCTTACATTCTTCCCTAGCTATTTGTCCAAGTTTCCACTTTTTATAAGTTTCCTTTTTGTGCTTTAGTTCAGTGAAGAGTTCCCTGATAAGCCAAGCTGGTCTTCTGCCATACTACTAGTCTTCCTGCACATCTGGATGGTTTGTTCCTGCAGTCTCAGTAAAGCTTCTTTAAAGTACAGCCAGCTCTTCTGGACTCCTCTCCCCCACAGACTGTCTTCCCAGGGGATCCTGCCCATGAGTTTGAGCAAACTGAAGTTTGCTTTTCTGAAGTCCAGGGTCCTTATGCTGCTGCTCTCCATCCTTCCTTTCCTCAGGATCCTGAATTCTATCATCTCCTGGTCACTGCTGCTCAAATCGCCATCCACTACTACATTTTCCACAATCTTCCTGCTTTGTTAGCAGCAGGATAGCACTTGCACCAGGAAGTTGTCCCCAGTACTCTCCAAAAACTTCCTGGCTTGCCTGCACACTGTTGTGTTACACTCCCAGCAGATGTCAGGACCTGTGATCAGGAAACTTCTGTAAGCTGTTTGAATTAAGCCTCATTCACCACTTTCTCCTAATGTACAGTAGCAGATTTACATGGTTTTTAAGTGACACTAAATGCATAGTAGACTATTTTACTGCAAATTAGCATAATGTCATGGGTTATGTGATGATTTAATGAGTAATAAACAGGGATCTTGGTTTTCTCCAATTTAAAAAAATATCCCCAATATTTGGTTAAAAATAAAAGCAACCCCAAATCCACATTTTTCCATGATTTAAATGAAACACCACTAAGGTATGTATATAGTAGTGTTTCATTTAAAAAAATATCAAGGAAAATGTGGATTTGGGGTTGCTTTTTATTAACTGCAAATTGAGGATTTTTTAAAATCAGAGAAAGACAGGATCCCGAGTAATAAAGTGCATTAAAGTGCACATGTAGATTCAACCCCAGAGACCAATAGTGCTGTGAGGGAGTGGGGCCTAGGAGAGGCTGTGAACTCCCTAGCGCCCCCTACCATCACTCAAGGCTGGACTCAGCGCCCTCAGATTCTCGCCCGCCATGACTTTGATCTAAAATGAATTTTGATGGGAGGCTGCCTTTATTCCCCTGGTGAACGGTGCGTATGGTCCTGCCCCTACTCCAAAATGGGGTACTTCTATGCACCCCACCTTAAGGGCTATGCGTGGGACGTTGTGCGGTCCCTTGCCCTCTGGTGCTCTCTCTAGCACCCTGGGCTCATCACCTGCCTGGTATCCCTGGGCCTGGCTCTCTGCTGCCGCCCTGTCACCGGCGCCCTTTGGGCCTGGCTTTCCGCCCATTGCCCCACTCTGGGGCCTAAAAAAATCGCCCACCTCTGGGCTTTTGCGCCCTTCTCAGGGCCTCTACCGTGCCTCCGGCGCCTCTCGCCCCTCTCAGGTCTCTGCTGCCCTATCCACGGCCGTTGCCCCCCCTTCTGGGCCCATGCCTGTGCTCCTCGCATGTGCTCTCTGCCCCTTCTGGAGCCTTGCCCTCTCTAGGGCCCACGTCGCATTCTCCGCGGCCATTGCCCTGCCTCTGGGCCTGCGCTGCGCTCTCTGCACGCACTCTCTGCCCCCCTCTGGGGCCTTGCCCTTTCTAGGGCCCACGCCACACTCCCCGTGGTGGTTGCCCTCCTACTGGGCCTATACCACACTCCTCACGCTTGGGGCTCAGGTGGCCGCAGCCGTGCCTGGCCCCCTTGACCCTTCTCTGGGTCCTTTGCCCCACTGGGCAAACACCACGCCTCTCTCTGGCACCAAACACCATGCCTCTCCGGTGCAAACTGTAGTGCCCCACTGGCACCATGCCCCTACTGGGCACTGGGAACCCCCAGGCTGCTGGGGAGCCCCCTGAGGCCTCCTCACTCCCCTACAGCCTCACCCAGTCCTCCGGTGTAACTATAACTAAAACGCCAGCCACCTGGCTTCAACATAAAACACAGAGCCTCCTGCTCATAACATAAACACTGAGCCCCCCCACAGGGCCTCCAACCATACCTCTCATCAAGGTGCTCTCATTCCCGGCATCATCGCAGCCAGTCAGCAGCACAATGCTGCCACTACCAATTCAGGCCGCTCAGCTCGGCGGCGGTGGCGGCGGCGGCGGCGGCTGTCAGAAGAGAACTGCTAGTTAAGCTCCGGCCTGGGCTATTTATAAAGGCCCGGCCCTGCCCCCTTCTGGCCACCTGACCAGCTGGTTGCCCTAGCAACCCGAAGCTGCACTGCCCTGTTGATTGGCAACTCTAACAATCCGCACCTGAGCTGCCCTGGTGACTGACAGCTCACCTTATCTCCTTCTTAGGCACGGAGCACCCCAGTGCCTCCGTGACAAGTGCACAGCCTAGAGAACTGGTCTCATAAGCTGAATCAACCTATTTAGGCACTGCATTGCTGTGATCTATATCCCATCTGTCTTTTCTGTTTATATGTCATCCTTTCCAACAAAGGCTCAAAACACCTTACAATGAGAGAACAAAATAACTTATAAAAAAGAAGAGTGAATAGGAGAGCAAACATCAAGTTCACTCATCAGATGGCTTTCTTGTTCATTTTTTGCTTTGTTTTAAGGTGGAGTCAGTCAAAAATAGTCTGACAAATCAGTCTTCAGTTGAAAAATGCAGATTCAATGGAATCAACATGGTCTATTTAAATATACTGATTGTCACAACTTTTGATGGAAACCAGTTGCTGGCCTCTCTTCCAGGGGCTGCTCCATGCTTCTTTTACAGCCTTGGCTTAGCCAGCTGCCATGGACCAGTGGCTTCTAGGAACCCAGCCTTCCTGCTTACCCCACAACGCCCACTAGCCACCTCTGGGGGGTCAGTGAATCCCTAGACTGAAGATTCACTGCCTTCTAAACCTTGATGTTCCTAGCTACTCTTTCCAGGATTTCTCGATTCCCTGGGTAGCCAGGACTGTAGGAAATGTGGAGCCTAGGGAACCAGCTGTCTCAGGAGTCAGGGAAATAGATAATTATGTTTATGTTTATTATTCTAATTTTAAATTATTTTATAAAGCTGCAACTGTAAGTGGCTTACCTAATTTTCTCATTCTAATGGTCTCCTGTTTGATTCTTTGAACAAAAAAAAGATACTTATTCAGTACTATAAATAAAGTAGAAGTTTTTTTGGTATGCCAGAACATAATTCTGGGCCAAGACAACTACATTAAAAATATGCTTTCCATTAGTCCCATTGCTTTATTTAGCATTTATATTAATTTATTACCCAAAGTGTCAACTTAATTCATTACAACTTAATTCATTACTGCATCAAAAAGGAAAGGAAGGAAATAAGACAAATGCGTGGATAGTAAAAACATCTACAGATTTATAGAGTGTGTATAAACAATATAAAAATAACATAAAACAAATGATATGAAATACTATAAGTACATAAACAACATTACATTAAAATTACATAAATGTAAAAAAGTAAGTACAATAAAAGGTAAAAAAAATAATATATTCAGAATTCTGAATTTTCAGCTGCTCTAGTTTTAATACATAGTCCCTAAACATGATATTAAAATATGGATCATGATGACAAGATGCTACTGGTAAAAGCTTTTGGGGTTACTCCTGTAATATGATCCTAAGGCAGCAGCTGACGCTTCACCCCTAAATTGTGAGCTCTAGTAACTTATTGCAGATAAAATCTATCATCTTACCTTTGCTGTCTCCTCTGACTACATCCTCCCACCACAACCAAAATTGAAGTCTTGTCTGGATTGAATTTCCACTTGCTCGCTCATATTCACGTCCTAGTTAGAAGCAGACAATGCTGAGAAGCACCATCCAAAGTTGGGTAAGATGAAGACTTACGCAGGACAGCTGTCAATGTACTAAAAATAGCCTCTCCCATGCCTCCTTGTTAACCAGCCTTGGAGCTCTGCCTGCATACTGGAAGTGGGGATGTTTTTGGGAGGAACTGAACACTATTCTGTGGCACAAACACTTGGAAGCTCTTTACAAGCAGATGCCTAATATCTTCCCAAATACCTGTTGAAATATATCTCAAGGGAAAAGAATGAAGATGCTGAAGGACTGCTCCATTCACTTGTGTCAGGGTCCACTGGTGAGTCAGATGCAGATCTTGACTAAAGACGTCAGAGATTGTTGATGGATCTAATAATACCAGCACGCTCACTGGGCCTTTATCCATCTCCAGGAAGAGGTCATCAGCTAACAAAGTCAACTTACATTCAGTCTTACAGCTAGGGATGAGATCAAAGAAATCAAAGGCTAGAAGCTACTATGAAAGCTGTCTGATCACAGTTCTTTTTGAGCAAAAGCTACACTAATGCTTCTTTCAAAAGAAAAGTTACCCTGTCCTCTTTAAGAGGGACACTCTTTAAGAGGGGCACAGACAAGAAACTTGGTACTTCTATGCTGGCCTTCACCAATCAGGAAGCACGTGGCTCACAGCACATGTTGTGGGACAGGGAGAACTTCCTTAATGCATCTAGTACCCCAATGATAGTTATCAGCTGACAGTTTATCAGAGTAGCTGGAACTCAAGAATGTACTTTCCACAAGAAGGAAACAAGGCACTTATAATTTGATCAATGCTACCCATGATAGTCATCTTCAGGATATGATTTTTCTTCCAGCACATGGGTGCCATTGAGCTTTTCAAGAAAATACAAAAAGTGCTCTACCTTGACAAAGGAAACCATATCCTTGTATAGGCAGACTGTTTCCCTCACTTTATGTGGATCCTGTATGTGCGAATTTGCTCTTATGCAATGACCCTTTTTATACCAAAAATGTGTTATATGTGAGGTAAATTCACTCCTATGCAATTGGTGTGGTGGAAGCCTACAGTCAGCTACTTTGTGTAGTGCATTGTGGCAGTGATGCACACCAATATATAGTCTCCTGTGTGGATCTGTGCTCCTCGCTTGTTGTCTGTGACACATGTTTCTATAGTTGCCAACCCCATTATGATAGCGCCCTGTGCTTGTGTGTACTGTCTGCTGTTGGTGAGTACCAAAATTGTCTTGTAAAAGTGGTGGAAATAGAGGTCAGTACAGTCAAGGTCTTGGAACGTATCCCTATTAGTTACATTATAAAGTGGGTTTTCTTTATGCAAATTTGAGTTATGTGCCATTTTCCAGAAACTCTTGTACAGCATAAAGCAACAGAAACCTGTACTCCATTCATATTGAGTTTATCTGGCTTGTATGACTTTAATGAAATTAAGCTATATGTGATTCACCCATATATGACTTTCTATTACTCTGAAGGCAGGGCAGATTTGTACCCTATAGACTAAGTATACCAGAGATATAGCAGAAGTGTAGCATGAGTTTTTATGAGCCTGAGTTGATCCTGCCTTCTGCCTAATTCAGACTTACTACCTCTTTCTGTCACTCTGCCAATCATAAAACCCTTATTACTAGATTTTTTCATGAGCAACCTGAAACACGCAACTGCAAAAAATATCACACAAACTTTCTTTCTTAATATATCATATTCTCAGAAAAATAAGTAAAGGAAGGAGAATGGCAGTTTACATCAAATATACTGTTACTGGTTACAGTCATACATAATTAAAAAAAATACAGGACTTGTAGTGCTTGTAGATTAAAATTCTAGCTAGAAAATTAAAGTAATGATACTCATGGGAAACTATAACAGATCCTAAAACCACTAGAAAATAGAATTTCTTCTTAAATATTTATGTGTAATTTTGAAGAAAATATCATGGGTAACTTCAACTTGAGGGGACATCTGTGGTTTGTAAGAAAATCATGCATGAGGATTTCTTAGTACAAAAAGTTATGCATTAAAAGACAGGGTAATACAATATTAGATCTTATTCTGACAGAGTTAATTTTAACCTAAAAATTAATGGGTTTTTGGTTACCGACGATGATGAATAGGTGGCATTTACTTTGTGTATATAGAATATGGAAACAACCAGTAAATATAGCCAGAACTTTATAAGGGCCACTTCATAAAAGTGTAAAGCAACTTTTGGTATAAAAGACTGGGAACGCATTTAACATCTAAATGTCAACACAATTACACTGGGCAAAAACCATCCTGGTTAAGGGAGATGTGAAAGCAGAGATAAAACAAAGAAAACCCAGCATACAAAGAGGAGAAAATAACATAAATCAATCATCAATCGTCATGAATATAAGTTTCACATTTAAACATGTAGGTGACTGATAAGGGAAGCTAAAATAATCAATGGGATATAAAACCAATAAGTAATATTATATATGCAAGATGTTTAACAAGTTAAAGGGCAAACAAACCATAGGTTAAGCATAGGTCATTGTTAGATGCAGATGGTAAAATAATGAATAGTAATGGAGAAATGTTCAATAGATGTTTCTGCTCTGTATTTAGAATGAAGCAGAAGGATGTCTCCATCACATATGTAGTTGTGGGTGAAATAAAAAGTTTACCATCTGTAACAAAGGGGAATGTGAGGAAGCATCTGCTAAAATAAAACATTTTCAAATAAACAGGCCTAGATAATTTGCAATCAAGTGTTTTAAAGGAACTAGTGGAGAACCAAAATGCAGGCGCTCTCTAGAGGGTGGGAAACTATTTTTCAAAAAGTAACACACAGAAAAGAATCTGGTGGTCATCATAGATAGGTGGCTAAACATGCAAAGCTGTGGCTAAAAGAGCTAATGTAATCTTAGATATAAAAAGAGGATATCATGTAGAAGGCAATAAATTATCTTGCTGCTCAGAATAGCACTGGTAAGGGAAGCTATTATGTCCCCACTTAAAGAAAGATGTAAGAATACTGGAAACATCAAATAAGGACCACAAAATAATTCAGGGCTGAAAAACTGGCTTTACAATGTAAGTTTTAAGAAACTTAATTATTCAATGTATTAAAGAAAGCTTAATAATAATAATAATAATAAGTAACTTAATCACTGGGTGTAGGTACTTGTCTTTGGAAAGTAGGTTGATAATAGAGACTTTTGAAACCTCTACAGTAAAGGCATAACAAGAATCAGTTCACCATGTGCCATCCTCATATTGACTAATGAGACCTTGCATTTCATGGCACTTGAAAGCCATTGCAGGAAAAAAAAAGTCATCTTAACTAAGTCTCTGTGAAACGTTTTAGTTTTGATGAAACAGCATTTTCTTGTGAAAATGGTTTTGTTGAAAATATTCCAACTAACTGTAATGTGTACTGTATTAAGGATTTGAACCTAAAAAAGAAGAAACCTTCAAGTAATATATATGTTTGTTGGCAAGACTTTTTTTTAACATCTAAAATTTTACTTTGTTGGACATGTCCACAATCTTTGCAGTTAATTATGGGAGTCTCCTAAACAACATATTTTAAATCCATATGAATCAGATACTCTGCTGAAACAAGATGCATGATGCATGATGATCTTTTTGCTTCAGCCACTATTATGGTTCATGATTATGCATTTGTTTTTTTTCTGGACCCTTCCCCCCCCGATGTCAGATATTGACACACAAGCCCCAGGCTTCAACTGATATGCTGTACTAGTTAAGATGACTTAACTAACAGAGAGTGAGAGGCTCCGGTTATGTAAGGAATCCACACCTCACGGAAACTGCAATGGCTTGAAAACCAGCTCCTAAGCAGAGTAAACAGAGCCTGATGAGCAGGGATTCTGGTTTCCTCTGATCTAAAAAAGTAACCCCAAATCCACCTTTTCCCATGATTTAAATGAAGCATCACTAATATATAGATCTATATATAGTGGTGTTTCATTTTAATTATGGGAAAAGGTGGATTTGGGGTTACTTTGTTTTAAACTGAAAATTGGGGATTTTTTTTTTATATCAGAGAAAACCAGTATCCCTGCTGATGAGGGCAGCTGTCTGCCAAAAAGGAGAGTAGTCAGTTAATTAGTCAGTTAGGAGTGACTTAAAGCCAGGAGGCTCTTGCGCCTTTAGGAAGCTGCAGCAGTCTCAGAGGGGTGTGTGGGTCCACAGCTACAGAAAGGCAAGCTTCTGGATTGCCAGGGGAAACCCTGTGCAGAGCTGGGGAAAGCACATGACAAAAAGTGGGTCTGGCTTCCAGGCTATAAACCCAGGGCCTGAACCAGAGTAGGCAGTCTGGTCCTGCATGCTGATGGGTGAGGAGATCCTAAGAGATGACTGCTGCACATAGAGTAGCAGGAACCCGAGCTGTTCCCTGGAGCTATCCAGGGGGAACTAAGAGAAGCTGATGGCCTGAGTATGGTAACAACCCAGAGCTGGGTAAGCTTTTAGTTGGGAACAGTGTCTCATATTTAAGTTGTAATTTAAGTTGCATATCAGGGGACCAGATTATGGCTATGGGGTTGGTCTGGAGGCCACGGAGGGGTGCCTGGTATAGCACTCAGCATTAGGCAGCTTAGCTTGGATCATAGACCAGAGGGCTGAGTACTGCTGAGCTGAAGGTGGAGCCAGTAAGGGCAGCCCAGCTTCAGGTCAGGCACCCCAAGGGCTAAGGGCTGGCCCAGAGCAAGACACAGGGGTCAGGGGCCCGCAGATACAGAAAACAGGCAAGGCTGAGGCTGAGAAAGCTGGGCCTGAGTCAATGGGCCAGGGCTAGAGGCCTGCAGCCAGAGAAAAGGGAGGCTAAAGCCAGGAGGCGGAGGTCTCTACAAGGGACAAAATGGTGTACAGAATAATATCTGCAAGATATGGGCATGGATCAGGGGGGATCAGCAGGTATTGGGGGAGTCCCTGTTCCCCCGTGCGCTGCCAGGAGTGACCAGGAATAACGGTCACAAGCTGGCGGAGGGTAAGTTT